>NC_090329.1:72674884-72987166 GCF_035084215.1 Heptranchias perlo | reverse complement strand
C
Organism: Heptranchias perlo; assembly: GCF_035084215.1. Classification (NCBI taxonomy): domain Eukaryota; kingdom Metazoa; phylum Chordata; class Chondrichthyes; order Hexanchiformes; family Hexanchidae; genus Heptranchias; species Heptranchias perlo. Next base: position 72,987,165 of record NC_090329.1, on the reverse strand, counting down.
AAGAAGACATTAATAAACGTGCAGAATAGGTGTGTAATTGCCAAATGAATTTCAATGTAGATAAGTGTGAGGTGATGCATTTTGGCAGGAAGAATAAGGAGGCCGCATATTGCTTGGATAATATGAGTCTAAATGGGGTAGAGGAATAAAGGGATCTCGGGATACAGATGCACAAATCACTAAAAGTAGCAACACAGGTTAATAAGGTCATAAAAAAGGCAAACCAAGCACGGGGGTTCATTTCTAGAGGGACAGAATTGAAAAGCAGAGAAGTTATGTTATACTGTATAAAACCTTGGTTAGACCACACTTGGAGTACTGTGCACAGTTTTGGTCTCCATATTATAAAAAGGATACAGAGGCATTGGAGAAAGTACAAAAAAGATTCACAAGGATAACACCAGAACTGAGAGGATATATATGTCAGGAAAGACTAAACAGGCTGGGGCTCTTTCTCTAGAAAAGAGAAGGCTGAGGGGTGACTTGATGGAGGTCTGTAAGATACCGAAAGGGTTTGATAGGGTAGACGTAGAAAATGTTTCACTTGTGGGGAAATCCAAAATCAGAGGTCATCAGTATAAGATAAGTAATAAATCCAATAGGGAATTTGGCAGAAACCTCTTTATCCAAAGAGTGGTAAGAATGTGGAATGCACTACCACAAGGAGTAGTTGAGGCGAATAGCATAGATGCATTTAAGGGGAAGCTAGATAAGCACATAAAGGAGAAAGGAATAGATGGATATGCTGATAGGGGTAGATGAAGTAGGGAGGGAGGAGGCCCGTGTGGAGCATAAACGGTGGTACAAATCAATTGGGCCGAATGGCCTGTTTCTGTACTGTGGACTCAACGTAACTCAATGTAAAAGGCCTGTATAAATCACTACTATTTTCTCAAATGATGTGGAGATGCTGGTGATGGACTGGGGTTGACAATTGTAAACAATTTTACAACACCAAGTTATATGCCTTGGCAACGGGCAGTTGAAAAAACTGTCTGTAATCACCAAGCATTGTTCTATGTTTTATAAATGTGATTTCATTTCGATGATTTCATTTCCACAACATTCACCTGAGGAAGGAGGAAGCCTCCGAAAGCTTGTGAATTTAAAATAAAATTGCTGGACTATAACTTGGTGTTGTAAAATTGTTTACAATTTTCTCAAAGGAGACCCTTTTCCTCCCATACCATCAATTAAAATCTTAAAGTGCACCTAAATTGGAAATCTATATTAAGAAACTAAAAAATTAATTTGAGACAACATCTGTTCAGACAGCATCTGTTAGCTGTACAGCAACAGAATGTGCAGCTATTGGCATCAAGGTGGAGAGTTTTCTCTGTGACGGATTCGTATTGGGCCAGATCTTATTGGAGTAGGGAATCTTACTGTTAGTTAGACTTTTTCCTGCACCCTTTAGCTCAAAATTTTTTCCCCCGTAACTTGCTGGAAGTGCGAGCTTATAACAGCATGGCGAGGGCAATAGGGCGCCTGGGACCTTAGTGGACAGCGGCAACAACAGTGTATGTCTTTCATCAATGAGATTTAAAGATTGAGAAAGAAACAAAGGAATGACGGAGAAGGAGGATGAATTAGAGTGGGTGAATTAGAGTCAAATCTGGTACAGAAAGAAAAATAAAGAGAGGGAAAGAAAGATTGGATTAAGAGAGCGAGAAAAATGAGGCAGAAAGGAAAAGTAAGAAAAAAATTTTAAAATTTTAAATTTAACATTTTACAATCTCTAACAATTTATTACATGCAGGAATGAGGTTGTATCTCTTAATCCCCTGAATTTGCTGGCCGATGTGCCCATTAATAACGGCGTATGTCATGAATGCACTGTTATTTTTCCAGCATAGTTCAGCCTTCCAGTCAGAGGTCTTACCAACTTGAAACAAAACCTCACCTGGGAAGTTCTAACCTCTACTTAGTCCAGAACAACGTGATTTGTAGTATTTGCAGGATTCTGTCTTTAGTTGGAGGATTACCAAACATCGTTTAAAGTACCTTGAGGCATGTGCAGTTCTTTGGTGGAATGTGTCAGGAGCTCTACCAGTATGCCTGTTATGTCATTCAAATTAGTCAGGCTGTATTATGGCACTGTTAAATGGTGCTAGCTAAAATTATGCTCAATAAATGTTATTCAGATGGTCTGGAGATCTGAACTATGATATAAGTTTGCAGCTCTGCAATCATTGTGCTCACAGGAAGAGGGTATGGGGGGATCTTTCCTTGATGGTGGGGATATGGGTTCACCTGAAAGTCTGAAGAGAGAATGTAAATTACAGAAGTTCAGAGGGTTATAGTGGTAAATGAGGTGGCATAAGGGAAGCCGGGGGTCATTGGAAGGAAACAGGGGACAGGAGGAGGGACCTCCTCTTTCCCTCTTCCTCCATTGTTAGGGGAATAGTTAGGGGAAAAGCAGCAAGAGGCAAACGCAGAGTGGGTTAAACAGTGGACCATGTAAGAGGACAAGCAGTGAAGAGGACAAGGAACAAAGCAGAAGGTATTGAACGGTTGGGAAAATAACAAAGCCTACAGGGAGAGAGTCAAAGTGTAGGGGGACAGACAATGCCAGGTCATTTTACCTTTCAGAAAAAACTAACAGTGGTAGTAGGATGGGAATGGGAGTCAGGGTCATGTCACAAGGTGAGGGATGAATGTCAGTAGGTTACAGGGGATGGTTGATTGACATGGGTTGGCAGAAGTTAAAGTTCAAGTTCAAGGAGGTATGGGGGTAGCTCACAGTGATTTCAATGAGACAGAAATTTTACTGAAAAGTAGAATAAAGACCCTACTCTGTAATTCTTTCTGTATCCCACAAACAGCAGTGTAGATGAACAGGCAGTTGATCAGTTTTTGTTTGGTAATATAGTGGGGAAGAAAACAGTTGGCGAACATAAGAAATGACAAAGCTGAAAGCATGGAACAGTAGGTGGACAACAGGACACAAGGGGAATGGTGAGAAAAAGACTATGGAAGCAGGGGCAAGGGATGCAAACAGTTAGAATGCACGAGAGTGAGGGATATGAGTGAAAAACTGTAAAGGCAAGCTGCTGAAATTGGCCTCAGGGTTTTCCTTCCCTACCACACCACTTCACCTACCATTTCCCATTTGAAAGGATAACAGGGTATCCTGGCCAACATTCTTTCTTTACCACCAAAATAGATGGTTGGTCATTTATCTCGTTACAATTTGTGGAACGTTGCTGATACTAAATGGTTGCCATGTTTGCCTACATAACAAGAGTTATTGGATTTCACACATAATTAATTTTATTTGAAACACTTTGAAATGTTCCCATGTGAAGAAATGCTATAAAAATGCAAGTCTTTCTTTCTTCAACTGTTTCTGTTTCTTCCCCACTTTGTAGTTCTTTTTGTATCCCACTGTGCAATTAATGAGCAGTTAATCTGTTTCTTTTTAGTGGTATGTGGCTGTCATGGTAGATTGGCTGATAGTCAATGTGTAAGATGTGAGTTGTTGATAAATAAGGGTTGTAATAGTGGTGAGTGTGTGAGTATGAGGAGAAGGGGGTGTGGTGAAGTGAGGAGAAAAGGGTGTAGTGAAGTGTGGTGCAATGATTGGAGGAGAGTGAAAGGAAGCAGAGAGGGGAGTCTTGTGAGTGCTATGAATTTTGTGATCATTGAGGTTGTAAGTGCTGCAGCTGTAAGCAGAGAGTAAGAAAGCAGCATTCTTCCCTTAACAACTCTAGTGAGATCATTGAATTTCTTTCAGCATTAAAGCCATGTCCTGTGTGCTGGGCTCCTGGCATTCACAAACTCTGCAATCTTTTCCCATTGATGGCAGAGTTGATGCCTGGAGGACTTCCTGCCCCCTGAGGGGAAGAAGAGGACTCTCCTCCTGTCCACTGTCTGCACCAGGGCCTCCAAGACAACATCGGAAAACCTTAGTGTCCTCTCAGTACTTGCTTCGGACATATCGCTCATTTCAAAGTGTTTTCCTGATGTCTGCAGCTAGAATGTATCTCCCCTTTAAGCAGTGCTGGTTGCCTTTAAGTGGCATCATAGATGCTCTCTATCCACCTCCCCCCCTTACAGGTGTGCAGCCAATGAGTAGTATGGGTAGCGCTGGCTACACTATGATAATGATCAGACAGCACAAATATTACGCCGCTGCCTGAGTCAATTGCAACAGGTATGTGCAGTGCGCGCCCCGTCCTCTGCATGCCCGATTCTGGGTCTGATCGTATTTCTAGGCCCTCGGTCTTTCATTTGCTTTGGGCTTGAGTTGTTAGAAAGTAATAGAAAGCAGTTGAAACAGCAAAGACCTATGTATCCATGTTCCTAAAAGGAATGTGTGCCAGGGATCTATCCATGAAGAACAGTTCTATTATGTATGAATCGGTTCTGTTTTTTGCACTGTAAGGAAAGGACAACATTCTGTGTTTTGTATGCATCCACTGAACAAAATAGGATAGGAATAGAAACCGTGGCTGATATATCTTGCTGAGTACCATGACCTTAAATCAAAAATCATTAGAAACAAAGTGCTGTGAAGATTTATCTATTTTATCTTTTTTAAATGAATGGCAACAATAATATTGCTTTTGTTGCAAATAACAGGATTAAAAAGTAAAAATCAACACAATGCAATATTTTTATCATTCATCTTGAAAACAATTGAAATTTGGAATGTCAAATAAAGGCCAAAGGTAACAACTGATTTATCCAACATCTCGGGCTTCCTACCATAAACAAGTACCAAATAGTCAGCAAATCAGGTTGCAGTTTCATTGTATTATTTACTTGCTTGCAATATTTCTGCTTGAATCAGTTTAGCCAATAAACCTCCAACTGAAAGATAGAGAGTTGCTCTGATGATATAAGTGTATACTTTGCTTGAAGCCAAATACTAAGGTTTCCTATCATATTTCTGACTTACTCACTGGTTGTAGTCGTGTTCTTTTGACCCATTGAGTAATTGCTGGGGTTTTCAGTTTGTTGATATGACAATTGAATTGAAATCAAACCACGCAAATGCATTCCCACAAAGGCTCTGGTTAAGACAGCTGAGCATGGATGATTGGTGCCCATGAACCTGTATTGCAACAAGGAGTCAATGCCCTTAAGAAAGGAAGATGGATGAAATTGTTGCACAAAAAAGAAATCCATAAAAACAGTTTACTTACTCAAAACAAAAGCAAAATGATTCCTTTTTACAATAAGAAGCTAATTGGTGGAAGTTAGAGTATCACTGACTTGTGTCTTCACTTAAAATGAATTAATTTTAACTGAAGACACATGAGCCATGTACTCAATGACTCTGGAAAGTTGTTGTGTTTATGTTATGTCATATCAGAATTCTGTGTGAATTTTATAATGGGAGTGCATGGGAAGCCAATTGATATAATTGATATCTGAAGGTATCAGCTGAATAACTATCTGGTTGGAATGCTATTCTAAGTTAAAGTATGAACTAAGATGATCAAAACTGACTGGGCATGGGCAGGGCAGGAAAAGAAATGTTGTCTGAAGATGGCAGCAGTCCAGGATTGAAACGTGAAGCTGGATGAATAATGAGTTGTGATAAATTAATTTTAGACATCAGAAATTATATCATAATCGGATAGATTGTACTTGGTCTATAAAAAGACTGGCTAGGTGGGTGAATGATTTTTCTCCTTCTGGGGCTGAAATTCTGCATTGTTGGTGAAAGAGGGGTGTTAAGTGAATGCATCTCAATATTGAAGGTCAGATTTTAGGGCAGGACATATGTTGCTCGTTTTACACCCCATTTTCATTCCAATTAAACTTCCACTCCAGGTGGGAAGGGAAATTTCTTTCACCAGCCCCTTTCCCTCTACAGTGTAAATGAGATGAATGGCAAAAGGCATCAAAGAAAGAACTTGCCTTTCACGACCTTAGAATATCCCAAAGCGCTTTGCAGCCAATGAAGTGCTTTTGAAGTGTAGTCACTGTTGTAATGTAGGAATTCCTATAATTTGCACCCCACTCGATATCATTTCTGTTGGTGTAACTTATGAACAGCTGGAAGACATATCCTTGTCAGGAGCCGATAAGTCCACCTGATGGGTGTGACGTATTTAAAAGGCCTCATTGGCTGGACAACTTTTACCCATATCTCAGGTTTATCTTCATATTTCAGGAATTTTTCTTTTGTTTGCTTTCAGGAGCTACTGAACTGAACATTAAACTGCCAAATCCAGGGACTTTCACCAGCACATTTCTGCCTTCCCTGATAACAAATATGGTACAGCAATGTAGATTTCCCTATGGGGATTCCCCTATTTACAAACTTGATGGAAGAGGGGACAGAAAGGAGCAAAGGAAAGTGAGGCAGCAATAATAGAGGATGAAGCCAACCTGCTCGAATTCCCTATAATGCATCTTTAGGCCCTAGAGATCTTATGAGAATTTGAGTGAGGAGCTGTGCCCTCATTAACTTCAGTTCACTAAGAAAGCCCTGGATGAACTTTGCCACTTTCTGCATCATGATCTACATAAGAACATCAGAAATAGGAGCAAGAGTAGGCCATAAGGCCCCTCGAGCCTGCTCCGCCATTGAATAAGATCATGGCTGATCTTCGACCTCACCTCCACTTTCCCGCCCGATCCCAATATCCCTTGATTCCCCTAGAGGCCAAAAATCTATCTATCTCAGCCTTGAATATACTCAACGACTCAGCATCCACAGCCCTTTGGGGTAGAGAATTCGAAAGATTCTCTGAATAAAGAAATTCCTCCTCTTCTCAGTCTTAAACGGCCGACCCCTTATCCTGAGACTATGCTCCCTAGTTCTAGACTCTCCCACCAGGGGAAACAGCCTCTCAGCATCTACCCTGTCAAGCCCCCTCAGAATCTTGTATGTTTCAATGAGAACACCTCTCATTCTTCTAAACTCCAGAGAATATAGGCCTATTTTACTCAATCTTTCATCATAGGACAACCCTCTCATCCCAGGAATCAATCTACAGCCTGGAGAAATGGTGTAAGTGGCTAAAAATAACCATTTATGCTGTTTCCCCAGAGAACTGTGATTAAGGAGCATTGATCGAAGGAGCATCTGATAAAGCAGGGTTCAGAGCAAATATGTTCCCACATAGAAAAAGGGTGTGACTCCCTAATCTAGAGCCCCCTGGATGTCAAGGAGCGTACAGGGTAGGATAAGGCAAAAAAGGGAAGCTTGTGTCAGATACCGAGAGCTCAATACTGCAGAAAGCCTAGAGGAGTATAGAAAATGTAGGGGTGAAATTAAAAAGGAAATTAGGAAAACAATGAGAGGGCATGAAAAAATATTCGCAATTAAAATCAAGGAAAACCCAAAATGTTTTATAAATACATAAAGAGCAAGAGAATAACTAAAGAAAGAGTAGGGCCTATTAGAGACCAAAAAGGTAACCTATGTGTCGAGGCGGAAGATGTGGGTATGGTTCTTGATGAATACCTTACGTCTGTCTTCACAATAGAGGGGGACGTTAGTTAAGGAGGAGGAGTTTGAAATATTGGATGGGATAAACATAGTGAGAGAGGAGGTATAAGAGGTTTAACATCCTTGAAATTAGATAAATCACCAGACCTGGATGAAATGTATCCCAGGCTGTGAAGAGAAGCAAGGGAGGAAATAACGGACGCTCTGACCACATTTTCCAATTCTGGAGGACTGCTAACGTTGTACTGTTGTTTAAAAAGGGAGAAAGGGATAGATCGAGTAATTACAGGCCAGTCAGCCTAACCTCGGTGGTGGACAAATTATTGGAAACAAATCTGAGGGACAGCGTTAATCATCATTTAGAAAGGCACGAATTAATCAAGGACAGTCAGCATGGATTTGTTAAGGGAAGGTCGTGTCTGATTAACTTGATTGAATTTTTTGAGGAAGTAATAAAGAGGGTCGATAAGAGTAGCACATTTGATGTAGTCTACATGGATTTTAGCAAGGCTTTTGACAAGGTCCCACATGGTAGACTGGTCAAAAAAGTAAAAGCCCATGGGATCCAAGGGAAAGTGGCTAGTTGGAGCCAAAATTGGCTCAGTGGCAGGTAGCAAAGGGTAATGATCGACGGGTGTTTTTGTGACTGGAAGGCTGTTTCCAGTGGGGTTCTGCAGGGCTCAGTACTAGGTCCCTTGCTTTTTGTGGTAAATATTAACGATTTAGACTTAAATGTAGGGAGCATGATTAAGAAGTTTGCAGATGATACAAAAATTGGCTGTGTGGTTGATAGTGAGGAGGAAAGCTGTAGATTGCAGGAAGATATGAATGGGCTGTCATGTGGGCAGAAAAGTGGCAAATGGAATTCAGTCTGGAGAAGTGAGAGGTAATGCATTTGTGGGGGGGGCAAACAAGGCAAAGGAATACACAATAAATGTGAGGATACTGAGAGGTGTAGAGGAACATGGAGTGCATGTCCACAGATCCTTGAACATAGCAGGACAGGTAGATAAGATGGTTAAGAAGGCATACGGGATACTTTCCTTTATTAGCCAAGGCATAGAATATAAGAGCCAGGGAGGTTATGCTGGAACTGTATAAAATAATAGCTAGGCCATAGCTTGAGTTCTAGTCACCGCATTACAGGAAAGATATGATTGCATTAGAGAGGGTACAAAGGAGATTTACGAGGATGTTGCTAGGACTGGAGAATTTTAGCTATGGGGAAAGATTGGATAGGCTGGGGTTGTTTTCTTTGGAACAAAGGAGACTGAGGGGAGATTTAATTGAATTGTATAAAATTATGAGGGGCCTAGATAGAATGGTAGGAAGGACCTATTTCCCTTAGCAGAGAGGTCAATATGCAGGGGCATAGATTGAAAGTAATTGGTAGATGGATTAGAGGGGAGCTGAGGAGAAGTTTTTTCACCCATAGGATTGTAGGGTCTGGAACTCACTGCTTGAAAGGGTGATAGAGGCAGAAACCCTCATCACATTTACAAAGTACTTGGATATGCACTTGAAGTGCCGAAACCTACAAGGCTATGAACCAAGTGCTGGAAAGTGGGATGAGGCGTGATAGCTCTTTTTTGGCCAGCACAGACACAATGGGCCAAATGGCCTCCTTCTGTGCCGTAAATTTCTATGATTCTATCGTATGTGTAAGCACTGGTGATGATTTCTATGCATATGGTTGAGATGATGGAGGACCCATTGCAAGAAGCTTCACGGGAACTGCAGGGCACCCTGGAGAGAGTAACAGCCCAAGAGGTTTCTGCAGCAACAAGCCATCAGGAGGAGGTACTAAGACAGTGGTGGCTTCCAGAGCTTCAACAAATGCCTTGAAGGTCAGCCTGAAAGCTACACTTGCACAGGCCCCCCCAAGATCTGCAGGGTGCTATTTGGTTTGTAATGGCACCAACCAGTAGCGCCTTTGAGCTTGTGGACTGCAAGAAGTGGTCGTAGATGTGGTTTTCTTTCCAGAGAGTGGCAATAAACCTGCTTGCTTAAGGTCCCCTCTAATGTCTGCACATTAGGGAGCTTCAGACATGGGCCACACACCCCTTGACACTGGAAAAGAAAGGCTGCCGGAAATTGGTCTCTCTCGCACAGCAGCTTCACTGAGACTATGATGTGGAGATGCCGGTGATGGACTGGGGTGGACAACACACCTGGACGTCCTATCGTAACAGGCAACAGAACCCTGTGTGAGAACCTCTCTGGATACGTCGAGGGCATCCTGAAAGCCATCATACAGGGAACCCCCAGCTTCTGTCGCGACACTACAGACTTCCTACAAAAACTAAGCACCCACGGACCAGTTGAACCAGGAACACTCCTCACCACGATGGACGTCTCGGCACTCTAGACCAGTATCCCCCACGATGACGGCATCGCTGCAACAGCCTCAGTACTCAACACCAACAACAGCCAATCTCCAGACGCCATCCTACAACTCATCCGCTTCATCCTGGATCACAATGTCTTCACCTTCGATAACCAGTTCTTTACCCAAACACACGGAACAGCTATGGGGAACAAATTCACACCCCAATACGCCAACATTTTCATGCACAAGTTCAAGCACAACTTCTTCACTGCACAGGACCTCCAACCAATGCTATACGCCAGATACATCGAAGACATTTTCTTCCTATGGACCCACAGCGAAGAATCACTGAAGAGACTACACGATAACATCAACAAGTTCCATCCCACCATCAAATTCAACACGGACTACTCCTCAGAATCGGTTTCCTTCTTGGACACACGAATCTCCATCAAAGATGGGCACCTCAGCACCTCACTCTACCACAAGCCCACGGACAACCTCATGATGCTTCACTTTTCCAGCTTCCACCCTAACCACGTCAAAGAGGCCATCCCCTATGGACAGGCCCTGCGAATACACAGGATCTGCTCAGACGAGGAGGAACGTGATGGACACCTACAGACGCTGAAAGACGCCCTCGTAAGAACGGGATATGCGCTCGACTCGTCGATCGACAGTTCCAACGGGCCACAGCGAAAAATCGCATAGACCTCCTCAGAAGACAAACACGGGACGCAACCAACAGAGTACCCTTCGTCGTCCAGTACTTCCCCGGAGCGGAGAAACTACGCCATGTTCTTCGCCGCCTTCAACATGTCATCGATGACGACGAACACCTCGCTAAGGCCATCCCCACACCTCCACTACTCGCCTTCAAACAGCCACCCAACCTCAAACAGACCATCGTTCGTAGCAAATTACCCAGCTTTCAGGAGAACAGCGTCCACGACACCACACAACCCTGCCACGGCAACCTCTGCAAGACATGCCAGATCATCGACACAGATACCACCATCACACGAGAGGACACCACCCACCAGGTACATGGTTCATACTCGTGTGACTTGGCCAACGTTGTCTACCTCATACGTTGCAGGAAAGGATGCCCCGGAGCATGGTACATTGGCGAGACCATGCAGACACTGCGACAACGGATGAACGGACACCGCGCAACAATCGCCAGACAGGAGGGTTCCCTCCCAGTCGGGGAACACTTCAGTAGTCAAGGACATTCAGCCACCGATCTTCGGGTAAGCGTTCCCCAAGGCGGCCTTTGAGACACACGACAACGCAAAATCGTCGAGCAGAAATTGATAGTCAAATTCCGCACCCATGAGGACGGCCTCAACCGGGATCTTGGGTTCATGTCACGCTACACGTAACCCCACCAGCGGAAAAAAAAGTTATCTGTTTTTAATACAACTGGTCATTCTCTCTCTTTCTCTTCCTTTCGGATGTTTCTCTCTCTCTCTCTCTCTGTCTTTGATTCTGGCCGTTTGTATATTCAGTAGTCTTGTATCTAATGTCTCTCTGTCTGAACACTATTCAATTCCTTTGATTGCCTTGATAACGGGCAGTTGGAAAGATTATCTGTAATCACCGGGCATTGTTCTCTGACTATATATGCAGTAACTTTCAAGGAATCCCACATTCACCTGACGAAGGAGAAAGCCTCCGAACGCTTGTGATTTTCAAATAAAACAGTTGGACTATAACCTGCTGTTGTAAGATTCCTTACATTCACTGAGATTAGAGTAACCTGACGCCTCTAAGGCTCCAGTGGAACAATCTCATTCAGACTAGGAGCTCCACCAAATAAGGTAGCTAGCACAAAGATAGACGTGGTGTTAAGAAATGGTTGTAGATAGGGTGTTCGGATTTGTTGGCACCTTTTGGTCAATGTTGTTCGCCAAAGTAAACATAGCTTGACCACATAGAGTTAATTTCTGTGTATTCTTGTAACTGTTGGATGATGGCTGAAGAAATGTAGATTTCTGTCTTATGAAGGAAATAGGCAGAAGTCTTTGATAGTGGGAGGTTTTGAGAGGGTGCGGGGGTGGGGGTGGGGGAGGATGGTGGGGAGACCAGGCAAGTGTGAAGTGACTTTATTTGGTATATCATCTTTTATTCATTGAAAACACTGTCCTCCTTTCTCTGGCTGCTGGCTGTCCTGTTTCATATCTTTCCTTTCCTGTACACCCTCCGCATGATATGGGCATGGAGGTTCTACCCCCTTTCCCTACCATCTTCAGCTTTCAGAAATGGCAAGCCTTTCTTCATTGCGATATTATATAATGGGGCAGAAATTGCCCAGAGCAGCAAGTAATGGTTACCGCCACTCCATAGTTTTAAATTAACAAACTTACTTACCATAGTCTTTACTTCGGGCACTTCCTCGAGTAGGAGCGATCTCTCCCCTCGACCAATCAGATTGCAGCATTTTTGACAAGCTGTGAAACTGTTTGTGCAGGTTTGGAACGTGAAAACCAGGAAATGAAAGGTACAACAATAAATTCATAGTAAGAACAGTTATAGGCCCTGAAAAAAAGAGAGTGTAAGATATAATCAAATTAAATAAAAGAGATAGAAGGGAAAAGTAAAAAAATAATAATTTTTTAATTGTTAATTTTTTTTAACCAAAACTATTAAAATAAGGAGTACTGAGAATCCACATTTTTAAAAGTTAATTTTTAGTTGTTTAGCAGTCATTAAGATTTACTATCAAAACTTAGTTTAGACCTGGTATATTTAAGCGCACCTGTTTTGTGGCAATATTGCTTACTTTCCAGCTGGGCAGATGAGCAAGTTGGCGCTTTTTCAGTGATTTCACTGATTTCCGCTGGTGATATCCCTTTAATTCGAAGTTGTCGTATCGCCAGCGAACCAGTAGGTGCAAGTTCCGGATTTCCGCGTTTCACCTCACATCTGTGAACGCCGGAACTTGTTCCTCCATTTTGCCACTAACAACGGAGAGCGCTGTTGAGCTCACCATTCTTTTCCAAGCAATTTCTGCCCCAATAGTAAGCTACAGTGATTCTGGAGACTTTCACTGGGTTGTATTGCAGGCTCCACCAGATTAATTCAGGCACCGAAAATGAGACTTCTGCATGTGCATTCAATGGATCTATCACATCTGTTGTCCCCCTCTGTCTGCAGAAGCCTTACTGGAAGCGTAAGTCATGACTGCAGGGGATATCCCTGATCACCAATCAACCACCCGAATACATAGCTTTGAGTCATCATGGCTGGTATGCCATGTGTTGAAAGTGCCATGACCGCTTCCTACCTTGGCAGGCAAGATAAGGCGATTAGCACCGCTCACTAGCTGTACATTAATGGAATGAAAGCCTTTCCTGTTCATGAAATTAAATCAACCTTTGAGCGCCACATGCATTTCGTCAATTACTCCTTGCACCTCTGGGAACCCTGCCAGTCTGTAGAACTGGATAGCTCTCTCTATTTGGTTTTCCTGGTTCCACTGGGAAGGAAATGATGTGTGCGGCATGCCTGAAGAAAACATCAGTCACCTTCTTTATGCAGTGTTGCACTTCTGCCTGATTAATGTGACAAAGGTCACCAGATGTTGCAAAGAAAAAGTTCAAGGTAGTGTTGACTTTGACTAGCAGAAACGCTACTGTTCCCCTGGTGTAAGTGGGCTGCAGATCATCAGTCAGAAGTTGTCATATCTCCTTTATAGCCTCTGGCCGGAAGCATAGCTTTCTAAGGCACTGATGTGCAGAAAAATTCAAGTAAGACCTTCTTGTATTGTAGACTCTGTTGATTGGGTATCTGTGTATAGGGAACAAATATTCTCCAAGACGCCTCTCTATAAAATCCTCCAATCAACCTTATATATCTTCTTCCTCTTCAAAACATAGCAATAGTGGGATTCCCATTGGGAAATCCGTGTCGCCCAGTCCACAAATGTACTTTTTGCAGAGCTGACTAAATAGTAAAAGTCTTGGCAGTGAAAGTCTTGGCAGACCCTTCCAAGCACCAAACAGCTAAATATGATATTCAGGCAAAGTAAGACAACCCTTCAGCTCCAGGATGTGGTGCCTGCCTCAGGGATACTGCTGCGCTGTTCAAACTGCCACTTATATACTGCTAGTATTAATTAGGGTGAGGTTTGGGGTGGAATTTAGAGAAAATGGAGCAGAAAGGTTGGTCACACCCACCTGATCTCATTTAAATGTAGCCGGCTGGGCTACAGGTTGGTGCTCAATGGGAATAGTGCTTTATCTGGAAGAGAATTCGGATGCAATTTTTTTACTGGCGGAGTTGAGCCAATTGCCACTCACTGAGTTTAACACCCCGAAACTGCCTGAAAATGGGTGATAAATCAATTGATAATCCAACCCTTGGGGTGTAATATAGCTGCATAGCAAGATAGCAAGTGTAGCCCCAGGGAGAAGGAAGACAGAGAGAGTGGGAGAGATGTGAATGGAAGGATACTTGCTGGATGGTGGCACCACACCGCCGAACTCAACATCCACAATGCCTTACACACTTTCCCTGGGGAATCCATCTGGAGTAAGGGTCTTGATGGCTATAGGTCCCCCGTCCGGGTCCTCTCCCAGTGATTGTGGGCAGACTTGACCTGCATGGTACAGACACAGGTCCTCCTGGTCTATTGGCATGTGCACCCTTAATTATTCCAATATCACAATATCAGGGCTACGGTCTCTGATGGATTAATATAAAAACTGATATGCCATCTTGTTTAAAAGACACATATGGGTACTATGATAAGGTATTTTCTGCTGTCTAACTGTCAATTAGCTAATAAACTTTACTTAGTTTTACTTATTTTAAATGACTACAATGTATTTTACAGGTATCTTTATGTAAAAAGCTTTACATCAGATGATTTTGAATCCATTAGCAGCGGCAGAATAATGAATTCTTGATAAGACCAATTTTGCGGGGAGACATTTCTTTTTTTATTTTACTCCTATCAGTTTCTAATTTTGGATATGGATTGAAATAAAAACTGAATGTTCCAGTGCTGACATTCATACAGTGCTCACAAACACTACTACTATTACAGTAAGTTCCAAAGAGAAAAACAGCTTATAACCTTATAAATGTTGCTAAGGCAACATCTCCAGATGTTTGGAGAAGTGAAATCTTTATTTGTAGTGCATGGAACATACTGTTCAAAAAGGCTCCACTAATGTTAATGCTTAAAACCTCTAACTCTTCTGACAGCTTGGAGGATTTTCAGTAACTTGGGCAAGGGTAAAAAATCAGGCAGAGAACTGTTCCATTGTTTCCCAGCTGATCATCTCTACCTCCAGGATATTCTGTCAGAAGTGATACTAACACTGAACATCAATAATGCTATCATGTTACTGCCTTCCAAGTGTTGCTAAGGGCCAGTGGAAGGCTCCTTAAATTTTAAATTCCTCTCTCCCTAAAGGAGTGAATCGATCACAGGTGATCAATGCACTCCTTCCCAATGGATTATTCAACTTTTGGATGAAACATTGACAATGCTTGTCCTACCCGGCCCTGCTCCACTGTTGGAGACCCCTGAGAGCTGCAGCAGCCATTCCCCTGGCCACTGTTTCCACCACACCTCAAGCAAAGTTACGATGGCCGAGCAAGTGCAGCTTTGAGGAAATTCTGAGCCGTAGGATATCTGAATGATATGACACATACCACCAATTCTACACTCTCCTCCAACCTCCAATGATTCTGTACCTTCCAAACTTTCGCTAAACAAATCAATTGTAACCTTCTCAAATGCTGTTAGAGATTGCTCCCTGTGTCTATGCTACCATCCATTGCAATTTAAACCCTTTTGTTATGTATCGCTTTTGCCTTTAAGAAGAAGAGGTTGGTAAAGACAGATAGTGAACCTCTAGTGGAATGAATTGCTGAGTGAGGACTTTCAACTGAGAATTTGGTGAGTGTGGGAATTAGGTGCAGAGGGGGAAGGAGGTGCGAAGCGATTTAAACCAAGGGACTATAAACTAATCGATCAACTTTTAAAACTTTTAAAACTTAAATTAAAAATGCATAAAATTTTAAAAAGAGGCTAAGTAATTAGTAATTGTTTTGAAATCAAGCTAAATCTAATCTTTGATTCTTTGAGCTGGAGTGCGAGTTAGAGACACTCCAACACATAAAGGTGGGGGAGGTAGAGAAGGAGGTCCCGCAGACACTGGTCCTATCCAACAAAGTACAATGTACTTGATACCTGTGAGGATAAGGATGAAGGCTGCAGAGAGGATGCCCAGAATGCAAACCATGACACCTTGGAGATTGAGGCAGTCCAAGTGGTGGAGGATCAGAATAGAAAGGTTGTTGTCATACGGGATTCGATAATCAGGGGGATAGATAGCGTCCTCTGTAGTTGCGACCGAGAGTCCAGGAAGGTGTGTTGCCTACCTGGTGCAAGGCTAAAGGACATCGCAGAGCAACTGGAGAGGAACTTGGAAAGGGAGGGGGAGGATCCAGCTGTCATTGTCCATGTTGGCACCAATGACATAAGGAAGAACAAGGAGGAGATCCTGCTAAGGGAATATCAGAAGCTAGGAACTAAATTAAAAAGCAGGACCTCATGGGTTGTAATCTCAGGATTACTACATGAGCCATGTGCTAATTGGCATAGTAAGGAATCGCACAACACCAGGTTATAGTCCAACAGCTTTATTTGAAATCACAAGCTTTCGGAGCTTTGCTCTTTCGTCAGGTGAAGTGAAGCGTTGCATAAAGGCACAGCATATATAGTCAGAGAACAATGCCTGGTGATTACAGATAATCTTTCAAACTGCCCTTTATCACACCTCGGCAGAGAGATAATCACAGCAATCAAGGGAGTGAATGGTGTTCAAACAGGTTAGTCAGGGAAACATTACATCCAAGAATACTGAGGTGGGGTCAAATGTAGCAGATGCTGGGGTTTGTATTAAAAACAGATAACTTTTTTTTGCTGGAAATCGCAGCAGGTCCGGCCGCATCTGTGTATGGAGAACAAGCCAACTACGACTTGAGTCTGGATGACTCTACGTCAGGTGGGGTTACATGTAGCGTGACATGAACCCAAGATCCTGGTTGAGGCCGTCCTCATGGGTGTGGAACTTGGCTATCAATTTCTGCTCGACGATTTTGCGTTGTTGTGTGTCTCGAAGGCCGCCTTGGAGAACGCTTACCCGAAGATCGGAGGCTGAATGTCCTTGACTGCTGAAGTGTTCCCCGACTGGGAGGGAACCCTCCTGTTTGGCGATTGTTGCGCGGTGTCCGTTCATCCGTTGTCGCAGTGTCTTCATGGTCTCACCAATGTACCATGCTCCGGGGCATCCTTTCCTCCAACGTATGAGGTAGACAACGTTGGCCAAGTCACACGAGTATGAACCATGTACCTGGTGGGTGATGTCCTCTCGTGTGATGGTGGTATCCGTGTCGATGATCTGGCATGTCTTGCAGAGGTTGCCGTGGCAGGGTTGTGTGGTGTCGTGGATGCTGTTCTCCTGAAAGCTGGGTAATTTGCTGCCAACAATGGTCTGTTTGAGGTTGGGTGGCTGTTTGAAGGCGAGTAGTGGAGGCGTGGGGATGGCCTTAGCGAGGTGTTCGTCGTCATCGATGACATGTTGAAGGCTGCGAAGAACATGGCGTAGTTTCTCCGCTCCGGGGAAGTACTGGACGACGAAGGGTACTCTGTTGGTTGCGTCCTGTGTTTGTCTTCTGAGGAGGTCTATGCGATTTTTAGCTGTGGCCTGTCAGAACTGTCGATCGACGAGTCGAGCGTCATATCCCGTTCTTACGAGGGCGTCTTTCAGCGTCTGTAGGTGTCCATCACGTTCCTCCTCGTCTGAGCAGGGCCTGTCCATAGGGGATGGCCTCTTTGACGTGGTTAGGGTGGAAGCTGGAGAAGTGGAGCATCGTGAGGTTGTCCGTGGGCTTGCGGTAGAGTGAGGTGCTGAGGTGCCCGTCTTTGATGGAGATTCGTGTGTCCAAGAATGAAACCGATTGGCATAGGAATAGGCAGATCGGTAAGGTGAATGTGTGGCTGAAAGAGTGGCATGGGAAGGAGGGGTTCCATTTCATGGGACACTGGCACCAGTACTGGGACAGGAAGGAGCTGTACCACTGGGACGGGCTCCACCTGAACCGAAATGAGACCAGAGTCGTAGCAGAAAGGATAAATAGGGCGGTGCATAAGGCTTTAAAAAAGCAAGATGGGAGGAGGGATCTGATAGCAATAATGGGGGTCCTAGTGCAAGAAAATCAAAAAGTTGGTATGCAGGTGCAGCAGGTGATCAAGAAAGCCAACGGAATGTTGGCTTTTATTGCTAGGGGGATAGAATATAAAAACAGGGAGGTATTGCTGCAGTTATATAAGGTATTGGTGAGACCGCACCTGGAATACTGCATACAGTTTTGGTCTCCATACTTAAGAAAAGACATACTTGCTCTCGAGGCAGTACAAAGAAGGTTCACTCGGTTAATCCCGGGGATGAGGGGGCGCACATATGAGGAGAGGTTGAGTAGATTGGGACTCTACTCATTGGAGTTCAGAAGAATGAGAGGCGATCTTATTGAAACATATAAGATTGTGAGGGGTCTTGATCGGGTGGATGCAGTAAGGATGTTCCCAAAGATGGGTGAAACTAGAACTAGGGGGCATAATCTTAGAATAAGGGGCTGCTCTTTCAAAACTGAGATGAGGAGAAACTTCTTCACTCAGAGGGTGGTAGGTCTGTGGAATATGCTGCCCCAGGAAGCTGTGGAAGCTACATCATTAGATAAATTTAAAACAGAAATAGACAGTTTCCTCGAAGTAAAGGGAATTAGGGGTTATGGGGAGCGGGCAGGAAATTGGACATGAAGCTGAGTTCGGATCGGTCAATGCCCGGTGGGTGGCGGAGAGGGCCCAGGGGCTATGTGGCCGGGTCCTGCTCCGACTTCTTGTGTTCTTTAGATTTGTGGTTGGGATCAGATCAGCCATGATCTTATTAAATGGCGGAGCAGGCTCGAGGGGCCGATTGGCCTACTCCTGCTCCAATTTCTTATGTTCTTATGTTCTTAATAAGTGTAAGACTATTTTGACCTGACACCAATTGGTTATAGAAATGATCTTTTATTTGATCAAAAGCAAGGATTAATACATGCAAGTATTTAAGCGGCAATTATCAAAGAACAAGGAATTATATTACCCCGTTGTCCTCTGGGTAGAGATCGTAACTTTGTCACTGCCTCAAATCCTATCTGCTTCCTTCTTGCTGAGCTGTCTTCCTTCTCCCACACTCTTCTCTACAACTAGATTGTAAACAATTTTACAACACCAAGTTATAGTCCAGCAATTTTATTTTAAATTCACAAGCTTTCGGAGGCTACCTCCTTCCTCAGGTGAACGATGTGGAAATGAAATCCTCGAAATGAAGTCGCATTTATAATTCACAGAACAATGCTTGGTGAGTACAGACAGTTTTTTCAACTGCCCGCTGCCGCGGTAACCTCTGCAAGACATGCCAGATCATCGACACAGATACCACCATCACACGAGAGGACACCACCCACCAGGTGCATGGTTCATACTCCTGTGACTCGGCCAACGTTGTCTACCTCATACGTTGCAGGAAAGGATGCCCCAGAGCATGGTACATTGGCGAGACCATGCAGACACTGCGACAACGGATGAACGGACACCGCGCAACAATCGCCAAACAGGAGGGTTCCCTCCCAGTCGGGGAACACTTCAGCAGTCAAGGACATTCAGCCACCGACCTTCGGGTAAGCATACTCCAAGGCGGCCTTCGAGACACACGACAACGCAAAATCGTCGAGCAGAAATTGATAGCCAAGTTCCGCACCCATGAGGACGGCCTCAACCGGGATCTTGGGTTCATGTCACGCTACACGTTACCCCACCAGCGAACAAATGTTATTTGTTTTTAATATAACGGGTCAGTTGCTGTCTTTTCTATGTTTCTACCTCTCTATCTCTGTTTTTTTTTTGTTTGTTGTTTTTTTTGGTGATTTGTATATTCTGTGAGACCTGTCAGGTAACACCTGTCTGTCTGCACACTGATTGCCTTGGCAACGGGCAGTTGAAAAAACTGTCTGTACTCACCAAGCATTGTTCTATGAATTATAAATGCGACTTCATTTCGAGGATTTCATTTCCACATCGTTCACCTGAGGAAGGAGGTAGCCTCTGAAAGCTTGTGAATTTAAAATAAAATTGCTGGACTATAACTTGGTGTTGTAAAATTGTTTACAATTGTCAACCCCAGTCCATCACCGGCATCTCCACATCATGACTAAAACTAGATGTTGGTTTGTTCTGGGTTCATATACACCCTTTTTAGAAACTAAGCCGATCTGTCTGCTAGTTGTGGAAAAATACTGAGTCTCTGTTAGAAAAACAATAAATGCTGGATAGATGACTGAATAAATGCAGTAACTTAAACTAAACTTCTAATACATTTAAAAACCCTTAATATAAAAGATATTCCCTTACAAAAGCTTAATGATAAAAGAGAAAGGAGATGATTGTATAGGTCTGTTCCATCAAACTGTCGTGGTTAGCACCTCCCCAGTTACATCTGCCTTTCAACAGATAATGGCCATCCTTTTTGTCTAACTGCTAATCAATTTAACCTGATGTCCCCTGCCAGGCATTTCAAAGGAACATGAGTTGCCTTAGAACCATCCAGGAAGTTAATGTGATTTCGGCACTGGTCTATTGATCAGTTTCTGTCCTTCCATTGTTCCGGCTAATCTCCAATATTAGCATATCTTAGAAGCCATGGGATGCCTTCCACACTCTATGTGGATTGGGGCCGATCTGTCTGCTAGTTGTGGAAAAATACTGAATCTCTTGTTAGAAAAACACTAAATGTTGGATAGATGACTGAATAAATGCAACAACTTAAACTAAACTTCAAATACATTTTAAAAACCCTTAATCTAAAAGATATTCCCTTACAAAAGCTTAAGATAAAATAGAAAGGAGATGAGTGTATAGGTCAGACCAAAGTAAGGAATAAAGATAACATTCAAGGAACAAATACATTTATAAAACAGAAGTATAAAAAGACTGTTAAAAATAACATAAGAGGAACAACCATTAAAGATGAATTAAATTGCTTGTACAGCAATATACACAACATCCAAAATAAAACAGGGGAACTGGAGGCAATAATCTGTAGCGAGGAACCAGATGTAATAGGAATAACTGAAACATGGCTATATAAAGAACAAAACTGGCAACTAAATATTGCAGGTTATAACACAATTAGAAAGGATAGGGAAGGAAGAAGGGGGTGGTGGAGTAGCTGTACTAATTAGGGATAACATAATGGCAGTAGAAAAAAGGGACATCACTAACAGAAGGATACAAACAGAATCCATATGGATTGAAATAAAAGGTAAGAAGGGATCAATCATGCTAATAGGGGTGTACTACAGACCACCTAATAGTGGAAAGGAGGTGAAGGAAGAAATATGTAAGCAAATATGTGAAATGAGTAAAGAACATAGAATAATAATCATGGGAGATTTTAACTATCCCCAAATAAACTGGCAAGAAGAGGTAGGTAAAGGGGGACAGGGAAGGAGTTTTTAACAATGTGTGCAGGACTTCTTTCTTACCCAGTATGAAAAATGTCCAACAAGAGAGGAAGCACTGCTGGATCGAGTAATGGGAAATGAACCAGAACAGATAAGAGAAGTAAGCATAGGGGAACATCTAGACAATAGCGATCACAACATAATAAGGTTTAAGATAAAGATTGAGAAGGACATAAATAAGACAAAGACCAAAGTAATAAATTGGAAAAAAAGCTGATTTTCAGGGGATGAGAATGGAACTAAGGAAAATAAACTGGAAATATTTACTGATAAACAAAGAAATAGAACAGCAGTGGGAAACATTTAAAACGGTGATCAATAGAGTCCAGGAGAAATATATGCCACTAAAAAGCAAGAACAAACTAGCCATAAAGAAATAAGGGCAAAATTGAAACTAAAGAAAAAGGCATACACTAAGTAAACAGACAACAAAGGAGAGGATGACAAAAGGGAATATGAAACGGTTAGGAAAGAAGTTTAAAAACCACAATTAGGAAGGCAAAGAGAAACTATGACATTCAGTTATCAAGGAGTACCAAAAGAAATAGTAAAGTATTCTACAGACACATAAATAACAAAAGAAAAATCAGGATAGGGATAGGGCTACTAAGGAATACACATGATAAACTCACAGGTAATGACAGCAAAATGGCAGAAATATTAAATAATTACTTTGCCTCAGTATTTACCTGGGAGACTAATGTGGTGGGCATGACATTAGAAGAAGAAATTTTAAAAAAGTAATGACATTTAAGGTAGAGAGGGGGGAGATAATTGATAAACTAATCAAACTTAGAAAGAATAATATCCCTGGATTGCATCCACACATATTAAAAGAAGTTAGGGAAGAGATAGCAGAGGCCACTGTTACATATATGTATAAAAATTCATTACAACAGGGAATAGTGCCAGAGGACTGGCGGACAGCTAATGTGATTCCTATATTTAAAAAGGGAAATAGAACCAGTGCAGGGAACTATAAACTAATTAGCTTAACGTCAGTGGTAGGAAAGATAATGGAATCCTTACTCAATGATGTAGTAGAAAATCATCTAGAAACCAAAAATATAATAAAGAATAGTCAGCAAGGATTTCAAAAGGGAAGGTCATGCTTGACCAGCCCCATTGAATTCTTTGAAGAAGTAACAAAAGGGTAGACAAGGGTAATGTAGTAGATGTAACATATTTGGGTTTTCAAAAGGCCTTCGAGCATGTGGATTCAGGGGACAAGTAGCAGAATGGATAACAAGCTGGCTACAAAACAGAAAAGAGAGTAGGGGTTAAAGGTAGTTACTCAGACTTGCAAAAGGTGGGAAGTGGCGTTCCTCAAGGATCGGTGCTGGGACCACTGTTGTTCACCATTTACATAAACGATTTGGACTCGGGAATAGGAATACAATTTCAACATTTGCGGAAGACGCCAAATTGGGGGTATAGTTAATACTGAGGAGGACTGCGACAAAATACAGGAAGACATTAATAAACTTGCAGAATAGGCGTGTAATTGGCAAATGAGTTTCAACATAGGTAAGTGTGAGGTATTACATTGTGGTAGGAAGAATAAGCTTGGGTAATAAGAGTATAAATGGGGTAGAGGAGCAAAGGGATCTGGGGGTACAGATACACAAAACACTAAAAGTAGTGACGCAGGTTAATAAGGCCATAAAAAAGCAAACCAAGTACTTGGGTTCATTTCTAGAGAGACAGAATTGAAAAGCAGGGAAGTTATGTTAAACTTGTATAGTACTTTGGTTGGACCACAAGGTTGGAGTACTGTAAACAGTTCTGGTCTCCATATTATAAAAAAGTTTTAGAGGCATTGGAGAAGGTGCAAAAGCGATTTACTAGGATGATACCAGAACTGAGAGGTTATACCTATCAGGAAAGATTGAGCAGGCTTGGGCTCTTTTCTCTAGAAAAGAGAAAATTAAGTGGTGACCTGATAGAGGTCTTTAAGATTATGAAAGGGTTTGATAGGGTAGATGCAGAGAAGATGTTTCCACTTGAGGGGGAGACCAGAACTAGGGGCTTCATAAATATAAAATAGTCATTAGTAACTCCAATAGGGAATTCAGGAGAAACTTTTTTACCCAGAGAGTGGTTGGATTGTGGAACTCGCTACCACAAGGAATAGTTGAGGAGACATAGCATAGATGCATTTAAGGGGAAACTAGATAAACACATGAAGGAGAAAGGAATTTTCCCTAAAGTATTTATCCAATTCTAGGCAATAGTGATCACAACATAATAAGGTTTAAGATAAAGATTGAGAAGGACATAAGTAAGACAAAGACCAAAGTAATAAATTGGAAAAAGTTGATTTTCAAGAGATAAGAATGGAACTAGGGAAAATAAACTGGAAACATTTATTGGCTTTCAAAAAGGAATTGGATAAATACTTGAAGAGAAAAAAAATTGCAGGGCAACGGAGAAAGAATGGGGGAATGGAACTAACTGGATTGCTCTTACAAAGAGCCGGCATGGGCTCGATGGGCCGAATGGTCTATGATTCTATGAATAGAAGGATATGCTGATAGGGTTAGATGAAGTAGGGAGGGAGGAGCATAAATACTCGCATGGATCTGTTGGGCCGAATGGCTTGTTTTTGTGCTGAACATCTTATGTAACTCTATGATTTGAGATGAAGAAAACCATGGAAATTCATTCTTACGCTACATTCTCTCTCCCATGATAACATTTGTGTTATTTGTGTAACCCGCCTATTATAACTTTTACACTGAGAAATGACTGTTCCTAACTTTAATTGACAAATATGACATTTGTCTGCTAACAAATGTTAATTCATTTATTTTAAATGTGTTAATGCCTGTGCTATAATAACACATAGACAATGTCATACACGTGTTAAATGTTTGCTGCTAATACCGCCAGCAGCAATTTCTAGGCTATAATTTCTTACTTGCCACATCCTTGTTACTATTTCTCTGTCAGAAAACCTTTTTTGGTGTTTATTTTCCTGTGCTATTGATTTACAGTATTATTCAGGCCTTACCTTTATTCTCTTACATTTAAGCAATTTTTCCCCTTCTTTCCACTCAGGATTGTTTAATTCAGTGACCTATATTCATTACTGCATTTTCTATTTATTTCTGACTCTTCCTTGCCCACCAAATATGTTAACCTGATGCTTCATTATAATATCTAACAGAGTTTGGAGTGGTTTGTTGTTGAAGTATGCTTTTCTCATTTGGCATTCAGCCATTCGTTCCTACAATTGCACACTCCATTTTGTGAGATTTAGACATAAATGGCTCATTAGGTGCTTGAGAAGTGTTAAAGGATCATTGTTAGAGATACATTGTGATTGGCTGATAGTTCTCATTCCAGCTAAAAGATCCATTTTTGCTGGAATCACATTACAAAATCATAGTTTCCTGTGTTTTGCAATTAATGAGAAAAAGCAGGCCTCATTTTGAATATCTTGTTGAAGAGGAATTTGGGGCCACAGCTCCTGATAGAGAGACTAATTAAATGTGTTGGTAGAAAAGGTGCTCTATTTTGAATTCAACAGCTATGCAATTTTTATAATTAAGTGATCCCTATACGAGCTCCCATATGTGGCTTGTATATAGTGTGAAGGTGGAAAACAATTAAATCCATTGGAATTAAATACTTATTTGTAACATTTGAAAGATTCATTCCTTCCTAAGTTTATTCCTTTCATTACAGGACAGCTTTCCCTCTCGTTTTGGAGGAATTCATTTTGTCAATCAGCCTTGGTACATTCATGCTCTTTATACTGTCATTAGGCCCTTCCTGAAAGAGAAGACCAGAAAAAGGGTGAGACAAATATATTTATGTTTAAAGGATACAAAACCACGTACAATTTGTTATCAGTACTCTATATTGACAGTACCCATGCTGTACTCCTGAAAATTAGCAATTGCCTCTGTTCACCAAAGTGTAATGGGGTATTAATTGCAATGGTGCAATGACCACCAATGTGATCACCAATGATCACATTTACCTGAGGAAGGAGGAAGCCTCCGAAAGCTTGTAGATTTCAAATAAAATCGTTGGACTATAACTTGGTGTTGTAAAATTGTTTACACCTTTAAGAGGACTGTCTTTATGAAGTTTCTCCAACCTGTGCTCTATTCGAGTGCAGCTCCCCGCTGGGAGTGCAGGATCAGTTAATTTACCTTGTGTACACGAGACATGACAATGAATTTTGATCAAATTTACTTCATTGTGCCATGTAACCAAACAAAAAAAGCTTTGCCAAACAAGTTTTCGGGAAGATAGTGCTCATTTAGCAGATCACTTCTCTACTAAGGATGATTTTATGACTTTGCAGTCCCGATAGCGAGCCTTGTCCACTAAGAGCACATATTGGAAATTCTGGTGTGTTTTGCACACATTACAAAGCGTGCCCAAATTTACAAAATGCTCTTTCAACAGGCAAGACTCCTCATGGGGAATGCAAAGTTGGAAAATTATCTTTTTTAATATTTCCTTTATAAAAACATGGCTTTAAGTTGAAATGTTGCATTACTGAATGCTATCTCATTCCCACTTTTATGTTGCTATAAATATAAGTATTTTCTTATCAGCTGTTCACAAATCTAGTACTAGGAGCATTGAAACTCATTCAGCAGGGGTTATGCACCTTTGACAGGTAATCCTGTCTGCTTTGTTCCTCCAAGATTCCAAGTTAAATGTAAACACGGAAAATAAGTAGTCCATACTTTCAGAATGGATCTATTTTAACTGATGCTCTCATTTTAAATTTGTAGTGAGATGCTGAGATTTAGGCCCAATTCTCCTCTACGCCCTTCTATGGTTTGGGTTAACGCTGAGCAGAGAGAATTTTGCATGTACCCATGATAGACCTGAACTACGTATGCTTGAGGGTTTTTTGGAAATTAGAAAAATGTTCTATCTTTCAACCTGAAGATCACAAAAATTCACTGGAAATATAAGAAAACTAGAAATTCTCCCATGTTCTATAAAGATAGCAGCATTATACCAGGTAATGTGCAACGTATTGTTCTGCTGCTAAGGAACTTTGTGTAACTTAAACTGCCCCTTTAAGGCAACAAGGTGTAATCATTAGATATAGGCATGCCCTGAGATCAACTGGAGGCTACACACATCTTAAGGACATTTAAGGGGTAATTGTTCTCTGTAGATTGGCAGCTGCTTGTAAATCCCCAGCTCCCCCCCTAGTTTGAAGAAACCAACAGGAAATTAGTAGCCTTCTTTCTCTTGTTCTACACTAAGTGTGACACATAACTTGCATATGTGGAAAAATATGACAGATGCATCTCAAAACGTTTAGATGAAGAGGAGCATTGGATTCAGCTGGATACCAATGTCATTAATTTTAATTTTAAAAATAGTTTGAAAGGTACTACTCTTTTATTATTCCTGGTATCAATGTTTATGTGCTGATTGCTGCATTATCTTTCTAGATATTTATGCACGGAAATAATCTAAACAGCCTTCATCAGCTTATACACCCGGAAATCCTGCCTTCAGAATTCGGAGGGATGCTGCCACCTTATGATATGGGAACCTGGGCAAGAACTCTGCTGGAACATGAATACGATGATGACAATGAATACGTCAGTGATTCCTATAATATGTCTTTCAAAGATGTAGAAAAGAGCCTGTCTCCAAAATCCATGAAGAGGTTTGTATTCTTCTGTTTATCAAACCTGTATCACCATTTATACATGTTTAAGATAAATTTATCACCAGATAGAAAGCCTGCCAAGTGGAAAAACAACAAACTCTCAGATCTGATACAAAGTGGGCATCATTCCATGGTTTCGAAGGTCTTAAGGATATGCTCATTCTTTCTTTTAATTGTAATATTTGGCTACAAGAGGTTTTCAAGTTTTGTTTGTTGAGAGGACAGCTAATGAAAAATTTTCTGCAGGGTTTTCCACCCATTAATTTAATTTAATGGATAGAAAATCTTGCAGGGCCTGCTGAGCCTTGTGCCCAAATTCTTGACAGATGCTCCTGGGAAAAACCTCTGAATTGGTAAAATGTACCCATTATTGTTGATTTTAAAGCTGCAGTGCCTCATAAATACAATTGTTGTGGATAGCACAGAGATAAATAAATCAACTTATCGATGGGGCAAAAATCCTGCCTAGTTTACTATAAGGGGTTGAGAATCAGAAGTGTATGCTATGTAGATTTACAACATTGGCCTCCACTCTTTCTCACCTTGCTTCCTGACTGTGATTGGTACGTATTGGAGGTTAATATCACATATATACAATGCCTGCATTTACAATTGTTAATCTCTGCTCTTAATATGTGAATATTTTCAGAACTAATCAGGTTTGAACTTCAGCTATTTTACATCTTTTTTCAGCACAGAAAGCTTCTTGTTACAGAGCACTAAACCTTTAGCAACTGTAACACCCCCAAGATAATTGAAGGACATAGCTAGAAAAACAGAGCACCAGAAAAGTTATTAAAAATCTAGGGATTACATTTGCTTTTTATGTGTTCTTTACTGTTTGTTTTTCAGATAACAGTTGATACTTTGGGAAAAAACAGACTTGATTAAATGTTAATTTGGTTGTGATTGGTCTCTATGAGACTGACAAAAGGCACTTTTGCATTGAAGGAGTGCCACTGATGCAAAATCCCACTGCCAATGGCACTCTCTAATCTAAAGATGGCAAACTGCCAATTTACTGCACAAGAAACCAACATTTTTGTGGATCCTATGAGCTGCTGTCAAATCTCAGCTTAGCTCCAAGCATCCAGATGCCAAATTCACTGCTTTGTAGCTATCAATCATGGGTCTCTGGCCTTAAATAGGCTAGCTCACTCATTTGCCCAGAGAAATCCACCGGGAAGGGGTGGGGTGGGAAGGGGGGGCGGGGGGTGGAATCTGAATAATTCTGATGATAGTTTGTCACTGGGTGAGTCACAGAGCACGAGGGTGCCGGGAATCACAGGTGACATTGAAGTCTGACAATTTTCAATGGAGTCCCCACAAAAATCAGCTGCTGGCCCCAGAGCCTCAGGATTCAGATCTAAGGGGCCATGCTCTAAAAAGAACGCAGATTGAGCATTGCACTTACATGGAGGCTTTTCTCTCCTGACCCCCGATCCTCCCCAACACCCCCCACCCCACCACCCCAGCCGGCCTCCTCTCCCAACCCCCGATCGGCCGCCTTAGATGGGAGAGATGTATGACAGGCAGCTGATCCAATGTCGCCTGTTTTACACTAATGCCCAAAGTCAAAATTACCCCTGCTGTGCATACCAGCGCAGGGGTGTCAAGAGAAATATGGTGCAGTAGCCTGCCCCCGGATCTTCACAAACTGGAGGGTCCGTGGGGGCCCCTGATCTCCATCCACAGCCAGAAAGCCCAATCTTGATGAGATGCCTGTAGCTGTGTTTCAGTTTCCTGCCCCTTCTGCCAGTGCTAGACATGGCGGGGGTGGGGGGGTGGGGTTTGTACTAGTAATACTCCTAGTACTACTAATGCTAGGAGTAACCCACTTTTAGGTTGGCTACTCCTAGCACTAGGGAAAGGAGTACAGGGAGCTAGGATATCAGAATTCATAAATAGGTCTATCAAATATAAGCCCAATAAGCAAAACAGCCACTCTATCAATCATTAGCAAGAAGACAAGTGGAGTGTTGTATCCATTTGTGAGCATTTTATTTACAAAAGCAGTGGAAAGGATTCAGGGAGAAGCCACAAAGATGTTTATCACTGAACAGTGAGGCAAGACTAAGAAAGCTAAATATATTCTCATTGGAAAACAGGTAAAGATTAAATAAATTACGAGGAAGGAGGCATTGCTGGACTTGGTTCTAGGGAATGAGGCGGGCCAAATGGAGCAAGTGTCAGTGAGAGAGCATTTAGGGAGCAGCAATCATAGTATCGTAAGGTTTAGAATAGCTATGGAAAAGGACACAGACTACTCTAAAGGAAAAATACTCTATTGGAGGAGAGCCAATTTCAATGGGATGAGAACAGATCTGGCCCTGGAAAATTGGAATCAAAGATTGGCAGGCAAAACTGTAATTGAACAGTGGGTGGTCTTTAAAGAGGAGATGGTTTGGGTACAGTCCAGGCACATTCCCACGAGGCAGAAAGGTAAGGCAATTAAAGCCAGAGCTCCCTGGATGACAAAAGAGATAGTGAGTAAGATGAATCGGAAAATAGGGGTGCATGATAGATATAAGGTTGATAACACAAGTGAGAACCAGGCAGAATATAGAAAGTTCAGAGGGGAAGTGAAAAAGGAAATAAGAGGGGCAAAGAAAGAGTCTGAGAATAGACTGGCGGCTACAATAAAAGGGAATCCAAAAGTCTTCTATAGGCATGTAAACAGTAAACAGGCAGTAAGAGGAGGGGTGGGCTGATTAGGGACCATAAAGGAGATCTACTCATAGAGGCAGAGGGGAAGGCCGAGGTACTAAATGAGTACTTTGCATCTGTCTGTACCAAGGAAGAAGATGCTGCCAGAGTCTCAGTAAAGGAAGATACAGTTGAGATACTGGATGGGCTAAAAATGATAAAGAAGAGGTACTAGAAAGGCTAGCTGTACTTAAAGCAGATAAGTCACCTGGTCTGGAAGGGATGCATCCTAGGTTGCTGAGGGAAGTAAGGGTGGAAATTGTGGAGGTATTGGCCATAATCTTCCAAACATCCGTAGATATGGGGGTGGTGCCAGAGGACTGGAGAGTTGCAAATGTTATACCCTTGTTCAAAAAAGAGTGTAAAGATTTACACAATGTGGCCCATCGCTTCTCAATCCAAGAAAATTGCTCTGCTGCCTTGCACACTCTGGCTGACTGTGAATATCAGTGGATGAGGAAACAGTTTGAGTGTGACAGGCATCCTGGAATGGTACAGTTTATTGAAGGTCTGCTGCTGCTTTCTCCCCTCTGCCTGGTTGGACCACTGCTGCTCTCTCTTATTAGGTCCAGGCACTAGTGTTTGCTTAACCCAGTCAGCCACTGTAGCTCTCTTTCACTGCTCTCTCCCCAGCGATCCTAGGGAAGCCTCACCTGGACACACAAAAAAATCAGCAGTGGTTTCAGGGATGTGCATCTCGATTTCTGATTATATGAATTTTAATTTATTTGGTAATTTATGAATCAAAATAGAATGTAACAAAAATTCAATTAGTGAATGTATAATTTTCATAAAACTTAAGGGCTGATTTTACAAAATCACTGTCCCATTGAGGGGCCTCACCCACTAAAAGCACATATTGGAAATTGATGACACACTCCCAATGTTTTTTGATCCATTCATTTTAGTTTTAATGAATGGAAAATCATGGGGAGCAACATCCTGAATTCTTCATATGCATTCCTGGTGGACAAGGCTGTCTGGCAGGACAGTTTCTTAAATTCGGCCCTGATATATACAACAAAAAGATCAAAAGCTGTTTTGTATTTATTTTATTTCATAATGTTGATTTGATAGGTTTGATTCCAAGATTGGGCACTCCCAGTGAGGAGTGGTGCTCACAAGGAGCATGGGTTCAGAAATCATGGGCTGGCAGCCACTTATCTTCAGTCCAGTTAATGGGAAAAAATCAAAACTGGGGAAATATAATTTCCCAAACATCGCATGCTGCAAGTGCCCAAACAGGGAGTCAGCAATTGTAGGTCTTAAAACAAAAGATACCATAAAAAAACACTTGATTGTATAAATCTCAAAATGCAATAATTAAAAATAATAACTTTTTTATATTTTATAAATCTCAAAAATATAACAGAATACATGACAATTGACTTGGTGATTTTATAAATATAAAAAGTTACTAGAATGAAATAATGTTTTGATGATTTTACTCTTTTATCATTTGTAAGGTCAATTACCAAATATTGACCTTACACTGGAGCTCTCGACCCTCTTACCCACACCTCCACAGAATGTCTACTTTGTTTTCTTAAGAAATGCCTGGAATGTTGACTTGAAGATGAGGAAAGTGGAAAGGAGAAGGCCTTGATTTCATGCTGCATCCACTGTCGAGCCAAATCACTCCTTAATCAGGGCCTTTGCGGCCCATTCACGAATTGTGGTATTGCTCCAAATGGTTTGAAACCACTGCTACACCACCAAAGGGGGCATAGTCGCAGGATAAGACTGAGATGAGGAGGAATTTCTTCATGCAGAGGGCTGTGAATCTTTGGAATTCTCTACCCCAGAGGGCTGTGGATGCTCAGTCATTGAGTATATTCAAGGCTGAGATCGATAGATTTTTGGATTCTAGTGGAATCAAGGGATATGGGGATCGGGCAGGGAGGTGGAATTGAGGTCGAAGATCAGCCATGATCTGATTGAATGGTGGATCAGGCTCGAGGGGCCATATGGCCTACTCTTGCTCCTATTTCTTATGTTCTTATGTTTCTTATGTTCTTACCCAGGGATGGGGGCAGGGAGAGAGTTGTCAGGCAATGCACTTTCAGAGACACTCATCAAACAGTACAGATGAATTGCTATGTCCTTCTGTCCTCAGATTAAACAAACCAAATCCAGCTTTTCTTTCAGGATAAGTTTCTCACTTTACAGCACTTTTTCAAATCCAGCTGCAACAAAGCAAACTTGAGATTGGACTTCTTGCCATGTAACAAAAGCTGCTTCTAACACCATCACTTACATTCCTAAATATATAACTCTCACTAATTAATCCCCTCTTATACAGAAATAAGGAGGAATGTAGATAACAACATATAACCTAGATAAAATGTACCCAAAGATTCACTGCACACAGTAATGACCCTGTCCTCCAATTAAGCCATCCTTTGCTGTAGGACCTTCTGCAGCAGGACACCAAAAGTCTGATCATTCAATGGGGTCATTGTGCCCCAATTATTTTACCACATGAAAAGTTGAACACCTTTAAGGGCAGTAAGCAGCCATTTGACAGCAGCTGATGCAAGAAATCATGCCCCTGACCTCAACATACTCCTAGCACATCATGTGCTGCATGCAGTGAACGCTAGCAAATTATGTTAATGAACTGAACTCACATTATCGGGTGATGTCAGCTTCTTGGGGCACAAGCTGGGACTGTATTATCAGCCTTACATGTGACTACTTAGCTCAATACTGATGTTGCTTATTAAGAAATGAGTTAGTGCCTGTGTAAAAATAGAACGCACAGGATTACATTAATGTGTGAACTTTACTGATTGAAAGTTCTAGTTTATTGTCTGCTTCAAAGGAATTAGCAAATTAGATTTGGCTGCATTTATTCTCCAATGGTAGTGTCTTTCCTCCAAGGATTCTTACTCAGCTTCACATGGGGGTCAGGTTGACTCTGACTCCAGACTGGCACCAAATGCAGAGGTCCGGGGGTCACTAGAAATTGTTCCTTGGTCTATATCTACATATTTGGGGCAAGATGCCAGTGCCTGTTGTGCCTCCACCGGGTAGCTTGCCGGAAGGAAGAATTCTTTTTCGGCATTTCTGCCTTGCCGGCAGCAGCCCTCAGGTAAATTGCAGCAGGTGGGGGGGGATGGTGGGGAGGTGTGAAGGACAGCAGGAGGTGGGGGTGGAGGTCATTGGGAGGGAGACAGGGAGGTGGAAGACTGTGGGGGGGGGGGGAGTGGTGATCAGGGTCAGCAGGTCCTCCCAACTCCACCTTAAAAGTAAAAAAATTTTTACTTACCTATTCAGTGTGCCTGGACAACCTGAACGGAGCAGGCTGTTCAGGCCTACTCCGCTCAAAGCAGCTCAATTTGGCACAGGGCTCTTCAACAGTAGAATTAACGAATGCAAAGGGCCTAATGCCTGTTTTAGGCTACTGCCATGCCTAAAGAATGGGTCTGATGAATTTAGCAGTAGACTGAATGCCTGCACAGATTGGGCACAGGCCATCCCACTGTTAAATTGGTCAGCATTGCACCCATTTTACACCCAAAAAGCAGGCACATCGCATACCAATTTCTACCCCATAGTGCCAGTGTGACGCAAAACCACTTTATAGCAACACTACAGTTGGCATGAAAATGCAGCCTTAGAAATTGGTTGCATTACCTGTATCTTAAAATATGTTTATTTATTCCACTTGTTTGGGCTAATTGTGATTGAATTCTAGGATTAACAAGAGGACATCAATATTTTCTGTTCAAGTCAATGTATGTCTGAATTTTTAAAAAAATACAGATTGGATGATGTTAAATTAAAAAAAAAAGGAAACAGCTGAGAAAATTCAACTGCTGTGAGCCCATTCAAAAATGTAGCCCATTTGTAAGTTTCATATAGTGATCAGTGACGCACTCGGTGATTTTCCTGGAATGGAACCACAGTTGGGCACCTTTCCCCAGTTACAATTTCAATGCAAAATTTAAATCTGTATTTGGAAGCATGCAATTTGTTATCAATATTTTGACAGATATATAGCCAACTGTAGTTTTGTTTTGTAAAGTTCATTAAAATCATAAAAGTATTGACAGATGAGATTATTTAACAACACGAGACAAGAATAAAGGGACAAGAAGGAGCTATTCATCCCATTTAATTCCCCCTGTCATTTAGCCCTTTGTTCACAAATTACCAAACCATTTTCAGTGCTCTCCTGCTTTGATATCACACCTTTAGCCACTTACTCTATTGAATCAGGGATCTATTTATTTATTTTGAACACTTCAACCGAATTTGCATTCACTGCGCAAGGCAGTTTTTTTATTCGATAAATTAAAACTCAAAGTCTGAAGTAATTAGTCCATAAATTTTAGCTGACAATTTTCTCAGCTTTTAATCATGTTCTTTGGTTCACTTTTGACCCCATATAAAGAACTTCTCTACAGTCACATTACCAACCCCCTTCATGATTTAAAAAGCAAGGTCATATTCACTTCTCTCATCATCATTTTATTAATTGAGAACAGTCAAACTCCAGGACCATGCGTTTTTACACGTGGTCTCCTTGAAGAATTTTAATATCTCTTTCTCCACAATGAATTCCAAACCAAATAATTCATAAGATCATTTAAACTGTTGGAATTATTTTATGATATTCGTTTTCAAGATGTTTGGCAGTGAAATATTTTGCTGATGAAACTCAGTCTAGAATCAGGGGCTGAGAAATTTGCGTTTCGCCCAAAACAGTGAAGTGGCTCCACCCACCACTATGTGCCAGAATGACGCCCCAACCAAATTTGGGTTCAGGCCTCATTTAACTGCTGCCGGCATGCTGTAGATGCCAAACAGGCACCCGGCTGCAGCTCACCGGATCTGGGAAGGCGGGAAATCAGCCGGCTCCTGCACTGGGGAGGGGCGATCCTGGAAGAGCCTCAAATGGGCTGGCTGCGAGTCAGAGTTTTTTTTATGGACCCAGTAGGAGCACTCCAGCCTCTCCTTTGCCCGCAAGAATATAAAATATAAAATTTCTTGGGCCGCTTTTTAAGCAGCCTCCAGTGGTCCCAATAAGACTGCTTAACTCTTGGTACAACTAGGCGGAGTGTGTAGAACTGAATTTTGCAACTGGCATCCTACAACCAATATAGGATCCTAATTTGCATACATAAGCAGCTTCCTGCCCACTTCAGACGGGTGGGCTGCTCACCCTGAATATCGCATCAGGTAAACCTTGGCATCAAAGAGGCAGCCGAGGTGCCCCTCCAATTTTCTACTGCTGGCGACCCATTTTTCAGTCGGCCATGAGTTGAATTTCTGCCCAGCCTGTAGAAGCCTCGACTCTCTTGTTGGTAGATACCAAAATTATGATAGTTATTTGAATACAAAATATTGATCATTGAATAAGGGGCACTGCAGCTTTAATGGTGCAATCGGAGTGAAAAATTGCCTCATGCTTGAAGTGTTCGGAGAAAAGTTTGCACACTCTGAAAGGATGACTGGAACAGAAATTGTGTGGCCACTTTTAAAATTTAGAATTCCAGTGTGCTCATATTTGCAAGAAAAGAGAAAGAAACAGGGTAATGTGATCAGATTCAGAGAATGTGGCCTGTTCTGGTCCCGTGATATTTGGTATTAGTCAGTACATTTGACAAGCCTTGTACAGCTATTAATTGCAGAATCTAGCCACAAGTTAATTGTTCCCAGACCAGATCATAATACTCTATTTGTTTTGATTGCTTTGATTGTTTATTTTTGTCCCCCTCAATTTTCTCCCCTTCTCTCCTGAAGATACTAACTCATGCTGGGTACTGTTCCATGGCCACCAGCTTTCCTCCAGTACCTTGCCCAAGTTTTTTTTATTCGTTCATGGGATGTGGGCGTCGCTGGCGAGGCCAGCATTTATTGTCCATCCCTAATTGCCCTTGAGAAGGTGGTGATGAGCTGCCTTCTTGAATATTCTACATCTTTGAGCCTACACAGTGAGCGTTGGTCAAACACGGCAGGCTCTCTTGACTATGTTTTGGGGAAAATAAAATCAAAACAACATAGCTCATAACATATACGTGGCCTAATCCTCATGCTGAATACTCTGTACTTCTTTGCTTTTGCTTGCAGGTCCCAGTCAGTGGTTGAAGCTGGAGTTCTGAAACACATAGATAAAGATGATGAGAATACTCAACCATTGCTTTCTCTGGACTGACAGATTCCAGGTCATACGTTTATCATGAAAGAGAAAAGCACTTCTTTGGGAGGGGTAGTGTGCTTAATGCAGAGGATTCTGTGTAAACTACGATGGTAACATGTCACTTGGTATAAACATTGCAAATTAGAAATAGGGTGTAATATTTGCAGATCCATCCTTGCTTGCCTGTTTGGATGGTAACTGTCAGTAAATGATGTCTTTATTCAACAAGTGGAAGTGCCAACTTTATTGTAAATACATTTTCTTATCATCATTGGAAAGTATTCAAAATCCACAAGATTAGCAACAATTCAGTGTAAAATAATAGTGGAAAATATTTTCTGAGCCAAGTTTACATGTTGTGCAGCCTGTACTAAATGCTGTCTATTTATTCTTTGCTCTCACCAACAGCCTTTTCCTTCAAAAAGGTTATATTTTGGTCAGAAAAAAAGTAGCTTTGGCCCAAGTAAAGGGTTAAGTATTTCTTGTCAGTTTGATTGTTTTATGCGGTATCACTATAAGAATAATACTTGCATTTGTATAGTGCTTTATCGCAATGAAACACCTGAAAGCACTTCACTAAGAAAGTTTCTTTTCCGACACAAGTAGAGAGGTTTCTCCGTGATAAATAACGGGCAGGAAGAGAATCCAGGCTGAGATCTGGGCTCTTATTTTGAATATTTCACTTCAAATATCACTGTTCCATCATTACATAAGAAACATATTTGCACTGTCCTCCAATTATAATGGCATCTCCTTTTTGCATAGAATTACGTAGAATTTTACAGCACAGAAACAGGCCACTTGGCCCAACAGGTCTATGTCAGTGTTTATGCTCCACACGAGCCTCCTCCCACTCTATTTCATCTCACCCTATCAACATATCCTTCTAGTCCTTTCTCCCTCATGTACTCCCCTTAAATGCATCTATGCTAGTCGCCTCAACTACTCCATATGGTAGTGAGTTCCACATACTAACCAGTCTCTCGGTAAAGAAGTTTCTTGTGAATTCATAGTGGATTTATTAGTGACTATCGTATATTTATGGCCTCTTGGACTCCCTCACAAGTGGAAACATCCTCTCTACGTCTACCCTATCGAACCTCTTCATAATTTTAAAGACCTCTATCAGGTCACCTCTCCGTCTTCTCCTTTTTAGAGAAAGAGCCCCACCCTGTTTAATCTTACATGATAGTTATACCCTTTCAGTTCTGGTATCATCATTTCTTTGTTTCTTTATTAAAGCTTGTTTTATGTTTCTAATCTGTGAACATTGACCACAGTGGATCGGTTATGCATACAAACATATGAAAATAAAGGCAAGAAATCACCATCAGGCCCATCGCTGCTCACCCCCTCCATTAAAAGTTGTAATCTTAAGCACCACCCTGCACAATCACTAGTAATACTGACACCTGAGGAGGTTAAAAAAAAGACAGTGAAAAATACATGTGGCCAATCTCAGGAAAACTACTGGGAAATTCCACGCCGACTCCAATCAAGCAAGCTCTAGGAGACCGTAGTTACCCCTGATGCATTACAGGTTTATCCAACCACAGATCCCTCCCCTTCCTCCAACAGTGTGTCCCAGAGTCCTTAGGAACATATGATGTGGAGATGCCGGTGATGGACTGGGGTTGACAAATGTGAGGAATCTTACAACACCAGGTTATAGTCCAACTGTTTTATTTGAAAATCACAAGCTTTCGGAGGCTTTCTCCTTCGTCAGGTGAGCAAGCACTTGCTCACCTGATGAAGGAGAAAGCCTCCGAAAGCTTGTGATTTTCAAATAAAACAGCTGGACTATAACCTGGTGTTGTAAGTGTCCTTACACTTAGGAACATAGTGTAGGGTTGAAAAAGACAATTTTCAACCATTTGGCCAGTCTCAAAGATCACAGATCTTTTAACTCTTATACTACCAAAAATGTATCCATCAACCTCTTGAAATTGATATCATTATCCACTTGCAGTTCCTCCCTGGATAGGCTCTTCCACATATTGACTGCCCTCTACATGAATAAGTTATATTTTGATCTGTGTGTTCATTTTTTTTGTCTAAACTTAATCTATGTTCCCTTGGCCTAGAGCTTGTGCTAATATTGAGAATTGCCCTGGGATCCAGCTTATTTATTGTGTTGGAATCTTAAAAACTTCAATAAGATCACCTCTAGCCAACCTTTTTTCTTTGTAAACATCCAATTGTCTTTCCTCATTGCACAAGTGTGCAATCCTGTTTCTCAACTTAGTTGCCCTTCTTTGTACTCTCTGTAAGGTCAGGATGTCCCTCCTACAATATGGACTCAGAACTGTACACAATTCTCAAGGACCAGCATTTTGTACAAACTAATTATCCCTTCCTGGGACTTATGCTCTGACCCTCAAGCTATACATTCCAAGATCCTGTTTGCCTTTTTTATGATCGCTGCAGTGCTGATGTTTTAAGGATGTTTCCCATTAAATCTCCCTTTCCTTTTATGTTTTTAACTTGTGATGAACAGGAGGTGAATACAGTATATTGATAGGAATTATGGAATTCTTTAGAGTAAGTGTAAATGGTGTGGGTGTGAATTTACCACTAATTGTACACTAAGTGTAGATGTCAGCGATGATAGGAATATCATATAGGGCTAAGATTGTGTCTCACCCACCACTATCTTGTGAGGGGTGCTAGACTTTATACAATTCTAACTATAAAGTATAAGAAAGAAGAGAACGAACTTGCATTTATATAATGCATTTCATGACCTCAAGACATCCCAAAGTGCTTCACAGCCAATAAAGTACTTCTGAAGGGTGGTCACTGTTGTAATGGAAAACCCGGCAGCCAATTTACACACAAGGTCCCACAAATGAGATAAATGATCAGAAGAAAGGCTTGTCTTCAAAAAGTGCCATGGGATCTCTTATGTCCACCTGAAAGACAGACAAGGCTTCAATTTAATGCCTCATTCAAAAGACGGGACCTGTGACAGTGCATCACTCTCTCACTACTGTACTGGAGTGTCAGCCTGGATTCTGTGCTCGTCGCTAGAGTAGGGCTTGAACCCATAACCTTCAGAGGCAAGAGGGCTACCACTGAACCAAGGTTGACACATAAGTATTCTTTAATTTTTGTGGTTATGAGTTTAATTTTACATTTCCATGATATTTTTTAAATGAGACTGGTGCCAAGAACAGGAAAAAACAGATACAAAGGAGGAGTGTAACATCAGGAGTGCATGCTATATGAGCTTTTCATTAAAACTCATAGATACTTCAATAGGTCACAAAGTAAACTGTAGAGTCAGCCCAGATAGAGCACTGAAGTTAATTATCAAACTCTATTCTTGAATTTCATCATATGAATAGATCGTTTTGATTTAGTAGAATGCTGTGTTAGCTCCAACCAACTGAAATATAAACAAATCACATCAAGTTTCATCTGGGAAAATAGCTCCAAGACAACACTGTTGAACTTGGGAAGAGGAAAGATGAACCTGAGGTTTGACTCAAGTCCTGATTGAAGTTTTACTGTTTGTTATTAAACCAAAATTATGAATCCAGTGTGGAGTGCACAAAGCCAAAGCTGTACCAGACTGATAGCAGAAAACACAACGGGCAGAACTTTCAACTTTAGCTTCGATGGAAAGGAAAACCGGACACTGTATATACTGGGTGGCCAATTGGCTACTGTCCGCTTAACGCACCGCTGAAGTTGAAAATCCTGGCCGAGAGGTTCCTTATTTAAATGCTTAAAATGCCAGTGAAGAACCTTCAACAAATAGATAGAGGTTTTGTTTTGATAAATTTTATTGGGTATTCATATCAAAACTACCAAATGTTATATGTTCATTGCAGGAGCCTATAATGTTTTCTGCTAGCCCGTATCATTTAATTGTTGCACATCTCTTAAAAGCTGTTTTCTTACATTGCTATGCCAATGAACAAACTCTTGAAATGCATCCTTTCAATGTATAATTTAACTCTTCCTGATAAAACATTGGTGTGAGTTCAGTTGGGTCTGAGAACGTGACATTGCCGTACATGTAATGGCAAACTCCGTTCTCCATGCTCTCACTTACTTTAAAGTATTGATGTCCATTGACCTATTGGTTTTATATTACCTTTGTTTTTAATGTCTTCCATTGTTCTGATTTGTTCATAAGGCAACTTCATGCCATGACTGATGGCATGTGAAGTCCATTCGGTCCAAGCTGCAGTTGTACAGGACACTGAGTTTTAACAAAATTGTCCTTTTTTTGAAATATGATAACCATTGGGTCATTGAAATATTTATCTGCAGTTAGCAGCTATCAGGTAAAATTGTGGGATTGTTTTGTTACTATTTGACAATTTGTTATTATTGAAGCTTAATTTATTATTCAGTATTATTTGCACATTTATTGCACGCATGTCATCATTCAATTAGGCAGTCTTCACTATGCTAATGAACGATATTAATAGTTTTTCTTTAATCAGTGTAGTACAGTATATGTTTACCAAATAATGTCCATATAAGCCATGTAAAACAAAATAGTCTGGGAGTGTACATCAGTAAAGATACTACTGAAATGTAAATTCTTATCTTTCCCAACATGGTTGATTTGTGCTAAAACGATTGTGTTAGTTTGTAGACTGTTGACTTGAGCTGCATTTCATTGTAACCTTTTGAAGGTTAGACAATACTCAAAAGGTTTGTCCATTTCTCATGCATTGCCATTTCCTATATTTATGAATATCCAACATATGGAAGAAGTGTT
This sequence comes from Heptranchias perlo, assembly GCF_035084215.1. NCBI lineage: Eukaryota > Metazoa > Chordata > Chondrichthyes > Hexanchiformes > Hexanchidae > Heptranchias > Heptranchias perlo. Next base: position 72,946,588 of record NC_090329.1, on the reverse strand, counting down.
TTCTCTTCCACAATTCACAATGCAATTATATGCAACATCTGAAGCAATGAAAACATGGTATGAATCTCTTTCAATGAGATACACATCATCAGTTGCTTTTAGATACCAGATAATACAGATCTTGTAAAAGGGATCTGCACCATATTTTACATTGCTATATTTGCTTTACTGCAATTTTTAAAATTTTTTGGCCAGCTCTATCCTTGACACTTACAATCCTCTGGGATTTACTGTGTGCCCTATAGGATTATTATTGTGAACACTATAGAATATTTGGAGAAACATAAAGCGAGAGGAACAGCATGGGACTGATTTTAGAATGTTGTTATGCCAGAAGCATTCACTGTACTGCGATTGCATTTACACCTAGAAATATACGTTTTTTTTTTACCAGTTGCTATTTGATGCTGAGCAGCAAAGTGTGGCACAAATATAAATAACATGCAAATGTAGCTTTTGAAACAGACACCAAAGCTAGCATTCTTGTTAAGGAGGAAAAGCCTTTTAGATGAAGTAAATTAGGCCACCTTCTTCTCATCTTTTAAGGAAATGTTGGTTCTAATGAATTGTCACACATTCCCAAGTATTATAAATTTAAATATTTATTATCTTAATCAGCATCTCTCTATCACCTCAAGTTGGAAGACATTTTAGGGTGAATTCAATGTGACTCAGAGCCTTCCTAGACATGAGTGCAGATCAGACAATTGGGCCATCGTATTATAGCCCTATTTCTGAGCTGTACTATCATCTAGTGAAGCTCTGCACTGGGAAAGTATTATAACCTATCTCTGATTTTCACTCCATCTACCGAAACTCTGTTCTAAGAGTGCTGTCTCACTGAATTTTCCTTTCACATAAAACTCTCCTCTAGGACCTAATAAAGATATGCTCCTGTGACATCATGAATAGGGATAATGGCTTGTGCGCAGCACTCCTCCATCATGTTGTTACTGGAGAAAAGACCATCAAAGATCATCCTTCCAGTACATTAAGAAGGCTGAATTTCGATGGGCCGCATGGCCTACCCTCCTAACTTTTATATTCCTATGACGTTCTGTCAAGTGGTATGATAAATGAGGAATCCATTGTCCTCTTTCTTGATATCAGAAACAACAGCACTTCTAACATAAGAACATAAGAACATAAGAAATAGGAGCAGGAGTAGGCCAATCGGCCCCTCGAGCCTGCTCCGCCATTCAATAAGATCATGGCTGATCTGATCCTAACCTCAAATCTAAATTCATGTCCAATTTCCTGCCCGCTCCCCGTAACCACTAATTGTAAAGAATAAAACGGTGAAAAAGAGAAACGGGATAAGCATAGAAACTCACTTTGGGGTTTATTTTCCTCCATTCACTAATTTTAGTGATATGTATACAAGAGTATAAAATAATATTTCCTGCTAACATCTACCTTTTTACGAACATACATATGAACATATGAATTAAGAGCAGGAGTAGGCAATTCAGCCCCTCAAGCCTGCTCTGCCATTTGATAAGATCATGGCTGATCTGATTGTGACCTCAACCCTACTTTCCCATCTACCTACTATAACCTTTGACTCCCTTGTTAATCAGGAATCTATCTAACTCCGCCTTAAAAATATTCAATGACCCTGCCTCCATCGCTCTCTGGGGAAGGGAGTTCCACAGACTCACGACCCTCAGAGAAAAAATTTCTCCTCATCTCCGTCTTAAATGGGAGACCCCTTATTTTTAAACTGCAGCCCCTAGTTCTAGTCTCCCACAAGGGGAAACGTCCTCTCAGCATCTACTCCTTCTAGTCACCTCAGGATCTTATATGTTTCAATAGGATCACCTCTCATTCTTCTAAACTTCAGTGTATACAGGCCCAACTTGTCCAACCTTTCCTCATAAGAGAACTCTAATAAATTAGTCATTTCACAAAGCCGTGTTGACTCTGCCTGATTGCATTGAGATTTTCTAAGTGCCCTGCTATAACCTCCTTAATAATAGATTCCAGCATTTTCCCTATAACAGATGTTAAGCTAACTGGCCTGTAGTTTCCTGCTTTCTGTCTCCTTTTTTTTACCAAAATTAGCAAATGAAGGATAATCTAACCTTTTATAACTAAAATTATGTGACAGGTCAGTGGACTATAATTCCTCCTTAATTATTTTGCTGAACTTCGATCTTGGAGCCATTAAAAAACATTGGCTAGAAATTGGATTGCGCCCGAATCGGGGCCCAATCTTGGTGCAGCGCACACTGCACTTGCCTTGGGAGGCCGACAGCACAACCACGGCAAATTAGCCCGCGGGCCTCATTCGGATAGTGCCGGTGAGCTGCATGTGCCATTCAAGCTCTAGGTCATCAATTCTTATTAATACCAGATCTCTGACACTGACCAAGAAATATATTTTAAAAATTTGGTGCTCCTGCTGCCAATTTTACTTTGAAATATGCCTCAAAGCAAATATCTAATACCACTACTAAAATCTACTTTCAATTTGCTGAGCTGGCACAAAACCAGTGGACGTCATAATGTTGTTCTGTCACGAGTGGGAAATGACTGAAGTTGGGAGTTTGAAAGTTTGAGCTGTGGCAGTAATTTCCTCACTCTGTTGGTGTTAATTTTTTAATGTAATTTTAAATAGTTGAAGCACCTCTGTCAAAAATACTTTTGTAAAAGTAAGTGGGTCCTGCTGTCATGTGTATGCACTACCAAGATATACAATTTCTTCAAGAATTTACTCTATATCTTTGTGATTGTGCTAATTTTCAATCCATGTCGTCCATTTTACCAATTTTCAGACTTAAAAAAATATTGTGATGAGGGTGTACATGCACAGCATTCCACTTGAAGTGCATAGTCGATTTAAGGTAGATTATCATTCATCCATCATATTTCTAAATATTTGATTTTTTAAAATTTGGATAGGCTAAAATGACCTTCCTGATTCACTGGGACAAGTCTGTAATGTTTTTGTTTTTTTATTATTGTATAAAATCTAAATTACAGCCACTGTATATAAATAAGACTCTTAATAAGCATGGGGTTGTGTGGTTTCTAAAAGGTAAAAGTAGGCTAGCACAGGACTGAAACTGACTAAATAGGATGCCTTCTGTTTGCAGACAGCTTTCCATTTCTGTGAACCTTGGAGTTTTCTAGTCCCTATGTTAATGGAGGGGCATGGATGAGAGAGATTTTTTTTCATAATGCTATGGCAGTTTAAGCTTGCAAGAAGTCTCATTGTGCATTAATTTAAATATTTATATGGAATCCCAAAAATTCACAGTGCAATGGCATTCAAAATACAAAGTTTTTCACCTTTCAAACAATACCTTTTTATGCTGATGCCCATTAAGTCCTGTATTTTTAAGTTATGAAATTGAGAAAAAACAAGATAACATTCTGCATTAAGTTAATGATATTTATTCCTCTTTTGCTAAATGGTTGATGGTCCCATTTAAACATTGCTTATATATGAATCAAAAGTTGCAGATGCATAAACCTTTAATGTGTTAAATAGACTAGCACTCTATAATACCCAGCACACTAAACGCTGTGATTAATGCTTTAAAGGTAAAAACTGAAAATTCAGATGAATTATATATTTTTTCCTCTGAACTATGCTGAATTGAAGCAAAAATGAAAACTAGATACATAAAAATGTGAGACTTTAGAGGGGATTTGCATCAATTAATTTATTTTTGCTTTAAGTCCTGGAGGATGGTTCTAAAGTAAGTTAAGTACAAACTTTGGCACAGGCAACAAAGGAAGCTTATTATCAAGTATTTTAACATGCACATTTACTTAACTCTCTCACTACAAAAAATCCCTTTGAAGTGATCACTCCCTTTAGTGAAAAAAAGCTCCTGTTGAAGGCAAAGTGTTAAAATGTTATTATCCAAGATCTTAGTATCATTTTCAAATAAAACCCTAATCTACGAAAGAAAAGTTACATTTACATTTTTTTAAAGAAAATGCACTGTTTCATTTTTCTTTCAGCCATTTTTAAAAATATGTTTCTGATCTTTTGCCAAATATTGAGCTACGGAAATAGAATGGAAGCTTGTTGTTATGGTAACTGTAAAATGGATACTCCTCCACTCTGGCAATATTTGTTTTGTTAAAAAAATTCAGTTTCTCATGCTTTGTATCGAAGCAAGGGTTATAGGTGATGCTTGTACAAGAAAGCGACCTATTCTTGTAGCTGTGTCATTTTTATTCCCTCTCCATGACATTGATCTGGAGCAGAATATAAAATTGACACTAAAATAAGAAACAAGAACTGATACTGATGACTTGTGACATTTATTTTACATAATGAAGCAAGATTTACAGCATTTGGCTTATATTATGTGCCCCATTTTCATACATGCAAGTATACATTTTATGAACTGCAAAAAGATACAAAATGGATTGGACAAATGTAAAATTTTAAGTTGTCTTAACTTACCTCATTGAATCCAATGTTATATTGCTATGTTTATTTCCATATTATTATGCACCATAATTTCACAAAAAAACCCGAATTTTCAGCCAAATTTTTTCCATTTTGTGATTAATTTGTGTGTTTTTGTTGTTGAAAACTGTACTGTATATACTTAACACTAAGTGTAGGTTACTCTTGATATACAACTCCCATCAATAATATCTTCCAATTTACACATACACAGAATTATATTTGGTTCTTGTTTTTCACACTTACAAACTACCTTCCAAAGATCTATTTAATTCCTACAGAAATTGGCCCTAAATTTCCTCAGGGCCTGGGGTGTAATGGGAAAGGGGAGGGGTGGGGGTTAAAGATGACACAGGAGGCCTGGTCGGGGAGGAGAATTGGGTGGAGTCTGGAAACATTGGGTCATCGCCCGAGGGAGGAGCCAGCAAGATTTCCTGTCGGGGCTTAGGGCAGGGTCAGCAGTATGGCTTCTCCCACCGAAATTCCCATGGTTCTTGCCTCGTTTCCACACGGCAATCTGAATGCCAGGAAAAGCCTGGTATCCAGGTTATTGTAAAGGCAGAAGTGGGGTCTGTCTGAAAAATGCCAGCATGCTCAGGCATATCAGTCTCCTTATAATGGTGGCTGATTGGCAGCGTTAAAAAAAAACTTTAGAGCCAATGGCACCAGTTAGCCTCCTGAGCAGCTTGTCAGCAGTGCTTTCTCCTCCCTCCTTCCTCTAGTGGGTGCTGAAAATGCGCCAAACTGCCAAGGGTACCCACTGAAAATATTTAAATAAGATGACCCCAAATACTCCGGCGGAGTCAGCCGCACTGCAACAATTAGACTGGTGCAGAAAGCCGAACGATTTTCGGGGCCATCGTCTTCGCTATCACAAAGAGTTAGGCCTGAATTTTACAATTCTGCACCGGTGGCGAGATACCTCACCACTGTTGCCCACAATTTTCCAATACACACTAGCAGCAAGTTAGTTACCTCACCACCTGCTGAAACTCGGGAAAGTTACCACCATAGTGTACTTGTTACCTGTACATAAACTGGTACTGGTCAGCTTTGTGCAAGCATGTACCCTCCTATAAATATAATTCCTGCACCTGGATCATTCAAATTTGCACAATGGGTTATTTTCATGAAATTATGGGAAATGTACTGTAAGCTATTGTTATGCAATTTTTTCATGTAAGGTATCTGCGATAATGTAACTCCGATCTTATTTAAAAGCTTTCATTAAAATTCCATGCTATGTATAAGTTCTTTGTATTATGGTGTTGACCTTCACCTCTGGAGGCCCAGGACTGTCAAGTTTCAATCTTTTGGAGTAATACTCACTATTTTTGGCTGGAAAATGTAAACAGTTTCTGTACGTCCCACTCTTTGAAAATAAATGCATCTCTATATATTTAAATGGCCTCATAATTCATCACAAAACGCCACTTTTGGTAATATGCCTAATTAGGATCTCAATCCAAGGGAAGACCTGAAAGTATCTTTTTATCAACGGTTACAGGCAGATTGTGTTTTAGCTGTTTTACTCATTCTTTATACATAAAAGTTGACATCAGACTCTAGGGCAGAGGTACAAAGAAAATATTGGCCAATTTCTGAGTTTAAGGTTGAAGTATGTTGATGGAGGAATATAATGAGGAAGACCAATAATACTGATGACCGCCTGTTTCAATCCTGATCAAATTGCAATTAAAAAATATTTTTTTATTCTGGAAGATGCTGGACTTCACAGATTTGAAGCTAAGTTTACATTGTGTATCGGTTCTAGTCACACAGATACTAGGCAAAAGATTTTAGGGATTGCTCACCCAAAGCAAATTTCCTTCTCGGACTCCAAGTGGTCACAGTTCATCACTGTTCACACAAACATTTGTCTTCATTATTGTCACAGCCACTGAAAACATATTGGCAGGATTTCTGGAAAGGTTATCCGTGTGACAAGCTGGATTGTAATAGAGTACTGGCTATTTTAGGTAGAGGCATGACTGTGAAGCAGTATATTAGGTTTCACAGTTCAAACCTGATGTATCTAGGGGGAGATGTTGAGGCCTCCATCCCGCAGAAATGGAGTGCTAGCACCCGGAGATTGGTGGGGAATGACTTACCACGCTGTGGCCGTCGCAATCTTCCCCCAGGCCTACTGCTGGGCAGCTGGATCGCCTACCTGAGTCAGGCAGTAGGCCCTTTTAATATGCAAATTGGGGTCCGATGATGTACAGGAGCCCCCGATTGCAATTTTAGGACAGTACAGGGCAGAGCGTGTGGTCCTGCTGAAGAGAAGTTCACAGGTAAGTTTTACTGCATTGTTGTGGGGTCAGGAGTAGCAGAAGTGCTCATCCAGGCTCCAGCTTGAAAGAAGGACTTGCATTTATATAGCACTTTTCACGACCTCAGGATGTCCAAAAGCACTTTATAGCTAATGAAGTACTTTTTGAAGTTTAATTGCTGTTGTAATGTAGGGAACATGGCAGCCAATTTGCGCACAGCAAGCTTCCACAAACAGCAATGTGATAACGACCAGGTAATCTGTTTTTGTGACGTTGGTTGAGTGATAAATATTGGCCAGGACAGCGGGGAGAACTCCCCTGCCTCCTGCTCTACTTTGAAACAGTGCCTTGGGATCTTTTACGTCCAACCGAGGACAGACGGGGCTCGGCTTAACATTTCATCCGAAAGACGGCACTTCCAACAGTGCAGCACTCCCTCAGTACTGCACTGGAGTGTCTGCCTGGATTTTGTGCTCATGTCTCTGGAGTGGGACTTGAACCCAGAACCTCTGACTCAGAGGTGAGCATGCTACCCACTGAGCCACTGCTGCTCTGGTTTCCCCTCCCACTGAGACTGGTCCCCATTCCCTAGCCTTCTTCCAGCCCTGAGGCCAGCTGGGCCTCCTGATATTGCGGAAGCCCAGAGCAGTTGGGCTGGCCAGGGAAGCTCGCTTTCTGCTCGCAGCATGCCGGCCAAAGGCTAACTGAGGCCTGGTCCTCAAAATGGACCCACTGGGACTGGACGCCCAAAGTTTGCACTGAGTCAAAATCTACCCCTTGGTGTGGGAAACAAAATGAGAATGGGAAAGGATGAAAGATTATAAGTTATCTGCTAGTATTAGCGGGTACGATGCGGGACTATTGCGACGCCCTCCACCACTTTAACAGTTTCTAGTTTCCCGACTCTAACCATTTCCTTTTCACCATGATCATCCAGTCCCTCTACACCTCCATCCCCCACCAGGACAGCCTACGAGCTCTACGTTTCTTCCTTGAACAGAGGCCCAACCAGTCCCCATCCACCACCACCCTCCTCTGCCTGGCTGAACTTGTCCTTAAGTCGAACAACTTTTTCTTTGACTCCACTCACTTCCTCCACATAAAAGGTGGTGTTATGGGAATCCGTATGGGTCCTAGCTATGCCTGCCTTTTTGTGGGATACGTGGAGCATTCTTTGTTCCAGTCCTACTCAGGTCCCCTCCCTCAACTCTCCATTACATTGATGACTGTATTGGTGCCATTTCCTGCTCTCGCCCCGAACTGGAAAATTTCATCAACTTGGCTTCCGATATGTCTTCCTTTTTCCTCAGTCGAGGATTCCCCTCCACTGTAATTGACAGGACCGTGTACATCCCATTTCCCGTACTTCTGCCCTCACCCCTACAACTCCCTCTTAGAACCATGCTAGGGTCCCCTTTGTCCTCACCTTCCACCCCACCAGTCTCCACATTCAACGTATCATCCTCCACCATTTCTGCCACCTCCAGCGCGATCCCACCACCAAACACATCTTCCCCTCCCCTCCCCTTTCAGCATTCCGAAGGGACCGTTCCCTCCATGACACCCTGGCCCACTCTTCCATCACCCCCAACACCCGCTCTCCTTCCCGTGCAAACACAGGAGATGCAACACCTGTCCTTTCACCTCCTCCCTTCCCACTGTCCAGGGCCCCAAATACTACTTCCAGTTGAAACAGCGATTTACTTGTACTTCTTTCAATTTAGTATAATGTATTCGCCGCTCGTGATGCGGTCTCATCTACACTGGGGAGACCAAACGCAGATTGGGTGATCACTTTGCTGAACACCTCTGCTCAGTCCGCAAGCGTGACCCTGATCTCCCTGACGCTTGCCATTTTAAATCCCCATCCCACTCCCTCTCTGTCCTCGGCCTCCTACACTGTTCCAATAAAGCTCAATGGAAGCTCGAGGAACAGCACCTCATCTTTCGATTTGGCACCTTACAACCTTCCGGATTTTAATAACTTCAGATCATAACCACTGCTGCCATTTTTTTCAGACAGCAGATGTTGGTTATGGTTCTGCTGTTGCCATTTACAGCTCCTCTAGACCCATCTTTTGTTTCTTTACTCATCCCATTACCACCCTCCTTGTCTTTTGTCATTTAATCACTCCTGCCCTCCATTCTATCACAGACCTTCCCCTTTGTTCTTTCCTCCCCTCCCCTTCCTCCTCCCTTTCCCTGGCACTTTACTTGCTTAAAAACTGTCAAATCTTTAACTTCTTCCAATTCTATTGAAAGGCCATCAACCTGAAATGTTAACTCGGTTTCTTTCTCCACAGATGCTGCCTGACTTGCTGAGTATTTCCAGCATTTTCTGTTTTTATTTCAGATTTCCAGCTTTTGAAGATGTGGGACTAATATTCCTCTTTTTCATCAGTACCTGGTTCTACAATGTTAGGCAGAAGAAATTGGGGCAGAGGCCAATTAAACACTAGGGGGTTATATTGGATAACCCCTAAAACTGGGCGCGGGGGTCACGGTGCGCAATTAACCTGTGCCTGGATGTTGAGATGCAGGCAGCACGGAACATTTATGCTGCCAGGTGATTTACCTGATAGCTGTGAGCAGCCAGGCCTAGCTGTGCTGTTGAGTGGCTGCTCACCAGCAGGGGGCCCCGATCTCGTGAGTGGCTAGCATCACTTAAAGGCACCTCTTATTTGCAAAATATAAGATATGGGTCCGCACGGAGTCTGAACGGAGATCAGACATCACACACATAAAACACCGATGAAGGTCCTATCCCTGTGTTTACAAACTGTTCAGTTATGTTAAAATATTAAATAACTAAATCCCACATCCTCCAATCTGCATGCCAGACCTCACCAATCTGCTGATCTGAATTTGTACCAGGCCTGCGAGACAGTGTGCATCAAGGTTTTCTGATGATGCATTAGAGGCCTTGATGCAAAAGATGTACAGAAGGAGGGGCATCCTATATCTGCAGGAGGTAAAGAGGCCCTCCAGACATACGCTCCTGAGGTAGTGGGAGGCAATAAGGGTCGAAGTCAATGGCAGAAGCATAGCACCACGAACATGGATGCAGTGCAGGAAGAAGTTCAACGCTTTGACACGAATGGTTAAGGTGAATGAGGTCAACTATCAAGTGGTGTCTTCTACCAACTGCACCACTAGCCTCACCCACTGCACCACGCACTACACCCCCCATCACCCACCTACCAACAAACTCTTTCAATCAGTACTCAACTCTTCCAATCAGATGCTTCCTCTCACCCTCACACATTACCACTGTTGCAAGCCACAACTCACAGGTCACACACACTGACAGCTAATCACCATTGCAGCCAGATCACCCAAACACCTTGCAGGACATTCACTGACACATGTTCCGCTTTCTTGCAGGAGAAGGTGGCGCATAACAGGAGGCAGCAAGTGGCAGTGGCTCCATGGAACATGAACCTGCTGTCCTCTCTCAGGATGACAGCATTCCTGCCCCACCCCTGCCACTCTGCCAGTGCCCTTGCTGTTGCCTGTCAGCTACCAGCACACTCCCTGTAGAGTATTTAAACTTTATTATAGGAACATAGGACAATAGGAACAGGAGTAGGCCATTTAGCCCCTTGAGCCTGTTCCTCCATTCAATGAGATCATGGTTGATCAGTGACCTAACTCCATATACCCGCCTTAGCCACATATCCCTTTATATCTTTGGTTAACAAAAATCTATCAATCTCAGATTTAAAATTAACAATTGGGCTAGCATCAACTGTCGTTTGCGGAAGAGCGTTCCAAACTTCTACCACCCTTTGCATGTAGAAGCGTTTCCTAACTTCACTCCTGCAAGTCCTGGCTCTGATTTTTAGGCTATGTCCCCATGTCTTATATTCAAATAAAAGAGACCTCCAAAAACAGGTACAAATGCATCAGCAGTCAGAAGCAATAATCCAGCAACTAACCTGTAAATCCTGCATGATCCCTTTAAAGAAGCGCTGATGGGGGTCCTCCAGGCTGCTTACAACCTGGTCAGCTGGAAAACGGGTCTCCCTTGATCCCAAAACATGTGACCCAACTTTGCCTGTTTATCAATCACAGCAACCCAAATACTTACATCTTGTACAAAAATCCGAATACTTAAACAACAACCTAAATCAAATACTTATACTTTGTACCAACAACATCTCACACCTCACGTTGGAGCGCCAATATGTAAGTCAAAATATATATACCAATATGCCTTTTACTTATACTGCTCTTGACCTTGAATAAAGGCAGTGAGGCTGTTGGTGCCAAAGCATTATAGCTTTATTAAGAAGTTATAACAAGTAGAAAAGACATTTGAAATACAATAGTACAATTAAGTATGCTGGTTAGATTGATACAACCTGTCTGATTGTTCACAAAACAAGGACCTTGGAGTGTGCACCCCCCCAGAGTACTAATCAGTGGGCAGGCCAGCCGTGCCTCGAGAACTTTCTGGCTAGTTACTGAAAAACATCTCACTTATATATGTTTTAAAGACAAACAACTCTGTATGTCTGAGCTTCCCATCAATCATCTGCTCTGTCTCAAAAGGGAGGCTATCAGTCCCACTCCCATACTCCCAACATTAATTCTCACAGTCCTATCCTAACTCCCTTTTGCATTCCTCCAATGATACCACGATTAAAATGGCCCAGGTGCTAGTTAATCAAAAGGGCTTTCTCTCTCACAAGGTCGTGAGCAGCTTGTTTTGACACAGACAGCAAGCCCTTTGTTCACAACTGACTTAACAGGTATTTTACTTTAACATAAGATTTATAATAATGTAGCTTAGACTTATAATAATATAGAAAGCTTGTTTAGTGCTTTTCTTACAAAGACCATCCAGAGAAAGTGAGCCTTAAAGATTGCAGCTAACTGCTTCAGATTGGAGGATTTGAAAAGGGGCTCCTAACATTTCTGGAAAGGACAGTAGGGCACATTAATGGGCCAACAAGGGGGGCAACAGGACCTTTTAGGCCTGTAACAATGGACGTGCACTCTCCTAATCTGCAGTGCCCGCCTATTTGCAGGGCATTTTGACAAAAAGCCATGCAAATGAGCTGAATGTGAAAATTCAGGTGCAGGATGGAAATACTGTAAGGTAATCCTTATTTCCTGTGATTCTTGGAACTGGATGAATAGTTAAGCAAAGAAAATAATCCTCACTCACGGTAGTTTTGTTAATCAAAAGTAATTATTTAACGATATTATAATTCATGCGAGCATTCATGAAGCAAATCAAACCATACTTTTGACTTTCCTCTCTAAAATCCTGTTGCACATTTAATAATTTGCAACGTTATTATGTAATAACTTAATAATTTATACACACATCAGGCAAATCATTAATACGCATACAACCTTTTCACCAAGGATTTTGCTCATCGAGGCCTAAAGGCGATCAGCTCTTCAGTCCACAAGGTCCTCTTCTTCTTGTGTGATGTTCAACTACAGTGTGCGTTCCTTGTGACTGCTGTGTGGTGAAGAGGCTGTTCTTATCTCAAAGTCTTTTTATATTGTTCTTACCAAAAGGACGTAGGATTGGGGAGTATCATTCTTTTTGTCCAATTGCTCCCTGTTGCTATGCCTCAATCATAAACATACCCCAATGATTGACAGTTTAGGCCTTGATCATGTGACTGGAGACCCTTTGATGTAGAAAAGACCACATGCTTGAACCATGGAACGTAAAAGGCTCCTTTAATATCTCTTTTTATGGTCTTTCATATAGAGATAGTCCCTTTCATTTCTATACACAGATATTCTTAATGGTTTTGATTTTGATTGCTTCATTGGTTTCAAATCCATTCCTTATACCATTTGACCATATGCTGGATACTATTTGATGTTTTACAAATCCTAGTTCTTTGAACAGATTACCAGATAGGAATGAGAGGCCCATGCTTTTTACATTACCCTCCCGCTGTGTTGAAAAGCTTGTTTCCAAAAGCCCATGGGGGCGAAATTGGGCTGTGTAGCGCCCGTTTTGTAGACACTATGTGGACAACTTAGCCCCGAAAATGGCGTCCAAGATGCACCCAAATCTCCAATCTCCTCTCAACCTTTTCTGTTCCAAGGAGAACAACCCCAGCTTCTCCAATCTATCCACGTAACTAAAGTCCCTCATCCCTGGAATCATTCTAGTTGTTCTCCTTAGAGCAGAGAAGGTTGAGAGGAGATTTGATGGAGGTATTCAAAATCATGAAGGGAATGGACAGAGTAGATAGAGAGAAATCTTTGGAAATAGGAATTGTGTCAATGAACCAGAGGGTGTCAAATTTTTTTTTTATTATTCGTTCATGGGATGTGGGTGTCGCTGGAGTGGCCAGCATTTATTGCCCATCCCTAATTGCCCTTGAGAAGGTGGTGGTGAGCCACCTTCTTGAACCGCTGCAGTCCGTGTGGTGAAGGTTCTCCCACAGTGCTGTTAGGAAGGGAGTTCCAGGATTTTGACCCAGCGACAATGAAGGAACGGCGATATATTTCCAAGACGGGATGGTGTGTGACTTGGAGGGAAACGTGCAGGTGGTGTTGTTCCCATGTGCCTGCTGCCCTTGTCCTTCTAGGTGGTAGAGGTCGCGGTTTGGGAGGTGCTGTCGAAGAAACCTTGGCGAGTTGCTGCAGTGCATCCTGTGGATGGTACACACTGCAGCCACAGTGCGCCGGTGGTGAAGGGAGTGAATGTTTAGGGTGGTGGATGGAGTGCCAATCAAGTGGGCTGCTTTGTCCTGGATGGTGTCGAGCTTCTTGAGTGTTGAAGGAGCTGCACTCATCCAGATAAGTGGAGAGTATTCCATCACACTCGTGACTTGTGCCTTGTAGATGGTGGAAAGGCTTTGGGGAGTCAGGAGGCGAGTCACTCGCCGCAGAATACCCAGCCTCTGACCTGCTCTTGTAGCCACAGTATTTATGTGGCTGGTCCAGTTAAGTTTCTGGTCAATGGTGATCCCCAGGATGTTGATGGTAGGGTTTTCGGCGATAGTAATGCCGTTGAATGTCAAGGGGAGGTAGTTAGACTCTCTCTTGTTGAAGATGGTCATTGCCTGGCACTTGTCTGGCGCGAATGTTACTTTTCACTTATCGGCCCAAGCCTGGATGTTGTCCAGGTCTTGCTGCATGCGGGCTAGGACTGCTTTACATCTCTGTTCAAGAAAAGGGAAAAGGACAATGAGTCTTACCGCAGTTATGGATAAATTTCTAGACTCCATAAAGCTGGATGAAATTAGTGCACATAGAAAGGCATACGGTAATCAGAAAGAGTCAGCAGGGACTGGTAAAGGTCAAGTCAGGCTTGACTAATTGAATTGAATTTCTGAGGAAGTCACCAAGTGGGTTCTCCTGCTCATCCACCATAATTTCAGTGGAAGAGCCGCAAAAATCCTGGAAAAGGGCAACACTCTTCCACCGAAGTTACGGTGAATAAGCAGGAGAAACCTTGAGGAAATTTACTCTACAAGTCTATAGATAAGGGGAATTGAAGGGATGTTGTGTTTTTGCATTTTCAGAAAGCATTTGATAACATCATATAAGAGATATTTTACAAAAAATAAGGCACATGGAAGGCAATTTTCATCTTTAACTTAAAACAGTTCATGCATCGAATTACATCAAAACTATAGCACAGAAACAGGCCCTTCGGCCCAACTGGTCTATGCCAGCATTTATGATCCACACAAGACTCCACCCTCCCTACTTCATCTAACCCTATCAGGATACTCTTTTATTCCTTTCTCCCTCATGTACTTATCTAGCTTCCCCTTAAATATATCTGTTATTTGCCTCAACTATTATATGTGGTAGTGCGTTTTACATTCTTACCACTCTTTAAGTAAAGAAGATTCTCCTCAATTCCCTATTGGATTTAATAGCGACCATTTTATATTTATGACCTCTTGTTTTGGACTCCTCCACAAGTGAAAACATTTTCTCCACGTCTACCCGATCAAACCCTATCATTATCTTAAAGACCACTATCAGGTCGCCCCTCAGCTTTCTCTTTTCTAGAAAAAAGGGTCCCAGCCCGTTCAGCCTTTCCTGATAAGGATATCCTTTCAGTTCTGGAATCATCCTTGTGAATCTTTTTTGCACTCTCTCCAATGCCTCTATATCCTTTTTATAATATGGAGACCAGAGCTGTACACAATTCTCCAAGTGTGGTTTAACCAAGGTTCTATACAAGTTTAACATAACTTCTTTGTTTTTCAATTCTATCCCTCTAGAAATGAACCCTAGTGCTCGATTTTCCTTTTTTATGGCCATATAACCTGGTCACTACTTTTAGTGATTTGTGTATCTGTACCCTTAGATCCCTTTGCTCCTCTATCCCATATAGACTCTTGTTAACTAAGCAGTATGTGGCCTCCTTATTCTTCCTACCAAAATGCACCATCTTATGCTTATCTATATTGAAATTCATTTGCCAATTACATGCCCATTCTGCAAGATTATAAATATCCTCTTGCATTTTGAACCATTCTTCCTTTGTATTAACTATACCCCCCGCCACCACCAATTTGGTGTTGTCCGCAAATTTTGAAATTGAAATTCCTGAATTCAAATCGTGGATGTAAATTGTGAACAACAGTGGTCTCGGCACCGATCCCTATAGAACACCACTTCCCACCTTTTGCCAGGCTGAGTAGCTACCTTTAACCTGTACTCTTTCTTATCTGTTTACTAGCCATGTGCCAATATTTAGCATTGCTTCCATGTTGCTCCGGATTATATTGCAATGTGTGATCCCTCTGATGGATTTTTCCTCAAATCCACCCCACCCCCATCCCCCCATCCCTGTGGAGATCTTTCACTCCTTTTTTCTTTTGATGACATGGCCTAAAACTGGGAACACATGTTGTGGGAAATCACATCCACCTGCATCCTAACACTCGATCCAGTGTACTGGTGTTGCCATCTTTTGTTAAGTCCAAAACCAGATGAAGAGGTGGAATATGGATGGGGCAGGAGGTGGTATCATATCTTGAGTTCTGAGATTTGATTTGCTGCTGATGCGAAATAATGAAAGACCTTGATAACTTTATTATTAAGGACATAAAGTAATGGAAGCCGCTGTTACCTATCAAATTATCTGTCGTCTTGATAGTCCTGGCCTAGTCCTCGATTGCCAATATGGTTTTCAGCATGGCTGTTCCCCTGGTCATTTTATTTTATGTGTAACATAACTCTGGAACTCTGCTCTTGACCACTTTGCTGAATCATCTGTCATTGCTTTGGACATTTCAGGAAGCTTTGGATAGGGTCTGGCACAATGTGCTTCTAGACAAGCTATCACGATACGGAGGCAAAATACTAACTTCGAGGATCAAAGGCAGCTGCAAAGGAATATTACTGAGATGGTGGAATGGAGTAAAAAATAGAAGATTGAATTTAATGCAATAAGTGTGAGGTGGTACATTTTGGTTAAAAAGATAAAAGTATTAATTTTACTTTGAATGGAGGAAAGCTAGATAATGTGGAAGGGCAGAGAGATTTGGGATTCAGGTTCACAAGACCTTAAAAGCAGCAAGTCAAGTACAGTAACAAGAACCAATGGAACAATGTGCTTTATGCCAAGAAGTATGGAGTGTAAAAGTTGTGATGAAATGGTGAATCTATATAAAACCTTGGCCCAGAAATTACTCACCCAAGGACGCCGTCCCATAATGGCGTCCTTTCCAACCGTCGCTAAATCCATGGAGTAAGTTCGTGAATGCACATTAAAACCAGGAAATCGCGAACTTGTTCCCATTGGTTTGACAGGTCCGAATTAAAGGGCCACCTATGCTGAAATCATAGAAATCATTAAACATTCGTAAACTTACCCCTCTGCCCAGGTAAAACTAAGATACTTATGCCACCAAAAGGTACCCTGGAAAATACCAGCCCTACACTACCTTTTAAAAGTGCAAACAATTTTACAACACCAAGTTATAGTCCAGCAATTTTATTTTAAATTCACAAGCTTTCGGAGGCTTCCTCCTTCGTCAGGTGAACGATGTGAAAAAATACCTGACGTTCACCTGACGAAGGAGGTAGCCTCCGAAAGCTTGTGAATTTAAAATAAAATTGCTGGACTATAACTTGGTGTTGTAAAATTGTTTACAATTGTCAACCCCAGTCCATCACCGGCATCTCCACATTTTAAAAGTGTGATGAGTGTTAATGCCTGTGAAACAACAAAAAATTAAAATTTTAAAAATGTGGAATGTCAAATTACTCTTACTTTAATATGTCAAATTACTCTTCGAGGAGCTCCTGAACATTTACCTGAGGAAGGAGGAAGCCTCCGAAAGCTTGTGAATTTAAAATAAAATTGCTGGACTATAACTTGGTGTTGTAAAATTGTTTACAATTACTTTAATATGTTTTGATCATTTAAAAAAAATTAAAAATTACAAATTTTTACTTTTAACTTCTGTAAATTTCATTAAATTAAGTCATTTGCTTGGCTTTTTATAATAAGACATGTTAAATTTTTATTTACACTAACATCGAGAAGTTCACTTTAAATGAATGAGTTTTACTTGCTTGCTTGTGGATGGGGCTTCCGTTCTCTCAGTCATTTCCCGTTCGCATCAGCCCACGCTGTTCAGAGGCTGGGCTGATGTCTCGATTCTTTTCAAATCTTCTAATTCACACAAGTGGACGCCTTCGATCCACGGCAAGTAAATTCGTACCTTTTATTTGTAGGAGCTGCTGCGGAGGTTGCCACGCCGATGTGCGCAATTTCCAGCCTAAGCTTAATTTTACAACAGTTGGAGTACTGTGTGCAGTTTTGGATGTTGAGGCAATAGAGAGGGTAGAGCACAGATTCACTTAGGATGCTGCCTGGTGTGAAGAAATATAAATACAAAGAAGGACTTAAAAATTTGGGGCTGTTTTGATTAGAACAGAGAAGATTTGATAAAATTATGAAGTGATGGAACAGAGTAGCTAGAAACAGACTGTTTCCAGTGATTGAGGGTCTAGGATCATAGTATCATAGTCATAGTAGGTAGAGCACAGGAGGAAGCCATTCAGCCCACTGTGCCAGCTCTTTGAAAGAGCTATCCAATCTGCCCTATTCCCTTGCTCTTTCACCATGTCCCTGTAAATTTTTTCCCTTCAAGTATTTATCCAGTTCCCTTTTGAAAGTTACTGTTGAATCTGCTTCCACCACCCATTCAGGCAGTGCATTCCAGATCATGACAACTCTGCGTAAAAAAAGTTTCCTCTTGTCGTCTCTGGCTCTTTTGCCGATCACCTTAAATCTGTGTCCTTTGGTTACCAACCCTTCTGCCACTGGAAACCATTCATGATTTTGAACACATCTATCAAATCTCTCCTTAACCTTCTCTGTCTAAAGAGAACAACCCCAACTTCTCCAGTTTCTCCACATAACTGAAATCCGTCAACCCTGGTACCATTCTAGTAAATCTCTTCTGCACCCTCTGTAAGGCCTTGACATCCTTCCTAAAGTGTGATGCCCAGAATTGAACACAGTACTCCAGCTGAGGCCTAACCAGAGTTTTATAAAGGTTTAGCATAACTTCCTTGCTTTTGTACTCAATGCCTCTATTAATAAAGCCCAGGATCCCATATCATTTTTTAACAGCCTTCTCAACTTGTCCTGCCATGAGGGGACATATAAGATCAAATGTAAGAGATTTAATTCAGAGAACTGGAGAAACTTTTTGACACAGAGGGTTGTGACACTCTGGAATTTATTACCAGAGTTAGTGATTGACGCAGAAACCAAGGCCCAAAATTTCCCCAGAGCTGCTCCTGTTCTGCTGTCATAATGTCACCCAAAGTGCGGTGGGAACCCAGTTAATGGGCGTAAACGGGGTTTCTGCCACACTTTCGGCGAAGTTATGGCGGCAGAGGAAATTCTGGGCATATCAACATTGAAGAATAGGTTAAATAGATAGCTCAAAGAAAAAGCAACAAAGGGATATGGGAACAGAGTGGTCACATGGGATTAGGACTACTGCCCCTGTGGAGGATAAGCAGCAACACAGACTGTTTGGGCTGAATGGCCTATTTCTGTGTTGCAATTTCTATGTAATTCTGTATAATCTGACAGCAGTCCTTTCTATTTTGACAAGTTTTACACTTTAAAGATGATATAGCAAGTCAATATGCTACATTTAAATAAAAGAATAGAATAATTTACATTTGTTAAAGCAAAAATGTAAAAATCAAAACATAAGTGAGAGAGAATAAGGAAGAAAAAGGCATAGAGGAAAGGAAATCTAAGGAAGCAGAAATAGTGTTGGTAATTTTTTAATTTAAAATGTTTTATTTAAGTTTTAAATGTTGTAGATTATGGCTAATGCACAGTAATAAATCCTAACAGTTGAGGTGCTTTGTTACTATTCCATTTGTGTATATTTCTGCATCACACTGTGTGAGCTGAAAACTTGAAGGGAAAAAACCTCTGGCATAGGGAGCAGGATTTCATCAAGACCATTTATAAATATTGTGAACAGCAGACATCCCAAGGGTTATTCCCGAGATACTTTGCTGGTCACAGCTGCACAATTAGAGTTACTCCCATTAATCACTTCCCTTTGCTTCCTATTATTTAGTTAATGTATTATACTAATCATTACTTCTTCAGTTATTCCAGGAGCTCCATTTGAGCACATATCTCTTGTAAGGAATCTTATGGATTGCCCTCAAAGTCAAAATATATAATATGCTCTGGAACATTTCTGAAGAATTTGAATACATTTGTTTGGCATGGCCTACTTGTCATAAGTTCACTTTGGCTTGGAATTATTTGAGCCAATTTTCTGAGTATGTGGAGCTTCACCCATCAGAAGCGCATATCAGGGAAACCTTGGGTGCACTCACCACAATTTTCGTCCTTTAAAATGTGTATGGTCACCGAAGAGAAATATTTACTCTGTGTAGTATGTGCAACAAAATCATCAACCCACTTTCTGTGAAGGCATTGTGATTGTCTTAAAGTCTTTCATTTTCCACAGACCCATACAGGAGGGGTAAGGATGGAAAATTTGAAAGAATGTGAAAAAGAATAAAATGTGAAAATCCATCAACAAGAGTTCTCCCCACTTCTATCCTAAGCATTAGATAAAATAATACATCTATTCTTGTTGCTATTAATTACCATTTCATTATTAATGTCTATTTTCTCCAGCAACTTGAATCTACAGCCAATCCTTCAAGCTACCAGAAACAGCAATCATTTTTTTATCATGAAAACTATTGAAAAGAAATGTTAGATTTCTCCCCTATTGATTTTCTCTCAAGCTATCTCACTTTTTAAAAATCTTTAATCTTGTACTTTAACACTGCTGAATCCTATCCTACTCATTGTTACTGGAACTAGAATTTCTCAAGATTAGCCTTTTCTACAGATGCTATACTTGTTTTTTTAAAAATCTAAGATAGTTGTACATTTGTATTAACTAACGCATAAAGAGAAACCTTTCTTATTGACTTTTAAATGTCAAGCAGCATTTTTGTTTTTTTTAAATTTAGAAATCAATACCTCAGCTACAGTTCTAGAAGGTTTTCTCTCAAGTTTATTAAGACTGGGAGAGGAGAGGATTTTTTTTTAATCAGTAAAAATTTAAATAAGGTTGAAAGGAGTTATTGCACAACAGAAAATAAAGCCGAGACTTTGATGTGAACTGTGAAATTCTTTCATGGTTATCTGTATGAATCTATCTTTGAGTTACAAAGTAATCACAGTACCATTTACTGATTGTACATTATGCTACATCCTCAAGGTTATATCTCATACTGAATTTTAAAACTTGAGGAGTTTTGTTATTGAAGCTGGCAGTCTACACCTCCAGGGTCTGAGAAGTGAAACAGATTTAACTGATAGAGACAGTTAAGAATCTTCAATGTGTAGAATGCAATGTGATATATTGTTGTATTCATCTTGTTCCTCAGAAGGCAAAAGGGGCAGAGTAAAATCACACTCTTGGTGAGGAGTCTCACCTGCTGGGAGTGCATATTGGGAATTCGGTGGTGTGCTCCCCATGAATTTCCATCCATTAAAATTAATGGACAGAAAATGGTGAGGAGTGTGAACCAAACTCCTGATATATACTCCAGGCAGATGAGGCTCCATCTCAGGAGCGTGAATTCATAAAATTATTCCAAATTTACATTTTGGCATATTTCTTGTAAGGCTATCTGAAGGAAGAAAACCTGGGTGAGAGGAACGGACAGAGAAAAGTCACAAGGTCAGAGAACTAGTTCAGTAATTGAATAATCTAAAAATCAAAGATAAGAATATTAAACCAAAAGGTAAATTGGTTCATACACTTGCTTTATTATAGTTCAAAATTGATATTTTTCTTCTCCTATGCAATTTTCCTCCTTCTTCTGCTAATGGGACTGTTGTGCTTGGATCTCACTGCTGTTCTCTGCACCTTGCAGTAATGGCTATTCTCCATGCGCGAACCTTAATAATGAAGTTTTGATTTTCTGAGGCTCTGCCTGTGGCGTGGAGCCTCGATGATAGCAAACTATGAAACTACCGGATTGTCGTAAAAACCCAT
Organism: Heptranchias perlo; assembly: GCF_035084215.1. Taxonomy (NCBI): domain Eukaryota; kingdom Metazoa; phylum Chordata; class Chondrichthyes; order Hexanchiformes; family Hexanchidae; genus Heptranchias; species Heptranchias perlo. The sequence continues at coordinate 72,925,361 of NC_090329.1, read as the reverse complement.
CTGGTTCACTAATGTCCTTTAGGGAAGGAAACCTGCCGTCCTTACCCGGTCTGGCCAATATGTGACTCCAGACCCACAGCAATGTGGTTGATTCTTAATTGCCCTCTGAAATGGCCTAGCAAGCCACTCACTTGTAAAATCTCGCTACGAAAAGTCATAATAAGAATAAAACCGGACGGACCACCCGGCATCGGACCACTAGGCACCGGACACGACAACGGCAAAACACCAAGCCCAGTCGACCCTGCAAGGTCCTCCTTACTAACATCTGGGGACTTGTGCCAAAATTGGGAGAGCTGTCCCACAGACTAGTCAAGCAACAGCCTGACATAGCCATACTCACAGAATCATATCTTTCAGCCAATGTCCCAGACTCTTCCATCACCATCTCTGGGTATGTCCTGTCCCACCGGCAGGACAGACCCACCAGAGGTGGCGGTACAGTGATATACAGTCAGGAGGGAGTGGCCCTGGGAGTCCTCAACATTGACTCTGGACTCCATGAAATCTCATGGCATCAGGTCAAACATGGGCAAGGAAACCTCCTGCTGATTACCACCTACCGTCCTCCCTCAGCTGATGAATCAGTCCTCCTCCATGTTGAGCACCACTTGGAAGGAAGCACTGAGGGCAGCAAGGGCACAGAATGTACTCTGGGTGGGGGACTTCAATGTCCATCACCAAGAGTGGCTCGGTAGCACCACGACTGACCGAGCTGGCCGAGTCCTGAAGGACATAGCTGCTACACTGGGCCTGCGGCAGGTGGTGAGCGAACCAACACGAGGGAAAAACTTACTTGACCTCGTCCTCACCAATCTACCTGTCGCAAATGCATCTGTCCATGACAGTATTGGTAGGAGTGACCACCGCACAGTCCTCGTGGAGATGAAGTCCCATCTTCGCACTGAGGACACCATCCAACGTGTTGTGTGGCACTACCACTGTGCTAAATGGGATAGATTCAGAACAGATCTAGCAGCTCAAAACTGGGCATCCATGGGGCGCTGTGGGCCATCATCAGCAGCAGAATTGTATTCCAGCACAATCTGTAACCTCATGGCCCGGCATATTCCTCACTCTACCATTACCAACAAGCCAGGGGATCAACCCTGGTTCAATGAGGAGTGTAGAAGAGCATGCCAGGAGCAGCACCAGGCGTACCTAAAAATGAGGTGCCAACCTGGTGAAGCTACAACTCAGGACTACATGCATGCTAAACAGCATGAGCAACATGCCATCGACAGAGCTAAGCGATTCCACAACCAACGGATCAGATCAAAGCTCTGCAGTCCTGCCACATCCAGTCGTGAATGGTGGTGGACAATTATACAACTAACAGGAGGAGGAGGCTCTGCAAACATCCCCATCCTCAATGATGGCGGAGTCCAGCACGTGAGTGCAAAAGGCAAGGCTGAAGCGTTTGCAACCATCTTCAGCCAGAAGTGCCGAGTGGATGATCCATCTCAGCCTCCTCCCGATATCCCCACCATCGTGGAAGCCAGTCTTCGGCCAATTCGATTCACTCCACGTGATATCAAGAAACGGCTGAGTGCACTGGATACAGCAAAGGCTATGGGCCCCGACAACATCCCAGCTGTAGTGCTGAAGACTTGTGCTCCAGAACGAGCTGCGCCTCGAGCCAAGCTGTTCCAGTACAGCTACAACACTGGCATCTACCCGACAATGTGGAAAATTGCCCAGGTATGTCCTGTCCACAAAAAGCAGGACAAATCCAATCCGGCCAATTACCGCCCCATCAGTCTACCCTCAATCATCAGCAAAGTGATGGAAGGTATCATCGACAGTGCTATCAAGCGGCACTTACTCACCAATAACCTGCTCACCGATGCTCAGTTTGGGTTCCGCCAGGACCACTCGGCTCCAGACCTCATTACAGCCTTGGTCCAAACATGGACAAAAGAGCTGAATTCCAGAGGTGAGGTGAGAGTGACTGCCCTTGACATCAAGGCAGCATTTGACCGAGTGTGGCAGCAAGGAGCCCTAGTAAAATTGAAGTCAATGGGAATCAGGGGGAAAACTCACCAGTGGCTGGAGTCATACCGAGCACAAAGGAAGATGGTAGTGGTTGTTGGAAGCCAATCATCTCAGCCCCAGGACATTGCTGCAGGAGTTCCTCAGGGCAGTGTCCTAGGCCCAACCATCTTCAGCTGCTTCATCAATGACCTTCCCTCCATCATAAGGTCAGAAATGGGGATGTTCGCTGATGACTGCACAGTGTTCAGTTCCATTCGCAACCCCTCAAATAATGAAGCAGTCCGAGTCCGCATGCAGCAAGACCTGGACAACATCCAGGCTTGGGCTCATAAGTGGCAAGTAACATTCGTGCCAGACAAGTGCCAGGCAATGACCATCTCCAACAAGAGAGAGTCTAACCACCTCCCCTTGACATTCAACGGCATTACCATCGCCGAATCCCCCACCATCAACATCCTGGGGGTCACCATTGACCAGAAACTTAACTGGACCAGCCATATAAATACTGTGGCTACGAGAGCAGGTCAGAGGCTGGGTATTCTGCGGCGAGTGACTCACCTCCTGACTCCCCAAAGCCTTTCCACCATCTACAAGGCACAAGTCAGGAGTGTGATGGAATACTCTCCACTTGCCTGGATGAGTGCAGCTCCAACAACACTCAAGAAGCTCGACACCATCCAAGATAAAGCAGCCCGCTTGATTGGCACCCCATCCACCACCCTAAACATTCACTCCCTTCACCACCGGCGCACTGTGGCTGCAGTGTGCACCATCCATAGGATGCACTGCAGCAACTCGCCAAGGCTTCTTCGACAGCACCTCCCAAACCCGCGACCTGTACCACCTAGAAGGACAAGAGCAGCAGGCACATGGGAACAACACCACCTGCATGTTCCCCACCAAGTCACACACCATCCCGATTTGGAAATATATCGCCGTTCCTTCATTGTCGCTGGGTCAAAATCCTGGAACTCCCTTCCTAACAGCACTGTGGGAGAACCGTCACCACACGGACTGCAGCGGTTCAAGAAGGCGGCTCACCACCACCTTCTCAAGGGCAATTGGGGATGGGCAATAAATGCTGGCCTCGCCAGCGACGCCCACATCCCGTGAACGAATTAAAAAAAACACGAGTCGGATGTTTGATCTTGCACACCTTATTTGTGGTAGGCTTCATTCTCCAATGGGCAATTTCAAGCAGAATAAACAGGTCTTGCTGTAATGTTGGGGTACAATCAGTCAATTAAGAGGAGGAAGAGACTCCATGAATATCCCCATCCTCAACCATGTTGGAGCCCAGCATGTGAGTGCAAGAGACAAGGCTGAAGTGTTTGCAAGTGCCTTCAGCGAATAAGGCCAATCGAATGATCCTACTTGGCCTCCTCCTCCCAAGGTCCCACTATCATAGCTGTCTAGCCAATTTGGTTCACTCCACATGACATTAAGAAGTGGCTGAGTACACTGGGCACAGTAATGGCTATGCGCCCTGTGTACCAGAACTAGTTGCCACACAAGCCAAGTTATTCCAGTGCAGCTACAACACTGGTATTTACCTGACAATGTGGAAGATTGCCCAGGTATGTTCTTGCCGCAAAAGGTAGAACAAATCGCACCATCCAATTACTGCCCTTTCAGCTTACTTCCAGTTGTCAGTAAAATGATGGAAGGAGTCATCAACAGTGCCATCAAGCAACACCTACTCACCAATAACCTGCTTGCTGGCACTCAGTCGAGTTCTGCCAGAACCATTCAGTTCCAGAATTCATCGTGGCCTTGATTCAGACATGGATGAAAGAACTTAATGCCGGAGGAGAGGTGAAAGTAGCTGCCTTCGACATTGAGGCAGTATTTGATGGAGTATGGCACTAAGCAGCCCTAGCAAAACTGAGGGCAATGGGAATCAATGGGAAAACCCCCCATTTGATGGAGTTATACCTGACACAGAGGAGTTATACCTGACCCAGAGAAAGATGATCGTGGTTGTTAGAGGCTAGTCATCACAGCACCAGGGCATCACCATTGGAGTTCTTCAGGGCAGCGTCTATGAGCCAACCATCTTCAGTTGCTTCGTCACAGACATTCCATCCCGCTGATATACATCTACACTGCAATATGACCTATCCACAGGATGCACTGCAGCAACTTGTGAAGCTTAGTTTGATACTACCTCCCAGCCCTATGACCTTTACCACTGAGAAGAGCAGGAACAACAACCACATGGGATCACCATCCCTCCAAGTTTCCTTCTAAGTCACGCACCATCCTGACTTGGACATATACAATTGTTCCTTCATCATCGCTTGGGTCAAAATCCTGCAATTCCCTATCTAACACCATGGTGTCATTGGAGATTTTCTTAAAACTACTTTGCTGTTGATATTGAAGTCTGGTTTTATGACAGTGAGTATTTCTCTCCTTGTGCACTGAACATCCCACATACATTTTCCCCTCCACATTTTTGCCTTTGTTCAAGCTTCCATTTTGCTAAGAGATGCTTTCCTGGAGTCTTGGTAATTACTACTGCAGTCCAAATTACAGATAACAAAGTTGGGAGGATGTAAATCTCTTTGGTATTCCCATAGTGTTGCATGGATTGGATGAGGAGGACCAATTCATGAGGATACAACATCTTCAGGTCCAACAACAACTTGCATTTATATAGCACTTTTAACATAGTAAAACGTCCTAAGGTGCTTCACAGGAACGTTATCAAACAAAATTTGACACCAAGCCACATAAGGAGGTATTAGGACAGATGACCAAAAGCTTGGTCAAAGAAGTAGGTTTTAAGGAACTTCTTAAAGGAGGCGAAAGAGGTAAAGAGGCGGAGAGATTTAGGGAGGGAATTCCAGAGTTTAGAGCATAGGCAGCTGAAGGCACGGCCACCCATGGTACAGCAATTAAAATCAGGGATGCGCAAGAGGCAAGAATTGGAGGAGTGCAGAGATCTTGGATGGTTCTAGAGCTGGAGGAGGTTACAGAGATATGGAGGGTCGAGGCCATGGAAGGATATGAAAACAAGGATTCAAATCCAAAGATACATCAGAAGGTATGTTCATTCCTGTCAATACTCAAAGAACCATAGTTATAGATCGTGCCACTTCTACTTTTACATCAGAGGAGGCCTGCTTTTCCCATCAATGTAAAGATCACTATGGTATTAAACTTCTAGGCCACTGAAGAGGATGTCTGACAGATAAACCAGTCTGCACTTCATTCCTGTATAAAGCAAGTGACAGACGGCATGTTTGCCAGGAGAAGTACATTTATCACATTCTGAAAAGAAGACACTAACTGGAATGAGAACAGATTTTTTTTCATCTGACATGCTTCCCAAGAGTCCAGGGCATTGTAGGAGGCCATCAATACTCCACATATGATCCCAATGCATGTATCAACAAGAATTAATTCCAGACTACGTGGGGGTAAAATTCAACTTTGGCAAGAGCACAAAACAGGTGGTGTTGGCTCGGCCGTCCATATACACACTGTCTGATTTTTCCCTTCCGTTGACTGCAATAGAAAGGAAAATCAGGTGGGGGTGGGGGGGGGGGTATAACGGGCAGTTGATCCTGTTTTGTGCTCTTGCCGAAGTTGAATTTTATCTATATCTGTCTATCTATATCTACATCTTTCTTTACACTCAGAATGAAGATCAGAAATTTGGGCTACATTGCCCATGATTTTCCAACCATTATTTGATAGTGAATGATCAGAAAACCCCTGCCGTAAATATAGCAGAGGATAGAGGGCAAAATGTGAGCTTGAAGCCATTGCCATTGGCCTCATTACAACTTCTGGTGGTAACAATCAAAACCAGAGTGTTTATCATAACCTGTGAAAGTGCCATGGCAGAGAGGCTGGAACAGCTGTCTAGTGGAGCCTAAGGAAAATACCCTAGCGTGATTCACTTTTGTATTGGAGTCCCAGCGGTATCATCCTACCAGCTGTTAACCAGGTGGCAGACAAATGCATAGCATTTCCTCTGGTTAGCATTTCCAAAGGAAATAGTTTCAGCACGGCAGGTAACGCACTCACGCAAAGATTCAGATTGCAGCTGGAATGTGTTAAAAAGAATTGGTCATGTAGCAGTAAAATTATTACTCTTCTAATGATTATAAGCTGACATGGGCAGAAAAATCTATAGCTGCTCTACTTATCAATCAGTGGAAGGATAAGGAGACATCTATCACACTTCATCTTCTGTGGCATCAGCTGCTGGCATTTAATTAGCAAGATCCAATGTGTCTGCCAGGGCAGGAGGCGTGCAACACTGACATATAGGGCTTGTACTACACAAAGAGAAGCATTAGTCATTGTTCAGAAGGTAGTCAACCAGTAAAGTGAGAGTGGTTGTGTGAGTTCTTTACAGACTGGCATGATTTTTTTCCCTATCCTTTTCGCGGTCCAGGAAACAAGCAGGCAGTTTTCACAGATGTCTTTTTAAAGGAGCAAGGAACCAAAATTCCCACGGTGTCATTGCGCCATTGGAACTGACTCAGAAAGGGGACTGCCAACCACCTCCAGGTAGTAACGCTGATCCCGCTGTAAATTGTGGGATAAACCTCCTTACTGAACCATTGCTTTCTTAAGCAAACCACTTCTACAATATCACTGAGTGGACGGAGTGGTCTGTAGCCTCTGGTAGAAGGATATCTTCTAGCTCGTCGTCTTCTGCTTTGGTGCGGACTCATCAGGTCAATTTTCACTTGGGACAATCGACATAATGGAGTAGTAAGGGTCTTGAGATGGGATTGGTAGCTCCACTACCACGCCAACGGTGACAATCTGCCTGCTGTGACTTTTATTACTGGCCGCCCAAAACACCTGCCTGCTTCAGGCGGTAAGCCACTTGATGCAGTAAGATACAAATCGCAGTTCTATGACCCCGATTGCCATTTTAGGATTAAATTGCTCGATCAGTTCTACAGGCAATAGAGCCAAAGACACTCTGAAAAGGTAAGTTTGAAATTATTTTTGTGGGGTCTAGAGGAGCAGGCAGCTCTCCAGGCAGCAAAATGGTGTGAAATATATTGGGCTGGAAATTGGGCCATGTGGTGTCACTTGTTTCAGCGCTACACGTCCTCCCGAATGTCCAAGATGGCGACTGGGATGCAGACGAGTGACGTGCGCCGGACGTCATCTTGGTAAAGGATTTAGCACATGCGTAGATAACGAACGCTGGCAACTTGTAAAGTAAGGAGAATATGCGTTTGATCAGTGTGCAAAACTGATTTAAAGTGATAGACACCATTTTGGCACTTAACGCTCCACTCAATGCATGACCATCTAAACATGTCTTAGAGTGCCTGGAGGACCCCCCACCAGCACTATTTAAAGGACCATGCAGGATTTACAGGTTAGTTGATGAATTATTGCTTTTGGCTGCTGATACATTTGTAACTGTTTTTGGAGGTCTCCGATACTCGAACACCATGATGAGGAGACATAGCCTAACATTTAGAACTGGGACTTGCAGGAGTGAAGTTAGGGAATGTTTCTAGATGCAAAGGGTGGGAGAAGTTTGGAACGTGCTTCTGCAAACGGCAGTTGATGCTAGCTCAATTGTGAATTGTAAATCTGAGATTGATAAATTTCTGTGAACCAAGGGTATTAAGGGATGTGGGGCTAAGGCAGGTATATGGAGTTAGGTCACAAATCAACCATGATCTCATTGAATGGCAGAATAGGCTCGAGGGCTAAATGCCACTGCCACTTGCTGCCTCCTGTTATGCGCCACCTTCTCCTGCAAGAAAGTGAGAAGTGTGTCAGTGAGTGTCCTACAAGATGTTTGGGTGATGTGCCTGTCATGGTTGAATAACTGCCAGTGTGTGTGACCTGTGAGTTGTGGGGGTGCAGCTTGCAACTGTGGTGATGTGTGAGGGTGAGAGGAAGCATCTGATTGGAAGAGGTGAGTACCTATTGAAAGAGTTTGTTGGCTGATGGCTGGTGTAGTGCGTGGAGCAGTGGTTGCGGCTAGTGGTGCAGTTGATAGGTGATGCCACTTGACAGTTGACCTCACTTATCTTGACCACTCGTGTCAAAGTACTGAACTTCTTCCTGCACTACATCCATGTTCATGGTGCTATTTGCCTGGCATTGACTGCGTCCCCTACTGCCTCTTGAGCATATGTCTGGAGGGCCTCTTGCCCCCACTGCGGATATAGAAAGCCCCTCCTTCTGTCCATCCCTAGCACCAAGACCTCTCGTGCATCATCAGAGAACCTTGGTGCATGCTCTCTCACAGGCCTGGTACAAACTCAGATCGGCAGATTGGTGAGGCCTAGCGTGCAGATTGGGGGATGTGGGATTTAGTAGTGTGCAACCTTTATTCAATGTTTTAACATAACTCATCAGTTTGTAAACATAGGGACGGGACCATCATCTGTGTTTTACGTGTGCGATGTCTAATCTCCGTTCAGACTCAGTGCAGACCCATATCTTATTTTTTCCAATAAGAGGTACAGGCTGCCTTTAAGAGATATGAGCCATTCATCGAAGATTTGGGCTCCCCCTGTTGGTGAGAAGTGCGAATGTGGTGGAGTCCTCATGACGAGGCCTCCACATTGCGCTGCGATAAGGTGAGTGACCGGGCAGCACAAATGTCTCGTGCTGCCTGCGACGGAACCAAAGGCCATGGGTTAATTGCGGACTCTGATGCCCACGCCTGGTTCCAGGGGTTATCGAATTTAACCCCCATTATGTCACGGTCTTCATAGAGTAAAACACCTTTTAGAACTCATTACATGATATGGCACTTCGAACACCGAAGGTGCTCCCAGGAGTGCCTAATCATTGAAATCAGCCGTTATATGAACATTAGGCTTGATCTGTAAACCCACCCTCCCCCTGAACTACTCCTGTAATTGCTTTATCTGGGAATCCTCTCCCAGCAGCACCACCTGTACAGCCCATAACCAGCCTGTTTAGTTTTGCATTTATTCCATCCTAATGTACAAAACAACATAAAGCCAAATTTCCTTGACATCCTGCACCCTAATGTAAGTCAGATAGTGTGGGGGTTAAATTGGGCTGAGTAGCTCACTACGCAGCCTCCTAAGGCCCCAAAATGGCGGGCAGGAAGCGCATCTACAACCGGAGGTGCTCTGCCCGTCACATTGGGTAGAGACAAATAAGAGGCGTCCTTTACCCACGCCTGAAGCAGGCATTAGGTCCCTTATTTGAATATGCAAATAGCCCAACGTTTGCTTCAGGTCCCTGCTCCAACATTGGTTTGCCATCACTGGCTGCACTCAGGAAAATCATGGCTAAAGATCGCCTACATAAAACAAAGGTAAGTTACTTACCACAATCACCATCCTGAACACTGCCACTGCCGGACCTGAGTTCCCCGACCTCCGACGTCCAGGTCCTGTCCCTGGCATCGCACCATGCACATGGATGCAGTGCAGGAAGAAGTTCAATGATTTGACATGAGTGGTCAAGGTGAATGAGTTCAACTGTCAAGTGGCATCTCCTACCAACTGCACTACTAGCCTCATCCACTGCTCCACGCACTGCACCCCCTGTCACCTACCTACCGACAAACTCTTTCAATCAGTACTCAACTCTTCCAATCAGATGCTTCATATCACCCTCACACATTACTACTGTTGCAAATCGCACACCCACAACTCACAGGTCACACACACTGGCAGCTATTCAACCATGAACAATATTCTGGGATGTACACCATCTGGGCCTAGTAATTTTTAATTTTTAGTCCCATTAGCTTTTTTAATACAATGTCTTTTGAATACTTATTTCCTGTAGTAACACTACACTCCTACTTTCACCTTCCACCGCAATAACTGATGCAAAATACTTAGTAAAGATTTCTATCATGCCCTGACTCTGAAGTACAAGATGGCCCCTTTCTCTATGAGTTGTCCCACTCTTTCTTTGATGTTTGATGATCCTTTTACCTTTGGCTTATAAAAGCCCTTGCTTGCTATTTCCCCTTATGTTGATTGTACTAAAGTAGTGGAGAGGGGAATGTCAATGGATGTTATTTATATGGACTTCCAGAAGGCGTTTGATAAGGTTCCACATAAGAGACTGTTAGCTAAGATAGAAGCCCATGGAATCGAGGGAAAAGTACGGACTTGGTTAGGAAATTGGCTGAGCGAAAGGCGACAGAGAGTAGGGATAATGGGCAAGTATTCACATTGGCAGGATGTGACTAGTGGAGTCCCGCAGATCTGTCTTGGGGCCTCAATTATTCACAATATTTATTAACGACTTAGATGAAGGCATAGAAAGTCTCATATCTAAGTTTGCCGATGACACAGAGATTGGTGGCATTGTAAGCAGTGTAGATGAAAACATAAAATTACAAAGGGATATTGATAGATTAGATGAATGGGCAAAACTTTGGCAAATGGAATTCAATGTAAACAAATGTGAGGTCATCCACTTTGGATCAAAAAAGGATAGAACAGGGTACTTTCTAAATGGTAAAAAGTTAAAAACAGTGGATGTCTAAAGGGACTTAAGGGTTCAGGTACATAGATCATTGAAGTGTCATGAACAGGTGCAGAAAATAATCAATAAGGCAAATGGAATGCTGGCCTTTATATCTAGAGGACTGGAGTACAAGGTGGCAGAAGTTATGCTGCAGCTATACAAAACCTTGGTTAGACCGCACCTGGAGTACTGTGAGCAGTTCTGGACACCGCACCTTCGGAAGGAGATATTGGCCTTGGAGGGAGTGCAGCGTAGGTTTACTAGAATGATACCCGGACTTCAAGGGTTAAGTTACGAGGAGAGATTACACAAATTGGGGTTGTATTCTGTAGAGTTTAGAAGGTAAAGGGGTGATCTGATCGAAGTTTATAAGATATTAAGGGGAACGGATAGGGTGGATGGAGAGAAACTACTTCCGCTGGTTGGGGATTCTAGGAGTAGGGGGCACAGTCTAAAAATTAGAGCCAGACCTTTCAGGAGTGAGATTAGAAAACATTTCTACACACAAAGGATGATAGAAGTTTGGAACTCTCTTCCGCAAACAGCAATTGATACTAGCTCAATTGCTAAATTTAAATCTGAGATAGATAGCTTTTTGGCAACCAGAAGTATTAAGGGATATGGGCCAAAGGCAGGTACATGGAGTTAGATCACAGATCAGCCATGATCTTATCAAATGGTGGAGCAGGCACGAGGGGCTGAATGGCCTACTCCTGTTCCTATGTTCCTATGTCTTCCTTCATACTTGTCTAACCCCACCTGATCTCTCTTTTTGCTTCTAGATGTCAGCCGTGGCTCAGTGGTAGCGTTCTTGCCTCTGACATCAGAAGGTTGTGGGTTCAACCCCCCACTCCAGAGACTTAATCACAAAATCTAGGCTGATACTCCAGTGCAGTATTGAGGGAGTGCTGTACTGAGGGATTGCTGTCTTTTGGATAAGATGTTAAACCGAGGCCCTGCCACCCCTCTTAAGCAGATGTAAATTATCCCATGGCACTATTTTGAAGAAGAGTGTCCTGGCCAATATTTATCCCTGAGCTAACATTACTAAAACAGATGATCTGGTCGTTATCACATTACTGTTTGTGGGACATTACTGTGTGCAAATTAGCTGCCACGTTTCCTACATTACGACAGTGGCTACACTTCAAAAGTACTTCATTGGCTGTAAAGCACTTTGGGATGTCCTGAGGTCATGACAGGTGTGATATAAATGCAAGTACTTACTTTCTTTTCTATACCTTTTATAATGCTTATAATTTTATTTTTCATTATTTCCCATGTATTTATCATATGCTCTTTTTGAACTTGATTTTTGCTCTGCTATTTCTACTTCTCATGGAGCCCCTGCCTTTGACTTACACTTTTACTCCGAGTTAGAATGTATTTAACCTGCACCTTATCCATCTCATACTTAAACACTACCCACTGCTGGTCTGCTCTTTAATCTGCTATTTTTCCAACCAATTAATCTGGGCTAGATCCCTTTCAAGTCGTTGAAATTAGCTAATTTCCAGTCCAACACCTTTATCTTGGACTCTTTTTCTTTATCTGTTTTCAATATGAAACTAATTAGATTTATATCTTTACTTCTCAAGTATTCCAAGTCAGGTTACTTACTTGTCCTGCTTTCTTATCTAGAACCGGATCTACCACTTTATCCTTTTTCAGATATGCATCATACTGATTAAAAAGCTAATGGGATTAAAGATGCATGTGCTGGGCTCTATCATGGTTGAGGATGGGGATGTTTATGGAGCCTCCTCTTCCTGTTAGTTGCCTGATTGTCCACTACCATTCTCGACTGCATGTGGTTGCTCTGATCTGTCGGTTTTGGGAACTCTGAACTCTGTCTAAAGCCTGCTGTTTGTGGTGTTTAGCATGCAGGTAGCCGTGTGCAGTAGCTTGATTAGGTTGGATCTCATTCTAAGGTACATCTGGTGCTGCTCCTGGTATGCCCTTCTACAATCCGCATGGAACCAGAGTTAGTCTCCTGTCTTGATGGAGAGGGAGGAGTTTGTGACGTGCCAGGCCATGAATTTACAGATTGCGACGGTATACAATTCTGCTATTGCTTAAGGCCAACTCATGGATGCCTAGTTTTTGGCTGTTGGATCTGTTTTTAGTCCATCTCACTTAATACAGTGGCAGTGCCATACAATACGAATGGAAGATAATTGTATGGCGGAGATGAGTTTTTGCTTTCACAAGGGCTGTGCAGTGGTCACTCTTACTAATGCTACCATGGACAGGTGTATCTGTATCAGTATCAGATAGGTTGGTGAGGATGAAGTCAAGTTGGTTGCTTTCTTGTGTTGGTTCCCTCACCAGCTGATGGAAGCCCATTCTGGCAGGACTGGAGCAGCTCAGTCGGTATTGCTGTTACCGAGCCACTGTTGGTGATGGACATTGAAATCTGTGCTCTTAGAGCTTCCTGCAAGTGATGGTTCAATGTGTTGGAGTACTGATTCATCAGTTTGAGGGGGTGGGGTTGTAAGTGGTGATCAGCAGGAGGTTTCTTGATCTTGTGTGACCAGAAGCCATGAGTTTTCATAGAGTCCAGTGTCAATGGGGACTCTCAGGGCCACTCTTACCCAACTGTGTATCACTGTGCCCCATAACCAGTGATGTTGATGGAAGAGTCTGGGATGTTGTCTGATAGCTATGATTCTGTGAGTATGACTACATCAGGCTGTTGCTTGACTAGACAATGGGACAGCTCTACCCAACTTGGCTAGCAGTGCCCCAGATTTTACAGTCTTGACTGGACTGAACTGAAATTACCTCAATCTCATCTCATTATTGAACTTTGCTGTGATTTTTTTTTATAACTACGTGGCTTGCTAGGCTATTACAGAGGCATTAAGAGTCAACCACCTATTAGGGAACTGGAGTCCCATGTCGGCCAGACTGGGTAGGGGTAGCAGCACTCCTTCTCTGAAGGACATTAATGAACCAGATGGGTTATTACGACAATCTATAACCTGTCATAGTTTTTTTTCAGGTGTTGATCCATAAATTACTTCATTTACTGAATTCAATTTCACAACTTGCCATGGGGGGATTATGACCTCACAACTGTACGGTTACTAGTCCAGCACCATAACCACTAGGCTACCAATCCCATCTCTGGTTATTGGCCCTGAATTTCCTTGGACTTTCATCCTCCATGTTTCTTGAAAGTAAAGATATTCTGAGAGGGCGAATAGCAAGTACGATTGTGAAAGTGCTCACATCAAGCATTATAATAATTAAGGGGCCAGATTAGATAGTCAAGGGGGAACCGTTCCACGTAGAACAGGTGCAAAAGGGGAAGCCGCATGGAATCTTCATTGAAAAACAAGTGAACTGAATTTTATTCCTCGTCACAGGTTTCTGGCCACTATGGAGGCGTTATGCTTTAGTGGCACTGGACTTAGCAGAGGAGGGCCAGCAAGGGCTGGTCATAATGTCAGGTCATGCACATGCTGCACTTTTAAGTGCTGCCACCCTGCAACTTTTTAAATTCATTCTTAAGATGAGGGTTTCGCTGGCAAGGCAGTGATTTATTGCTCATCTCTAGTTGCCCGGAGAAGGTGGTAGTGGGCTTTCTTCTGGGTTTGATACAACTGAGTGGCTAGGCCACTTCAGAGGGCAGTTAAGTGTCAACCATGTTGGTGTGGGACTGGAGTCACATATAGGCCAGACCGGATAAAGGCGGCAGGTTTCCTGCCCTAGGGGATATTTAGTGAACCAGTTGGGCTTTTACGACAATCCGACAGCTTTTACTGATACCTGTTCATTATTTCCAAATTTTTAAAAACTGAATTCAAATTCTAAAACTGCCATGGTGGGATTTGAACTCACGTTCTCTGAATTATTAATCCAGCTAACATACCAGGGTCTCTGATTCCAAGCACAGTTATGTAGTAATCTAAGATTTAGCAGGGAACTGTGACAGACCTCTGCTATTCCCTTCAGAGATATTAGCATGACAAGCAATATCAGTACAGTACTACCAATGGGTATCATAGTTGACACAGCATTCAATTGTTAACGTGTTGGGCTCTCCCTTGCTTTTTCACTCAGTAGCACTTAATTCCACAACAATTCTGTTGAGTAAACAGCTGGCATTATCATTCCAGTGCTATTGCAGGTGCTTAACTGGCTCCTTATTGCAGTTTGCAGCTAATTTAAAAGATTAAGGCTGCTCCCTTTCCATTTACTGGTTCACCCTGTGGGAGAGAATGTACACATTTTAGCCACAGACTGAAAATAGTAACATTTTGTGTGAACCAGCAAGATTAAATTCTCCCAGAACTTCTCGTAACCCACAGTTTATTCATGAATAGCACACCAGCAGCAATTTCTACGCTATTGAGACTAACATTGATGTCTACTGATGTTGAATTAATAGGTTGATTGTCAAGCAAGGCAGCAAATTAAAATTATTCTATTGTTTATTGTAACTGAACTTCAGCTTACTGGTTCTTTCTTATCAACAAACTATCAGTCAGTAACATTCAATAAGTTGCTTCTTGCTCCACAAAACAACTGAAATAATGAGATTTTGCTATGTCAAACCAGGTTGCCGTATACAACAGCTCATTATAAAATGAGACTCGGCCATTTTGAACAAATGAACAGAGTGCAGCAATATATTTTACTGATGGACATTAAATTTATATTTAAAGTCTTCGCATTGATGTTACACACCCGTAAAAATAACAAGCCAATCAATTAGTAATTCACCTTTCTGTTTTGCGTTTGCGTGTGTGGCTGTGTATCACTCTGGCCTTGATTTTAAGTCGGGATCAGTGCGTGCGGGGCACCTGGGCGAGTGACAAATTTACATGCTGACTCGTGGACTCTGACTCCTGGACCTCATTTAAATTTTCAGGCTTGGTCTCCCACCCAAACTCAGCAGGAATCACTGCCTGGTCGGTGGGTGGGAGTAGGAATTTGGCCAGCAGGAGGCCGCCTGATACCCACGGGAACAGTCCCCAGCCGTCAGGCAAGTGATAAAGGGGTAGGGAGGGACCCATGGAAAGGAAGGCACAAGGAATCCTTATGCGGCCTGGAGTAACACTCCTGCTCCTCCTGGCCTACAAGGAAACTTAAAAAAACATTTTAGTCTTACCTTGCTGGGCTCTTGATCCAGCTCCCGGCAGATTTGGCCTGGCGGGGAAGCCACCACTGCTCCCCTGCTCAGGCCTTAGGATGAGATCGGGGCCTCATAGAATCATAGAATCATAGAAGTTACAACATGGAAACAGGCCCTTCGGCCCAACATGTCCATGTCGCCCAGTTTATACCACTAAGCTAGTCCCAATTGCCTGCACTTGGCCCATATCCCTCGATACCCATCTTCCCCATGTAACTGTCCAAATGCTTTTTAAAAGACAAAATTGTACCCGCCTCTACTACTGCCTCTGGCAGCTCGTTCCAGACACTCACCACCCTTTGAGTGAAAAAATTGCCCCTCTGGATCCTTTTGTATCTCTCCCCTCTCACCTTAAATCTGTGCCCCCTCGTTATAGACTCCCCTACCTTTGGGAAAAGATTTTGACTATCGACCTTATCTATGCCCCTCATTATTTTATAGACTTCTATAAGATCACCCCTTAACCTCCTACTCTCCAGGGAATAAAGTCCCAGTCTGTCTAACCTCTCCCTGTAAGTCAAACCATCAAGTCCTGGTAGCATCCTAGTAAATCTTTTCTGCACTCTTTCTAGTTTAATAATATCCTTTCTATAATAGGGTGACCAGAACTGTACACAGTACTCCAAGTGTGGCCTCACCAATGCCCTGTACAACTTCAACAAGACATCCCAACTCCTGCATTCAATGTTCTGACCAATGAAACCAAGCATGCTGAATGCCTTCTTCACCACCCTATCCACCTGTGACTCCACTTTCAAGGAGCTATGAATCTGTACTCCTAGATCTCTTTGTTCGATAACTCTCCCCAACGCCCTACCATTAACGGAGTAGGTCCTGGCCCGATTCGATCTACCAAAATGCATCACCTCACATTTATCTAAATTAAACTCCATCTGCCATTCATCGGCCCACTGGCCCAATTTATCAAGATCCCGTTGCAATCCTAGATAACCTTCTTCACTGTCCACAATGCCACCAATCTTGGTGTCATCTGCAAACTTACTAACCATGCCTCCTAAATTCTCATCCAAATCATTAATATAAATAACAAATAACAGCGGACCCAGCACCGATCCCTGAGGCACACCGCTGGACACAGGCATCCAGTTTGAAAAACAACCCTCGACAACCACCCTCTGTCTTCTGTCGTTGAGGTCACGGAAGCCCAACCTGCATATTTAAAGAGGACCCCACCGGCTTAGGATGGGTGTCCTTGCTGCCTGCAATTTACAATTATAGATAGTCAGATCAGGCAGTTGGTGCTCTGAGTTAGCTGGCCTCAGTCAAGACAGCATTTGACTGCTTCAGTTGGCTTCAGTACCCTTGCGCGGAGACAAAGATCAGCCATTGCTGTCCAGTGACCCCCATATGGATATCAGATGAAAATAGGAGCCATGATTGAACAGGCTGTATACATGAAAGGCTGAAATTCCTGCGGTTGGAGAAGGTGAATTGCCTGCCGGGGGCAGGGATTTGGGGCAGAACCCAGATCCACTGGGTTTCTATTCCAGTGGTGCTCTATCCTAAATTCTGAGAGGAAGAGACTAGTGAGTTTTCTACTCAACCCATCTACGTCCATTTAGAGGTGTGTATGGGGTATTCCTAGGCTACCCCAATAATACTAGCCAGCAAGCCTTCCTTAGGTGCAATGGAAGCCACACCTGTTGGGAGAAGGCATGGTTTCCATTAAGGGCCGACTAAAGGTCTCAAAGGCAATCAATCCCAGAGAGGATCAGTGACCACTGACTGAAGGTCCCTGTTTCCCTTTGGGAAGAATTGAAATATTTTAACCTATTTTTGGCCCGATCAGGGTCTCTGTTTTCCCTCAGCAGTCAACATCTTTGGCACCCATTAATTCCACTCTGCTACACTCCTGGCGGTGAAGCAGGAACTCTTACAGTCGAGGCTCCGACATGAAGGAAGGCCACTTGTGTGAGTTATTGATGGGCCGTCAACCTCACCCCAGCAAAGGTCAGAGGGGAAATTGAGAAATTAAAAAAGAAATACTTGCAATGCAAAAAATATTGCGTTATGCCAGATTTTAATCAGATGGTGGTCCATTACATACCCGATCATGAAGAACATACCTCGACAGTGTCCATCCTATTTCCCGCACTGCTGCCCACACCCCTTCCTCTCCCTCCCAGAACCATGATAGGGTCTCCCTTGTCCTCACCTTCCACCCCACCAAACTCCACGTTCAACGTATCATCCGCCACCATTTCCATCACCTCCAGCGCGATCCCACCACCAAACATATCTTCCCCTTTCAGCATTCCAAAGGGATCACTCCCTCCTCGACACCCTGGTCCACTCTTCCATCACCTGCAACACCCACCCTCCTCCTCACAGCAACTACCCATGCGAGCGAAGGAGATGCAACACCTGCCCTTTCAACTCGTCCCCTCCCACCATCCAGGCTCCCAAACACTCCTTCCGGGTGAAGCAGCGATTTACTTGTACTTCTTTCAATTCAGTATACTGTATTCACTGCTCACAATGCGGTATCCTCCACTCAGTCCGCAAGCGTGACCCTGACCTGCCGGTCACCTGTCCTTTCAATTCCTCGTCCCACTCCCACACTGACCTCTCTGTCCTCGGCCTCTTACACTGTTCCAATGAAGCTCAACAGAATCTCAAGGAACAGCACCTCATCTTTCGATTAGGCATGTTACAACCTTCTGGACTCAACATTGATTTCAATAACTTCAGATCGTATCGGTACGGTAGCATAGTGGTTATGTTACTGGACTAGTAATCCACAGTTATGAGTTCAAATCCTGCCATGGCAGCTGGGGAATTTAAATTCAATTAATTAAATAAAATCTGGAATTTAAAAAAACTAGTAGCAGTAATGGTGGCCATGAAACTACTGGATTGTCGTAAAAACCCATCTGGTTCACCAATATCCATTAGGGAAGGAAAGCTGCCGTCCTTACCTGGTCTAGCCGATATGTGACTCCAGACCCACAGCAATGTGATTGATTCTTAATGGCCGAGCAAGCCACTCAGTTATAAAATCTCACTGAAAAAAAAAGTCATAATAAGAATAAAACTGGACGGACCACCCGGCACTGGACACGACAAAGGCAAACCAAGCCCAGTTGACCCTGCAAAGTCCTCCTCACTAACATCTGGAGAGCTATCCCACAGACCAGTCAAGCAACAGCCTGATATAGCCATACTCACAGAATCATATCTTTCAGCCAACGTCCCAAACTCTTCCATCACCATCCCTGGGTATGTCCTGTCCCACCAGCAGGACAGACCCACCAGAGGTGGTGGTACAGTGATATAGAGTCAGGAGGGAGTGGCCCTGGGAGTCCTCAACATTGACTCCGGACCCCATGAAATCTCATGGCAACAGGTCAAACAAGGGCAAGAAAATCTCCTGCTGATTACCACCTACCGCCCTCCCTCAGCTGATGAATCAGTCCTCCTCCATGTTGAGCACCATTTGGAGGAAGCACTGAGGGTAGCAAGGGCACAGAATGTACTCTGGGTGGGGGACTTCAATGTCCATCACCAAGTAGTGGCTCGGTAGCACCATTACTGACCGAGCTGGCTGAGTCATGAAGGACATAACTGCCAGGGTGGTCCTGCGGCAGGTGGTGAGCGAACCAACACGAGGGAGAAACCTACTTGACCTCATCCTCACCAATCTACCTGTCACAGATGCATCTGTCCATGACAGTATTGTTAGGAGTGACCACCGCACAGTCCTCGTAGAGATGAAGTCCCGTCTTTGCACAACGTGTTGTGTGGCACTACCACCGTGCTAAATGGGATAGATTCAGAACAGATCTAGCAGCTCAAAACTGGGCATCCATGAGGTGCTGTGGGCCATTAGCAGCAGCAGAATTGTATTCCGGCACAATCTGTAACCTCATGGCCCGACATATTCCTCAATCTACCATTACCAACAAGCCAGGGGATCAACCCTGGTTCAATGAGGAGTGTAGAAGAGCATGCCAGGAGCAGCACCAGGCGTACCGAAAAATGAAGTGCCGACCTGGTGAAGCTAAAACTCAGGACTTACATGCACGCTAAACAGCATGAGCAACATGCCATCGACAGAGCTAAGCGATTTCACAAACAACGGAGCAGATCAAAGCTCTGTAGTCCTGCCACAGCCAGTCGTGAATGGTGTTGGACAATTAAACAACTAACGGGAGGAGGCTCTGTAAACATCCCCATCCTCAATGATGGCAGAGTCCAGCACGTGAGTGCAAAAGACAAGGCTGAAGTGTTTGCAACCATCTTCAGACAGAAGTGCCGAGTGGATGATCTATCTCGGCCTCTTCCCGATATCCCCACCATCACGGAAGCCAGTCTTCAGCCAATTCGATTCACTCCACGTGATATCAAGAAACGGCTGAGTGCACTGGATACAACAAAGGCTATGGGCCCCGACAACATCCCAGCTGTAGTGCTGAAGACTTGTGCTCCCAAACTAGCCGCGCCTCCAGCCAAACTGTTCCAGTACAGCTACAACACTGGCATCTACCCGACAATGTGGAAAATTGCCCAGGAATGTCCTGTCCACAAAAAGCAGGACAAATCCAAACCGGCCATTTACTGCCCCATCAGTCTACTCTCCATCATCAGCAAAGTGATGGAAGGTGTCGTCGACAGTGTTATCAAGCGGCACTTACTCACCAATAACCTGCTCACCGATGCTCAGTTTGGGTTCCGCCAGGACCACTCGGCTCCAGACCTCATTACAGCCTTGCTCCAAACATGGACAAAAGAGCTGAATTCCAGAGTTGAGGTGAGAGTGACTGCCTTTGACATCAAGGCAGCATTTGACCGAGTGTGGCACCAAGGAGCCCTAGTAAAATTGAAGTCAATGGGAATCAGGGAGAAAACTCTCCAGTGGTTGGAGTCATACCTAGCACAAAGGAAGATGGTAGTGGTTGTTGGAGGCCAAGCATCTCAGCCCCAGGACATTGCTGCAGGAGTTCCTCAGGGCAGTGTCCTAGGCCCAACCTTCTTCAGCTGCTTCATCAATGACCTTCCCTCCATCATAAGGTCAGAAATGGGGATGTTCGCTGATGATTGCACAGTGTTCAGTTCCATTCGCAACCCCTCAAATAATGAAGCAGTCCGAGCCTGCATGCAACAAGACCCGGACAACATCCAGGCTTGGGCTGATAAGTGGCAAGTAACATTCGTGCCAGACAAGTGCCAGGCAATGACCATCTCCAACAAGAGAGAGTCTAACCACCTCCACTTGACATTCAACGGCATTACCATCACCGAATCCCCCACCATCAACATCCTGGGGGTCACCATTGACCAGAAACTTAACTGGACCAGCCAGTTACTGTGGCTACAAGACCAGGTTAGATGCTGGGTATTCTGCGGCAAGTGACTCACCTCCTGACTCCTCAAAGCCTTTCCACCATCTACAAGGCACAGGTCAGGAGTGTGATGGAATACTCTTCACTTGCCTGGATGAGTGCAGCTCCTACAACACTCAAGAAGCTCGACACCATCCAGGACAAAGCAGCCCGCTTGATTGGCACCCCATCCACCGCCCTAAACATTCACTCCCTTCACCACCGGCACACTGTGGCTGCAGTGTGTACCATCCACAGGAAGCACTGCAGCAACTCGCCCAAGGCTTCTTCAACAGCACCTCCCAAACCCGCGACCTCTACCACCTAGAAGGACAAGGGCAGCAGGCACATGGGAACAACACCACCTGCACGTTCCCCTCCAAGTCACACACCATCCCGACTTGGAAATATATCGCTGTTCCTTCATCGTTGCTGGGTCAAAATCCTGGAACTCCCTTCCTAACAGCACTGTAGGAGAACCGTCACCACACGGACTGCAGCGGTTCAAGAAGGCGGCTCACCACCACCTTCTCAAGGGCAATTACGGATGGGCAATAAATGTTGGCCTCGCCAGCTACGCCCACATCCCATGAACGAATAAAAACAAAACACTGGTCACATTTTTTCGCACAGCAGCTGCTGGTAAAAGCTCTGCTGTTGCCATTTACAGCTCCTTTTGACCCATCTTTTGATTCTTAACTTGTCCTAGCACCACCCTCCTTGCCTTGCACCATCATCCCTTTTGACATTTAATCACTCCTGCCCTCTACCCTATCAAAGACCTTCCCTTTTGTTCTTTCCTGCCCTGCCTTGCCTCCTACCCTTTCCCTGGCTCTGTACTTGCTTAAAAATATTATCTCTTTAACATTTTACAGGGCCTTGGTGAGACCACATCTGGAGTATTATGTGCAGTTTTGGTCTCCTTATCTGAGGAAGGATGTCCTTGCCATGGAGGGAGTGCAACAAAAGTTTTCCAGACTGATTCCTGGGATGGCAGGACTGACGTATGAGGAGAGATTTGGTCGACTAGGCCTATATTCACTTGAGTTTAGAAGAATGAGAGGTGATCTCATCGAAACATATAAAATTCTAACAGGACTAGACAGACTAGATGCAGGGAGGATGTTCCCGATGGCTGGGGAGTCCAGAACCAGGAGTCACAGTCTCAGGATACGGGGTATGCCATTTAGAACCGAGGTGAGGAGAAATTTCTTCACACAGACGGTGGTGAACCTGTGGAATTCTCTACCACAGAAGGCAGTGGAGGCCAAGTCATTAGATGTATTCAAGAAGGAGATAGATATATTTCTTAATGCTAAAGGGATCAAGGGATATGGGGATAAAAAGGGAACAGGGTACTGAGTCAGACGATCAGCCATGATCATTTTGAATGGCGGAGCAGGACCGAAGGGCCGAATGGCCTAATCTTGCTCCTATTTTCTATGTTTCTATGTATTATTTTCCAGTTCTGACGAAACATTAACTCTGTTTCTTTCTCCCAGATGCTGCCTCGCTCGCTGAGCTTTTCCAGCATTTTCTGTTTTTATCTCAGATTTCCACCATCCGCAGTGTTTTGCTTTTGATCATATAGTTGTATGGTAATTTTTGTGCCATTATTTTAAGCAAAATATATAGTTTTAATTTTAAATCTTTTTAATATTAGCAATTTTCTGGTGATAGTATAAAGCCTGGATTTCCAGATGCCAGACACCAGTTGTTGCGGTGTTAATCTGGTGTCCGGTATCAGAAGATGGACGGAAGTCTCAGTCTTCTGAAACTTGGCCCAGGCCTGTCTCCATGCCCTTGTCATGCTGACCTTTGGGGACGGTGCCGGGGAGTGGCAAAGAGGACGTCGTCCTTACAAGGACCTCACGCAACACCAACTCTACTTCAGGGCAGGCATCAAACAGGGAGTCACGTGTCGGGATGCATCATCACTTGCCCGCAGTTAAGAACATAACAACATAAGAAATAGGAGCAGGAGTAGGCCATACAGCCCCTCAAGCCTGCTCCGTCATTCGATAAGACCATGGCTGATCTTCGGCCTCAACTCCAATTTTCTGCCTGATCCCCATTTTCCTTGATTCTCTTAGAGTCCAAAAATCTATCAATTTCAGCCTTGAATATACTCAATGACTGAGCATCCACAGCCCTCTGGGGTAGAGAATTCCAAAGATTCACAACCCTCTGAGTGAAGAAATTCTTCCTCATCTCAGTCCTAAATGGCGAAACCCTTTTCCGGAGACTATGCACCCTTGTTCTAGACTCTCCAGCCAGGGAAAACAGCCTCTCATCATCTAGCTGTCAAGCCCTCTAAGAATTTTATACGTTTCAATGAGATCACCTCTCATTCTCCGAAACTCCAGAGAATATAGGCCCATTTTACTCAATCTATCCTCATAGGACAATCCTCTAATCCCAGGAATCAATCTAGTGAACCTTTGTTGCACCACCTCTAAGGCAAATATATCCTTCCTTAGGTAAGGAGACCAAAACTGTACACATTACTCCAGGTGAGGTCTCACCAGAGCCCTGTACAATTGTAGTAAGACCTCCTTACTCTTGTACTCCAACCCCCTTGCAATAAAGTCAAACATTACCATTTGCTTTCCTAATTGCTTGCTGTACCTGCATGTTAACTTTCTGTGTTTCATGTACAAGGACACCAAAACCTCTCTGAACACCAACATTTGATATTTTCTCACCATTTAAAAAATATTCTGTGTTTCTGCTCTTCCTACCGAAGTGAATAACATCACATTTCCCCACATTATACTCCATCTGCTACTTAACCTGTCTATATCCCTTTGCAGATTCTTTGGGCTCGATATTACCAGGGTGGCGGGTTTGTGGCGGGGGGGCAATTGCCCGGTGAAATCAGTCTGCCCCGAACGCAATCGCAGGCTGATTGGATCCACTTACCTCTTGTTCCGGATTCCTCGCTGCTAAGCTGCGCGTCCGGCGGACTGCGTATGCGCAGTAAGGTCTGTCAGCTGGAGGAGCTCTATTTAAAGGGGCAGTCCTCCACTGACTGATGCTGCAAGAAATAGGAAAAATTACAGCATGGAGCAGCCCAGGGGGAAGGCTGCTCCCAGGTTTAATGATGCCTCACTCCAGGTATCATTGGATGGGGTGAGGAGGAGGGGGAGGACAGAAATCTTCCCCCCGGCGGGCGGGAGGAAGCGGCCTGCCTCTGCC
Organism: Heptranchias perlo; assembly: GCF_035084215.1. Taxonomy (NCBI): domain Eukaryota; kingdom Metazoa; phylum Chordata; class Chondrichthyes; order Hexanchiformes; family Hexanchidae; genus Heptranchias; species Heptranchias perlo. The sequence continues at coordinate 72,901,217 of NC_090329.1, read as the reverse complement.
ACCAAGAAGGCCTGGCTCAAGGTGGCAGAGGAGGTCACCTGCACCACCAACATATCGCCCACCTGCATACAATGCAGGAGGCGCTGCAATGACCTCAGTAGGTCAGCCAAAGTGAGTACACTTACTCATTCCCCTACACTCCGTCTGCCACATCACCGCCCCCACCCCACATCTCCTTCTGCACTGCCAACACTACTCTGTCACATCACCCCTCACACCCACTCAAACCTCATCCTCATCTTACCTGCACTTACTCACCTCGCCAGTACTCATCCCGCCACTACCACTCAACCCAATCCTCATACAATCTCATGGCTCTATCTCATACTCCCCCTCTCATGCATCGCTTTCACAGTCAGCCTCACTCAACCTGCCACTACCTGTGCTGCAGCCACAGGGCATGCATCACATATGTGCAGTAGGCAGCATAAGGCAAACGTGTCGTGAGCATGAAGGGGATGCACAAGGATGTTTGAGGGTTTGTCATGGTTTTTAATTATATTTAATTTCTGACCAACTCACATTACATATTATATTGGCACCACTACTGCCACATCTTTGCGAATCTTGTCTGGTTTGTGCAATAATGCCCTTTCCTGAGGATCACAATGAAGACCCACAACTGATGCAGAGTGGGTGTAGGTGTATTTGCAGGGCTCTTTTGTGCAGACGACTGAGAGACGTCGGCGATGTCCCCGGTGGCACCCTGGAAGGATGCAGAGGAGAAGTTGTTGAGGGCAGTGGTGACTTTGACAGCGACAGGTAAGAAGATGGTGCTCAGGCCAACCGGGAGCAGCTCGGCATGAAGGAGGCTGCAGATGTCCACGACTACATTTCGAGTGACTCTGAGCCTCCGTGTGCACTGCTGCTCAGAGAGGTCCAGGAAGCTGAGCCTCGGTCTGTGGACCCTGTGGCGAGGGTAGTGCCTTCTGCGACGCATCTCTCTCTGCGGTTGCCCTCCCTCCTGCTGTGCAGGTGGATGTGTCACAGCACTGTGTTGTGGAGCTCCACATGTCAGAGGTGGACGGCGTGGCCGGTGATGCTGTTTGCCCTCCGAGGAGGTCATGACTGCAACTACGGCGGCCCCCATCCGGAAGATGTACATCTGAGGTGGTCCGCAAGGTAGGTACATGTGTCTGGACACTGGGGTAAGTGTGCAAGTTGGTGAATTTTATTGTTAGGAGGAGGATGGTGGAGGCCAAACTTTGTCCAAAGTGACAGAGTGGCCTCCTGCAACGAGTGAGGGTCTCCCCCCGACACTTGTCAAATGGACCTTTGCAGCTGCCACAGGCTGATGGCTGCAACACGTCCATTTGAACTGGGAGTGTTTCCCCCAGTACGGGAAACAGTCCCAGTTGTTTGTAAAATCCCAACCCTCCTAAAATATCTCATTAATCAGGTCTGTAAACGACCTGAAATACCAAAATAAATACCTTAAGTGGCACCCCACTGGCTTTAATTACCGGCGGGAGTCCCACATGCGGGGGCTGCGCGTGCATGTCAGCGCGTCTGTGGGAAACCCGGAAGTGGGCGGGTTGGAGTCCGGCTCCCGACCCGCCCCGGGAATCGCCGATTTTCGTGGTCCCCCCCTGCCAGGAACGCACCCGATCGCGGGTGCTAAAATCGACCCCTTTGTGTCTTCCTCACAGCTTACTTTCCCACCTAGTTTTGTTATGTCAGCAAAGTTGGATACATTACACTCGGTCTCCTCATCTAAGTTATTAATATAGATTGTAAACAGCTGAGGCCCAAGCACTGATCTTTGCAGCACCCCACTAGTTACAGCCTGCCAACCTGAAAATAATCCGTTTATTTCTACTCTCTGTTTTCAGTTTGTTAACCAATCCTCTATCCATGCTAATATATTACCCTCAACCCCATGAGCCACTATCTTAAGTGACAACCTTTTGTGTGGTGCCTCATCGAATGCCTTTTGAAAATCCAAATATATTACATCTACTGGTTCTCCTTTATTTACCCTGCTAGTTATATCCTCAAAAAACTATAATAGATTTGTCAACATGATTTCCCCTTCATAAAACCATGTTGACTTTGCCTAATCATATTATGATTTTCTAAGTGCCCTGTTGCCACGTCCTTAATAATGGATTCCAACGTTTTCCCCATAAATGTGTCAGCCTAACTGGCCTGTAATTCCCTGTTTTCTCTCTCACTCCTTTCTTGAATAGCGGTGTTACATTTGCTACCTTCCAATCCATTGGGACCATTCTAGAATCTAGGGAATTTTGGAAGATCACAACCAATGCATCCACTATCTCTGTAGCCACCTCTTTTAGAATACTAGGATGTAGGCCATCAGGTCCAGGGGATTTGTTGGCTTTTAGTCCCATTAATTTTTCCAGTACTTTTTCTTAACTAATATTAATTACTTTAAATTCCTCACTCTCATTAGACCCTTGGTTCTCCACTATTTCTGGTATGTTTTTTGTGTCTTCTACTGTGAAAACAGATACAAAATATTTGTTTAACATCTCTGCGGTTTCCTTATTCCTTATTCCCCATTATAATTTCTCTTGTTTCAGCCTCTAATAGACCCACGTTTACTTTTGCTACTCTTTTCCTTTTTACATACTTGCAGAAGCTCTTACAATCTGCTTTATATTGTTAGTTTACTCATATATTCTATTTTCTCCCTCTTTATCATTTTTTTGGTCATTCTTTGCTGGTTTCTAAAACTCTCCCAATCTTCAGGCTTACTATTCTTCTTGGCAACATTTTAAGCCTTATGTTTTAATCTAATACTACCTTAACTTAGTTATCCATGGATGGATCAATTTTCTCATGGAGTTTTTATTTCTCAATGGAATGTATATTCATTAAGAATTATGAAATATTTCTTTAAATGTTTGCCATTGCTTATCTACTGTCATACCTTTTAATCTAATTTCCCAATCTACCTTCGCCAACTCGCTCCTCATACCTATGTAATTGGCTTTACTTAGGTTCAAGGCTCTATTTTTGGACTTAAGTACATCACTCTCAAACTCAATATAAAATTCAATCATATTATGATCACTCTTCCCCAGAGGATCCCTTACTATGAGATTACTAATTAACCCTGTCTCATTATATAAGACAAGATCTAAAATAGCCTGTTCCCTGGTTGGTTCCACGACGTATTGTTCTAGGAAACTGTTTCAAATGCATTCCATGAACTTGTCCTCCAAGCCACCTTTGCCAATTTGATTTGTCCAGTCTATATGAAGATTAAAGTCCCCCGCGATTATTGCATTACCTCTGTTACAAGCTCCTATTATTTCTTGATTAATATTCTGTCCAACAGTATCGCTTCTGTTAGAGGGCCGATAAACTACACCCACCAATGTTTTCTGCCCTTGTTATTTCTTATAAATTGAAATTGATTAGTTGATAAATAGGAGAAGTGGGAGGGGGAAAAGTAACCTGGTGAAAGAAAAAATCTTCAAATACAAGGGCAGAAATAAATGTAAAATACCAATTTTAATCATTTTGGTTATTGTGAAGCCAAGCTTTTTTGGGGGGTATATCAACATATTAACATTTAGATCCTAGTCTGCATTTTAAGGTTAAGCAGCTTTGTGACAATTGGATAATGTCAGCTGCAACAGCACATTGTGTTCGCTTCACTCACCACAACCATACAACCAGTTAAAGATGCCCTGCGGTCTCTCCTGGGCTGGTCAGGCAGGTGCAACAGCCAACCACATAGCAGGCATGATTGAGTGCATAATCCTTTTAAAATACATATATACATGAAGAGCGGGTTAAGTCAGCTGTGCAGATAGGGCCTGTGAGCCTTTACTGATTGCAGCAATTACTGAGCAGTCTGCTAGAGCTCCCTTCAGGCGTCAACTGCTTTGCTCTTAACAGTGAACATTAGGAAAAAAACACACAGAGGCAGTATCCAGGCAACGGAAAAGCCAAGATCCTGCTGTTAATCATGAACTGCATCCTATCAACTGCATTACTGAAACAAAATAACCTTAAATAGCATGATAAATTGTTTTTAATTTTTATATTTGTATGTGCATTACCAAAAGATCTATTTTTCTCCTTCACTTCAACCAAAATGAACCTTTAATTTAGTTTCGAAAACAAGATACTGGAAATCTGAAATAAAAACAGAAAATGCTGGAAAAGCTCAGCAAGTGAGGCAGCATCTGTGGAGAAAGAAACAGAGTTAACGTTTCAGGTCGAAGACCTTTTGTCAGAACTGGAGTAGGCAGCTGATGGCACGGCCGCCAATGGTGGAGCGATTAAAATTGGGGATGCGTAAGAGGCCAGAATTGGAGGAGCACAGAGATCCCGGAGGGTTGCAGGGCTGGAGGAGCTTACAAAGATAGGGAGGTACAAGGCCATGGAGGGATTTGAAAACAAGGATGAGAATTTTAAAATCGAGGCATTGCTGGACCAGGAGCCAATGTAGGTCAGCGAGCACAGGGGTGATGGATGAACGGGATATGGGCAGCAGAGTTTTCAATGAGCTCAAATTTATGAAGGGTGGAAGATGGGAAGCCAGCCAGGAGAGCATTGGAATAGTCAAGTCGAGAAGTAACAAAGACATGGATGAGGATTTCAGCAGCAGATGAGCTGAGGCAGGGGTGGAGACGGGCGATATTATGGAGGTTGAAGGATTATCATCCTTGGAATGGTAAAATAATAAATAGATAGCAACTCTAAGAACTTATCTAATCTCCTGCACTTGCCTTAAGATCTAGGAACATAGGAACAGGAGTAGGCCATTTAACCCCTCAAGCCTATTCCGCCATTCAATAAGATCATGGCTGATCTGTGATCTAACTGCATTTACCTACCTTAGCCCCATATCTCTATAAAGGATTCCTCTGGTCTACCAGTAATTCTAAATTGTCATAAATTCCATCACCTGAAATCTCTCAAGGTAACGGCTAAAGCTAATAGAATTCTTTAATTATAGGGGTAGATTTTGTCTAAGGGCGGGTTTCAGGCAGTTTCTGTGTGGCGAAGACTCCACCCTATAAAAGCCACACGGAAACTCCCGGGGAAGCGCGGCACATGGCCACTTGGCCACTAAAAGACTCGGGCTTCCCTCCGTCAAGGTACGCTCCGTCTGCTGCTCACCTGTTCTCCATTTGCAGTTAAGATCGACCCTCATATTCTGACCACCACAATTGGCCACTGCAAGAATAATATTGTCCACATCTTCCTCCATCCCACTACAAAGATGCTTTAATCTATGCATCCTTCCCTTTGTGCTTCAGGTCAGGTGGCTCCCATTCGTGGCATTTTATCTGCTGCCATCTGTGCTCTATCTTTCCAATCCCTAACTCTTTCTAGTGCCTCTCTCCTCAGAAGCTCCAATTATTCCTCATTGTTTGGGGTGAAAGAGCAAAGGTCAGTGAAGCCCCTACCATTGAAATTTCTCACCCTGTCATTATAGACTTTCTTCTTCTTGCACAAGAATGGAAAACATTTGAATCGCCTTTGCGTACCATGAAAGTCTGAAAACCAGGTGTCATCAAGCATCCAATAAGGGGTGTGATGAAAAGTGAATACAAGATGCTATTAGAGTTGATGGAAAGCTTTAGTGGGGTGATTGCAGTTAGCGAAGGAAAACTTCCAGGTGAAGGCTGGGGCTTAGAGGGTTGCTGTCTACTAGGCATTGATGGTAAGCAATTCACTCACTTTAAGATCATGGAGCCCTGGGTGAAATACATAGCATGAGTGCGAGGAAGCAATGTTAACTTTCTGACATCTTTAGTATGGTGCATTCTTGCAAGTTATTGCTGATTCCTCTTCCCTTGTTTGCCTTGGTAAGGTCATTAATCTTTTTGTGGTACCGTTGGCGCTCACTGCCCTGGCAACTTCCTACCACTACTCCTGCTCCTGTGCTGCTTTGCTTTGGAACCTGCATCTCTCCAATTCAAATAGTGCAGCCTTTTCAAAAGCAAAATACTGTGGATGCTGGAAATCATAGAATCATAGAATTATAGAATGGTTACAGCACAGAAGGAGGCCATTCGGCCCATCGAGCCCATGCCGGCTCTCTGCAGGAGCAATCCAGCTAGTCCCACTACCCCGCCCTTTCCCCATAGCCCTGCAAATTTTTTCCCTTCAAGTACATATCCTATTTCCCTTTTGAAAGCCATGATTGAATCTGCCTCCACCACCCCCTCAGGCAGTGCATTCCAGATAATAACCACTCGCTGAGTAAAAAAGTTTTTCCTCATGTCGCCTTTGTTTTTTTTGCAAATCACCTTAAATTTGTCTTCTCTGGTTCTTGACCCTTCCGCCATTGGGAGCAGTTTTTCTCTATCTACTCTGTCTCGACCCCTCATGATTTTGAACACCTCTATCAAATCTCCTTTCAACCTTTTCTGCTCTAAGGAGAACAATCCCAGCTTCTCCAGTCTATCCACATAACTGAAGTCCTTCATGCCTGGAACCATTCTCGTAAATCTTTTCTGCACCCTCTCTAAAGCCTTCACATCCTTCCTAAAGTGCGGTGCCCAGAATTGGACACAATACTCCAGTTGTGACCAAACCAGTGTTTTATAAAGGTTCATCTTAACTTTATGCCTCTATTTATAAAGCGCAGGATCCTGTATACTTTTTTAACAGCGTTCTCAACCTGCCCTGCCACCTTCAACGATTTATGCACATATACCCCAGGTCTCTCTGTTCCTGGACCCCCTTTAGAATTGTACCCTTTAGTTTATATTGAAGGGTCTTGAAGACCTTTGAAACTCTGTTTCTTTCTCCATAGATGCTACCTGACTTGCTGAGTATTTCCAGCATTTTCTGTTTTTATTTTAGCGCAGCCTTTTGCTGCCTAACTTCATGGTGAACCACATTCACTGCTTCCTTGCTGAACTGGGGGACTTCCAGTTCTGCTGCAGACCTCTTGAGCTGGTAAATCTGCCAAAACATTTTTTGTTGGAGTAGCCCCTTTAAGCTGTGTGCAGGCCTTTTAATCCTGCAGCAGAAATTTCTAGGCCTCAAAATGGTGAGCTCCCAATCAGAGGCAGTACTACCACCGGGAGCTTACCTCTAATATTAAGACTAGGTTAACCTTGGAAAATGCAGCAGGGTCCGCCCACTTGACTTCCAGTGAGCATGATTCGCATCCTGCAATTATTCCACCCAGGTTATCACCTGAGCGGAAAATCTAGGCTTATGATTCTAGAGAGGTATTAGAACAGGGACTGCTTCATCACAAGTAACAATTGAGGCAGAGACTATAACATCATTTAAAGGGGAATTGGATAAGTATTGGAAAAAGATCAAAAAAGAATACAAAGGGCAAGGAAATGGAATTAAAACAGATAGCTCCAGCTGAAGAGCTAGCATGGGCTTAATTGGCCAAATGGTCTTTTTCTGTGCTGGTTCTATAATTCTAAATCAATAAACTACCAAAGCTGAAAAGTACAGTCATGTTCATTCAGTTATCAAGATAACCTCTCCAAAAATAATTTCTGATTCTTAAATCACAATACATATATGTTACATTAAGCTAATGAAAATTATTTATACTTTCTCGGGGTAATCTGATATGTTCAAGTTTATGTTGTGTGAAAATGATTATCTTTGCAAAATGACCAAAACACCATGGTAACTGTGCTTGTTTTGACTCTGTGATCTCACAATACAGCTATGGATTTGGTCTTATGCTGTACAGATATTAATATATGAAAGCTTTACTTATTTATTTAATTCATTTGCTAGCTATTTTTTATGATCTGTTAACCTGTCAACTTCAAACCAGTTAACATCTCTGGTAAGATAGTAGACAGCGGAATTTCATATGAATACTTTAAAATGTTTGTATATTAATACTCACACAGCATCATTTTAAGGCCTAAGAGTCATGCTGCTAAAACAATGGATCCAAGTAAGCAATGATCTAAAGTTAGACTTCTGTTCTGTGGCTGTCAGGGTTTTAATGTATCAAAGTTATCAAAGCCTGGACATCTATGGCTGCTTCAGTATACAAGTTTTAGCCCCACTACCCTCAGACAGTAGTGTTTCCTCTGATACTCTTCATTTTGAATAACTTTTTTCACCGCACTCTTAAAAAAAGGAAAAATCTTACACAATTTCATTTTGGGCATTTCCTGACTAGCTGAACGAGTAAGGCACATCAAATGGCAATGGAGTGGAAACCATGGAAAAGCCAATTGTCCCCTTGACTGCTTTTCTGCCAGAGGATTGTTTACCAATGTAGGCAGAAATATACCTTGCGGAACCCTTGGACACATTATGAGCTCTTACATTGAATATGAGCATCCAAGAGAGCACATTATACCATCTACTGCAGATGCATATCCATATTACTTCTTGTGTCATTGGATATATATATATATCATATGATGGCAGAAAGCCTCCCAGCTAATACCTGATTCAGACCTCATTTTCCCAAAGTCATGAGACTGTTCTTTGGGACACTTAAAGGGCCTGAAATAACAATTGTGTTCCCCCAAAAGTGCCAATGTCACGTAACATTTTTCAGCAAGGTTGCTTTTTGATTAAACGAGCATGTTCCAATTCTGTATCCAACTCCTGATTAATTACATAATAAGGCAAATTGTATCTGGTCTGTGGATGATACAGGCATGAACAGGCTTTTGTTCCTTATGGTCATATGTCTCATTGAATAATTAACAGCTCAGGCAAATTACTTGTTGGCCAATGAAACACCTCTCTCTTCAAAAATGTCCTTTGCAACCATGAGCCCTCAGTCTCATGTAACTAAGTAGATTTAAAAATAAATTAAAAACTAGTTACAAAAACTCCAGTTGGTTCCTTAATTCTGGAAAAAAATCACAAACAATAATAATTCCTAAAGAATAAATAATTCAACTTAGCACCAGATATTCCTTTTTGAATTACTATGGAGGTATAGCTTTTAATCAATCCTAATCAAGAACCAATTAAAACTACAAACTAAAAAGGACATATAATCTATAAATTCTTGACATCTGCAAGCATGCATTGTTTGGAAGTAATAACAAGGAAGTGCTGTGTCATCAACAAATTGATACAAGCCAGTAGGAGATGATATTTTATGCTTAGGTCTTACATCAGGCATCAGTAAAATCTAATTTTACATGCTTATTTAGAAAACAAGAAACAACCTATAAGGTTTAAGTCAAGCTAACATTTTGATTCTGATTCACTACAAATAACCATTATTTTTCTGTATAAAGTCTGTTCCAGTTGGGGCCAGATTTTCCTCTTATTGCTCTTGGGTGTAAAGGATCACCTGAATGTAATGGGAAATTGCGGAGTGGATCACTCAAGCATGTAAACGAGCTTGCTCGATTTTCCATCCATTTAAGTTAATAGAAGGAAAATCAGCAGGCTCCATTACAGACTATGGGGGTTAAATTGATTAACCCCCAAAAACAGGCACTGGGGTCGCGATGCACGATTAACCCTGACCTAGTCGTTGAGATGCAGGCAGCACATTCATGTTGCCTGGTGATTTCAGTGATTGCTGTGTGCAGCCAGCGCTACCTGTGCTGTTGAATGGCTGCAAGTACCAGCAGGCCAAGATATCAGGAGTGGCTAGCACCACTTAAAGGGAAGGTGCACTGTGGCTGCAGGAAATGGAGGAAGTCAATTATGAAGTAAATCTGTGCTGCAATATAGCATGGTGATGATGGAAACTCTGGAATTTTTAATGAGCGGGTCTGAACAGAGATCAGAAATCGGACATGTAAAACACAGATGCAGGTCCCGTCCTTAGGTTTAAAAACTGTTGATTTATTTTAAAACATTGAATAAAGGTTGCTCACAACTACATTCCACATCCTCCAATCTGCATGCCAGACCCCGCCAATCTGTCGATCTGAGTTTCTCACTGGGCCTGTGAGAAAGTGTGCAACAAGGTTCTCTGATGATGCACTAGGCAATGGGAGACAGCAGGGGACAAGGTTAATGCCAGGAGCATAGCACTACGAACATGGATGCAGTGCAGGAAGAAGTTCAATGCTTTGACATGAGTGGTCAAGGTGAGTGAGGTCAACTGTCAAGTGGCATCTTCCACCAACTACACCACAAGCCGCATCCACTGCTTCACACACTACACCCCCCATCATCCACCAATCAGTACTCAATCAGTACTCAACTCTTCCAATCAGATGCTTCCTCTCACCCTCACAACTTACCACTGTTGCAAGCCGCACACCCACAACTCACAGTTCACACACATTGACAGCTATTCAACCATGACAGGCACATCATACAAACATCCTGCAGGACACTCACTGACACACGTCCCGCTTTCTTGCAGGAGAAGGTGGCGCATAACAGGAGGCAGCAAGTGGCAGTGGCTCCATGGAACATGGACCTGCTGTCCTCTCTCAGGATGACAGCATTCCTGTCCCACTCCTGCCACTCTGCTATGCCCTTGCTGTTGCCTGTGAGCTAGCCAGTCAATCCCTGTAGAGTATTGAAACTTTATTATAGGAAGATAGGAACAGGAGTAGGCAATTTTGCCCCTCGAGCCTGTTCCGCCATTCAATGAGATCATGGATGATCTGTGACCGAACTCCATACACTCGGCTTAGCCCCATATCCCTTAATACCTTTGGTTAACAAAATTCTATCAATCAATCTATCAATTTCAGATTTAAAATTACCAGTTGAGCGAGCATCAACTGCCTTTTGTGGAAGAGAGTTCCAAACTTATACCACCTTTTTCATGGAGAAGTGTTTCCTAATTTCACACCTGAAAGCCCTGGGTCTAATTTTTAGGCTATGTACCCTCGTCCTAGTATTCAAGTATAGGAGAGCTCCAGAAACAGGTACAAATGCATCAGCAGCTTGAAGCAATAATCCAGCAACTAACCTGTAACTCCTGCATGATCCCTTTAATTTTTTAAAGGGTGCGATAGCATAGTGGTTATGTTACTGGAACAGTAATCCAGAGGCCTGGACTAATAATCAGGAGTCATTCATGAGTTCAAATCCCACCACGGCAGCTGGGGAATGCATCGGATTGTCGTAAAAACCCATCTGGTTCACTAATGTCCTTTAGGGAAGGAAATCTGCCGTCCTTACCCGGTCTGGCCGATATGTGACTCCAGACCCACTGCAATGTGGTTGACTTTTAACTGCATTCTGAAATGGCTAAGCAATCCACTCAGTTGTACAATCTCGCTAAAAAAAGTCATAATAAGAATAAAACCGGACGGACCACCCGGCATCGGACCACTAGGCACCGGACACGACAAAGGCAAACCAAGCTCAGTCGAACCTGCAAGGTCCTCCTTACTAACATCTGGGGACTTGTGCCAAAATTGGGAGAGCTGTCCCACAGACTATTCAAGCACAGCCTGACATAGCCATACTCACAGAATCATATCTTTCAGCCAACGTCCCAGACTCTTCCATCACCATCCCTGGGTATATCCTGTCCCACCGGCAGGACAGACCCACCGGAAGTGGTGGTACAGTGATATACAGTCAGGAGGGAGTGGCCCTGGGAGTTCTCAACATTGACTGTGGACCCCATGAAATCTCACGGCATCAGGTCAAACATGGGCAAGGAAACCTCCTGCTGATTACCACCGACTGCCCTCCCTCAGCTGATGGATTAGTCCTCCTCCATGTTGAGCGCCACTTGGAGGAAGCACTGAGGGTAGCAAGGGCACAGAATGTACTCTGGGTGGGGGACTTCAATGTCCATCACCAAGAGTGGCTCGGTAGCACCACTACTGACCAAGCTGGCCGAGTCCTGAAGGACATAGCTGTCAGATTAGGCCTGCGGCAGGTGGTAAGCAAACCAACACGAGGGAGAAACCTACTTGACCTCATCCTCACTAATCTACCTGTCGCAGATGCATCTGTCCATGGCAGTATTGGTAGGAGTGACCACTGCACAGTCCTCGTGGAGATGAAGTCCCTTCTTCGCACTGAGGACACCATCCAACGTGTTGTGTGGCATTATCCCGTGCTAAATGTCCTTCCAATATGTCTGCTTCTTTGGTATGCATTATGCATGGCAATTAATTCCTTCTTTAGATGGATCCACTTGGAGGTAAACAGTTATTTTGGAAACTGTAAATTCTCTCCTCCTCTACTTTTCCATAGGACTAAAGAATACAGCAAAATGCCAATGGCCCAAACAGCCTACAGAACAATATCTTTTGCAGTTTAATATGGTTTTGCAAACTATTCATTTAAAACTTATCAAAGTAATTGACATTTAAAGAAATGAGAAACATTGGTTAAAAAAAAACTATGAAGGCATTTATTATGGCCTAGATTCTCCTGCGACGGTGAGATTGTTCACATACACTCTGGGCTCAATTTTAGGGGGCAATTGCGGGTGCATTAGGGCTTCCAAAAATCATGGAAATCTCGTTCGGGTTCGGAAGCCGGCTCCAACCCACCGACATCCGAGTTTCCCTGTGTGCACACTGGCGACCCGAAAACGGAAGTCCCACCGGCAATGAAAGCCGGCAGGATGACAGTTAAAGAGCCAAATGTACCTCATTGAGATACTTAAGGCACTTTACCTGTGACAGATTAAGTACTTAAAAACATTTTTTAACTTACCTGGGTGGCTTGCCCACCGCTCCTGATTCATGCCTGGTAAAACCAGACATGAAGGGCCGGATCAGGGATAAAGAAACTAAATAAATTACATAAAACACTGTAGAAGGAAGTTAAAACACAAAATGAACCTACTTTTGCACCCTGCTCTGATGTCCGACGTCTTCCTCTCCAATGTCCCCCTCTTCACCCCCCCCCCCGATGTCCTCCCAATGTCCCCCTCTTCACCCCCCCCCCGATGTCCTCCCAATGTCCCCCTCTTCACCCCCCCCCCCCGATGTCCTCCCGATGTCCCCTTCCCCATTCCCCCCCGATGTCCTCCTCTTCATCCCCCTCCCCCCGGTCTTCCCCTCCCCCCCCGATCTTCCTCTCTCTCCCCCCCCCCGATCTTCCACTCTCCCCCCCTGATCTTCCACTCTCCCCCCCCCGATCTTCACCCCCGATCTTCCTCTCTCCCCCGATCTTCCCCTCTCTCCCCCCCCCAATCTTCCACTCTCCCCCCCGATCTTCCACTCTCCCCACCCAATCTTCCACTCTCCCCCCCGATCTTCCCATCTCTCCCCCGATCTTCCCCTCTCTCCCCCGATCTTCCACTCTCCCCACCGCCCCCCCAGATCTTCCAGTCCAGTGCCGGATGACGTCTCGCTATCTCTCTTTCTATCCCCCCACCTCGCGTTGCAGTTTCTGTCGGCAGCCAGCCTGTCAATCACACTGGCTGCCGGGCGCAAAACCAGGAGAGGACATTAATTGTCAGCAATCAACATGCGATCGCATTGGAAACGGTAAGTTTTGTTCACACGGGTTTGCCACGCGCACCTTCACCCCTCCACTGCCAACCCGCCACCATTGCAAAATCGGCCCCTCTAAGTTTAGACATCTAGTGTGCTGATCTCATATCGATAACTTCTTCCATGTTTTCCTGCATTTCTAATTAGAATATGCTGCAGCGAGCATTGCGGTGTATCGGTAGCAGCACAATCAATGGCCAATAATTTGTTCTGAAGCTCATACTGCACAGAGTCATCTTAATTCATAGAGTGCCGTTTTCTGCATGGCAGTAAATTAACAATACACATGGAGACATATGGTGGGACATTGTGCTAATAATATATTGGCCACTCGTTGTTACCAGCAAGGTTTGTGTGTGAGTGTTGTTCCGGGGGTCTAGAGGGACACTCATAAATGATAGCCAGCAAACGGTGTACTGATTTAATCTGGAGAACAGTGTTCTGCTAAAAGTACAGGGACTATTTGTGTGGCCTATTAACACCGTGAGCCACAGGGCTACAACAGGAAGGAATTCGGCTCTGGGACTCAGCTCTTTGTTACTAGTGAGTTCTTTCATGCGAGTGCCAAAAGTTCCAGATGTTTATAATAATTTTGACACAGCCAGGTGCCTATGTGCCTTTCTTTATCAACATTCCTGCAAGCGTCCATAAAACTGATGCGAACCAAGGAAAATCGCTCTCGCTGCTGTTTTGAATGGGGGGGGGAAGGACTTATTATAATTAGCGAGGATTTTGGCACAGTGGTGCTGGTAGCCCCGGAAATTTTGGTGTGGTATAAAAACTGGCATAACTCACTCACACCATAATTTCCTGGAATGTCTGCACTAGAATAACTGCGTACGAAGCAGATGTTCCATTACTATGGCACAAGTTTTCAGGAAAATCCATTTATAAACATAATCATTATACTGCAAAAAATCTTATTGATTGTGAGAAAATCACAGCTATATAATGGCTTGCAATTGATTCCCCATAATTACATGCATCTTTGTTGTTTGGCTGAAGTGCAGTTTTTCCGACACAAAGTGCATTTTGCAACTAGTGTAGGTGCAAAAATGTGGATTGGTCTCACCTCCAGTCAAACAGTGACTTGATGAGCTGAATTCTCTTCAGCGATCCTGCCTGAGTAAAGGAAATTCAGGCAGTGCTCCTAACTGCTCCTTCCCTGCCTGTCCGTCCTTCCTGGGGTCGCTATGGGGAAGGTGGTGGCAGGCCTTGGGAAGTGGAGTAATGGCCCTGAGGTGCCCTCTCAGAGAGGGCCCTGTAACTGCTTCCTCTCCCTCCAAACTGGGTTTGAATTCTGGCAGTATCAGCGGAGCGGGAAGAAGTCCCGCACTGATCAACATCGTAGCTAGGAGGAGAATCTTGGCCGACATTTCTTTCTGGGCCAGTGATAGGAATTTTTACTGTGGTGTATTAGAGAGAATGTGGATCCCTGGAGTCTAACCTCACCAAACTCCTTCTAGTCCTGCTCATCTACACACCAGATCACTATTATAATGCAAAAATCTAGCTAATAATTTCTTCAAGTGGAAAATCCTATAGTAGATTGTTCCAAAATGGTTACTATCAACCAAATTTTCATGACTAATTTGAAAGAATTGTAAAATGTTGGCTTAGATTTGATGCAAAATCTTTTCTGAAGTAAATAAAGGCTAGCCTAGCATGACAACGAATGATAATTCATTGGGCAATAAATGTTCACAGTGATTCTCGACCATGCTGCTGTAACTGGCACAGTCAACAAAGGTGCCTGCAATATAAATGACCAGTTATTACAGATAATCCTGGAGGAGATGCAAGAAACTAAGATTTCAATATAATTTCTCAATCTGGCAAGTCTCCAACATGATTTTTCAAAAGTGGGGCAAAGAATAGAACAGGTGGTGAGCATGCAACGCAGCTAAGAAGGTCACAGCATGCAACTTGGAACAACAGCAGCTGAAACAAAAAGAAGCTGCTGCTGTCAGTGACCTGGAAAATCACTGCCTCCACCACAATATAAAAATAACAGCAGTCTGTTTTCCTAAACTGATTTATTAAACTGACCCATCCGTATCAGGTGGGATTTAAGTATGACGTACACAGTTCATAATGTAACAATGCATTGCAAATGTTATCCATAGCTCAAAGACACTAACTGACTTGAAAAACAAAACAGTAAACCCTGGAGATGCTCAGCAGGTCAGGCTGCGCCCATCGAGAAAACACACGACAGTTGACGTTTTAGGTATAAAACCTTTTCTCAGAACTGGAAGATATTACAAATGAACAGCATTTAAGGAATAGAACAAGGAAAATGGGGGAAAAACACACATACACACAAAGACCACACCCAGAGGAAAAGACATTGAATGACCTGTAAACTACTAATAGGGCCTACTGCCTAAATCAGGCGAGCGGCCTGCCATCCAGTGGTAGGCCCGGGGGAAATCAGGGACGGCAGGAATGGGGCATAAAATAATTACCCACCCGCTTGTTCTGGCCCGGAAGTTGACCAGGCCGCCTGATATTGCAGTGGCCCAGAGCCGGCGGACTTACCTGAGGCGCTCGTTTACCATCTGCAGCCAGCCGGCCCTATGCTAATGAGTTCTGGCCCTCAAAATGGACCATGCCTCCCGTCGGGATTATGGGGCGGTCAGGGGTGCGTTTCGCAGGCCGGCCACCTGAACACCGCTTGGGGGGGAATCTATCCCTGAGTGTGAGACGAGCTAAAGAGGAATAGGTTGGCAGGATGAGATGTATGGAAAACTGGCAAAGTGAAGCAGGCTGCAGCAACCCAGGAGTCTGGTGGAAGAATAAAGTAGGTGCAGACCACATCCCCAGCACAGTGTTCTGACGGGGGAGGATTGGGGGTCTCCACCCCTATTATCAACCCTCTGGCCTCCCCCATACCCGAACACACTGATCCCACACAGCCAGCATCTACAGCTTGAGGAACAGCACATCCGTGTACTGGGCACTTTACATCCGTCTGGCCTTAATACTGACTTTAACAACTTTAGACTTTAACCACAGCTCCCATTTTCTCATCGGCCGTAGGTGAGAGTTTTACTTTATTGGTTTTCTTCCTGCACTCCAGATCAGTTGTTCTCGCTAATGGAATGACCTCTGGTGGTTTCACCATCAAAATTCAGGTCTTGATATGTAGTCTGAAGAGTAGCCATGAAGTTGTATTTGTATAATAGTGCAGATCTTGAGAAATCTGCACCCTTAAATACTTGAGAAATCTGCACCCCTAAATACTTCAAACCCACCAAAGTCCACTTTGGGGACATTTATACTCCATCACAGCACGTAACAGTAGATTGCTTTGGGATTGAAGGTCCCATTCATACAGGGATCTCCAAATCCAATCTGAGCTCCTCGAAATTATTTGTCATGTTATGATGTTAGGATCCATGTTACAGAAAACATAGTTATTTTGTGGAGCCAGGAGGACTCCTGCCCCTTCCTCCAGAAAATAAAAACATTTTCAATGTTTTTTGGGCTTTTTTAGCGGCCTCCAGCTGACCCGTTAAAGACCGCTGGTGAAGCCACTCTCCACCCAGAAGAACTAGTTGGAGCTCTGTCCAGTTTCACACCAGGATCCTACAACCAATGTAGAACCCCTATCTGAATAACGAAATCAGCCTGCCGGCTGTATCAGGCAGGTTGTCTAAATCTTGTCAGATTCAATTTCATGTGAGGCACACTTCCGGGACCGATGGGGCGTGGGAGATCGCAATTTGAATTTGGAGTCCTTTCCGCCTATTTCATGCCTGAAAAATGGGCTCATCGATGTACAATTTCTCCCCTTTAATCTTTTATACCTAGACTTGCCATCAATGCAGCTTATAATGTGCAGAAAGACTAGGTGTTAGACGTATGCTATAATGAATTATTAGGTAGACCTGTGGCCTAGATTCAGATGTTATAGAGAATGCTCCAGTTAGAGAGAATTATATATTCTCTTTGGCTGGACTGAGGGCAGGAGGCCCTTGACAGCAGGGAGTCCTTCATATGTAAAAACAATTCTCATGGAAGACATACTTAGGTTGGGCACAAATAAACTAATGTATCCTTCAGAACAGCAGCAGGTATGTATTTAGATGGAATGTGGTTTTGCTGGCATTATCAGATTTTAATCTCAATACTTGCTTAGTCCAGTACTTACTATTGCTGATTGTTCATGTTTTACAATCTACTCCATACTCTAAAGTTATTGTTTTAGATTATATGGAATAAATTAAATGTTTTTTTCTTGCCTTTGTTGCTTTCTTTTGTTGAATCTGGAATGCATTTTTTTTAAATGTCAAACATAGACAGTTATTGAAAAAGAGATCATTCATTAACTAAGGGATAAGCTTGCAAGAGTTCAAGGTGACACACTTTACATCATTAAAATGGCCACAAGTAGGTCAGAAACAGCATTTATAAATGTCCTCTGGTACTAAATAAAGAGGGTTATAGAATCTCAGTCTTCCCTCATAATTGTGTATGGAGCTATCTCAATACTAGAGTGAATGTGAAGCAAAGGAGGTCCTAAGACAGGAAATAGATTCCTGTGGGCTTTCTTGGCTTGGATCTGGGTGGGTTACACACTTTTCAAATAAAGCAAAAGTCATCTATGTATTTGCAGAAAATATTCTTATTGCCTAAACCTTTTTACTTGAAGGATATGGAGAATGTTATGGCTCTATTTTTGGATATCTGGGGTTTCGGGCAGTTTAAGCCAACCTGCAGTGGTAATCTCATACACACACTGTCATCAATCCAATTGTGTCCTAGTTTCATCTCCACTGGGTTTTAACTTAACTGTTCTGATAGATTAAGCCATGCAATCATTTGCACGGAGAAGTTTACAACTTGATCAATACAATTGGTACAACTTATTTTGGTGGCAATAGTGAGTGTCCCAAACAAGAAGTAAAAAAGCCTATTTCAGGACAATGTGTATTTATATATTGGCAACAAGACTACAACAAAAATGAAATGAGCATTCTGGAAGTGGTGCTATTTTAACCCTACACACCCAGTGGAAATCGTGCAGGTCGGCAGTTTAAAACAAGTAGGTTACTTACCTGCTTAGAATTCAACCCTTTCCTGCTGTCTGCAATATTAATCTGTAGGGTTTTGCAGGTGGCTGAGGCGCCCACCTAAGAACATAAAAACATAAGAAATAGGAACAGGAGTAGGCTATACTGCTCCTCAAGCCTATTCCGCCATTCAATAAGATCATGGCTGATCTTTTACCTCAACTCCACTTTCCCCGCGTTATCCCCATATCCATAAAGCAGTCAGGAGACTCATGAGTTTATGCCTAATAGGGTCCAACTACTAATTTTAACCAGGGCCTGAGTGGGAAAGCCTCCGTGGCTTCCTGCCAGGCTGAAGCAGGTTGGTAGCTGGTGGGAAGGATGAAAAGGCCCTTCAAGTAAGTCAAAAAATGAATTTGTGGGGCCAGAAGATGCTTCTAGGGAATAAGGAAATGACAGAGACATTAAAGAAATATTTTGTATCTGTCTTCACAGTAGAAGACACAAAAAACATACTGGAAATAGTGGGGAACCAAGGGTCAAATGAGAGCGAGAAACTTAAAGTAATTAATATTATTAAAGAAAATGTACTGGAGAAATTAATGGGACTGAAAGTTGACAAATCCCTTGGACCTGACAGCCTACATCCTAAGGTTCTAAAAGAGGTGGCTGCAGAGATAGTGGATGCTTTGGTTTTGATCTTCCAAAATTCCCAAGATTCTAGAATGGTCCCCATGGATTGGAAGGTAACAAATGTAACCCCGTTATTCAAGAAAGGAGTGAGAGAGAAAACAGGGAACCATAGGCCAGTTAACCTGACATCAGTAGTAGGGAAAGTGCTAGAATCTATTATTAAGGATGTAGTAACAGGGTACTTAGAAAATCATAATATGATTAGGCAGAGTCAACATGGTTTTATGAAAGGGAAATCATGTTTGACAAATCTATTAGAGTTTTTTGAGGGTGTAGCTAGCAGGGTAGATAAAGGGGAACCAGTGGATGTAGTATAATTGGATTTTCAAAAGGCAGTCGATAAAGTTCCAGACAAGAGGTTGTTACACAAGATTAGGGCTCATGGGATTGGGGGTAATATACTAGCATTGATTGGGGATTGGTTAACGGACAGAAAACAGAGAGTAGCAATAAACGTATCATTTTCAGGTTGGCAGGTTGTAACTAGTGGGGTGCCGCATGTATCAGTGCTTGGGCTTCAACTGTTTACAATATATATCAATGACTTAGATGAGGGGACTGAGTGTAATGTATCCAAGTTTGCTGACTATAAAGCTAGCTGGGAAAGTAAGCTATGAGGAGAACAGAAAAAGGCTACAAAGGAATAGACACAGGTTAAGTGAGTGGGCAAGAAGGTGGCAGATGGAGTATAATGTGGAGAAATGTGAAATCATCCACTTTGGCAGAAAGAATAGAAAAGCAGAATTTTTTTTAAAGGGTGAGAGACTAGGAAAGGTTGGTATTCAGAGGGATTTGGGTGTCCTTGTACACAAATCACAAGGTTAACATACAGGTGCAGCAAGCAATTAGGAAGGCAAATGGTATGTTAGCCTTTATTGCAAGGGGGTTGAATTTACAAGAGTAAGGAGTCTTGCTGCAATTATATAGAGTTCTGGTGAGACCACACCTGGAGTACTATGTACAGTTTTGGTCTCCTTACCTAAGGAAGGATATACTTGCCTTAGAGGGGGTGCAATGAAGGTTCACTAGATTGATTCCTGGTTGAGAGGGTTGTCCTATGAGGAGAGATTGAATAAAATGGTCCTATATTCTCTGGAGTTTAGAAGAATGAAATATATAAAATTCTTGGAGGGTTTGACAAGGTAGATGCTGAGAGGTTGTTTCCCCTGGCTGGAGAGTCCAGAACTAAGGGTCATAGTCTCAAGATAAGAGGTCATTTAGGACTGAGATGAGGAGGAATTTCTTCACTCAGAGGGCTGTGCATCTTTGGAATTCTCCACCCCAGAGGGCAGTGGATGCTGAGTCGTTGAGTATATTTAAGGTTGAGATTGATAGATTTTTGGACAGTAAGGGAATCAAGGGATATGGGGATCGGGTGGGAAAGTAAAGTTGAGTTAGAAGATCAGGCATAATCTTATTGATGGCAGAGCAGGCTCGAGGGGGCGTACGGCCTACTCCTGATCCTATTTCTTATGCTCTTATGTTCTTATGTTCTCCTCATTCCCAATATGTGCATCTGGCTCACCTGTCGGGAGTGCTATTCACATAAAACTTTTCTTATTTAATGTTCTTTGTAATTAAATGTGACTAATATCACAGAAATGTCAATAATGTATTTTCCAATATCCACATAAATGCAAAATCTTGAAAATCTTAAGCTGACAATATCTTCTTTTTAAGAACATTCAGTATTCCAGATAAATACATTTATAAGTGGCTTTTTGAGTTCTGCACAGTTTGTTGTAAATACATTCGGCATTACCATTGCTGAATCCCCCACCATCAACATCCTGGGGGTCACCACTGACCAGAAACTTAACTGGACCAGCCATATAAATACTGTGGCTACAAGAGCAAGTCAGAAGCTGGATATTCTGCGCGAGTGACTCACCTCCTGACTCCCCAAATCCTTTCCACCATCTACAAGGCACAAGTCAGGAGTGTGATGGAATACTCTCTACTTGCCTGGATGAGTGTAGCTCCAACAACACTCAAGAAGCTCGACACCATCCAGGACAAAGCAGCCCGCTTGACTGGCACCCCATCCACCACCCTAAACATTCACTCCCTTCACCACCGGCGCACAGTGGCTGCAGTGTGTACCATCCACAGGATGCACTGCAGCAACTCGCCAAGGCTTCTTCGACAGCACCTCCCAAACCCGTGACCTCTACCACTTAGAAGGACAAGGGCAGCAGGCACATGGGAACAACACCGCCTGCACGTTCCCCTCCAAGTCACACACCATCCTGACTTGGAAATATATCGTCGTTCCTTCATCGTCGCTGGGTCAAAATCCTGGAACTCCCTTCCTAACAGCACTGTGGGAGAACTTTCACCACACGGACTGCAGCGGTTCAAGAAGGCGGCTCACCACCACCTTCTCAAGTGCAATTAGGGATGGGCAATAAATGCCGGCCTCGCCAGCGACGCCCACATCCCATGAACGAATAAAAAAAAATCAAAACTTCATAGGAAAGGGTTAATTCAGCATTCCGAGTAGGGAGCCATGCCCAAAGGAGGCGTGGGACACAGAATCAGTGCTGTGGTTTTTTTAGCCTTATCGCTGACCTATGCTCCTTTTGTGTGTAGCTCCTTATAGGAGCACTGAATTTAATCATGTAAACTGTCTCATAACTCTTCAGTTGAGTCCATCGCTTGAGGCCTCGAGATGCTGCAAGAGGCCATCACCATTTCCATGGATCAGTGAGATGCAGGTCTAGATGATGACCAGAAAAAGAGAGCCCCACAAGAGATAGGATGCGACCTCTGGATTGATGACTTTGCTGCTGAATGGAGGAGGACAATGTAGGATCCTTCACAGAGATTCCTCTGTATTACAACATCAAACCCAAAAGATCTATCACATGAAACCAAGGAGATATCAGTCATAGTTTACAAATACTGGACCTCATGACCCACCTTACAACCAGAGCTGGAGGTAATTTCCTGCTACATCAGAATGCTATCCAGATACATGCAGAAACACAATTACGTGGTAATATTGCATAATATTAATTGTCACTTAGGTTGGGTGCAGCAGAATGACAAATCAACTGGTTCACCACACAGGTGAGAAACCAACCGGTCTCCATAGCGCCATCATGTGGGGATTCACAGCTCCAGCAAATCCTCCGATTTCCCATCATTTCTTTTACAGAAATAAATAATATATCAATGAATATTTGAAAAAAATATTTTGTTTTAGGTTTGCCTGCACACTTAATTTGCTTTAAAAAGATGTGCAGGGAAGCCAACATGTGCTAATGTCTTTCTTGACGTAGAAAAACACATTTTTAAACCTGTAAACTGTTCTTGAATGTTTGACTAACCAATTTATTATTTTTAATCCTGTCTTTGCCATTGTCAGATCTTCATTTGAGTTTCCCAGAGCCTGCAATATTTGACTTCCTTCCCTTCAAAATGCATATTTCATAATTTCTGGAATGCTGAACTGCCCAAGGTGCTCTTTAATTACAGAGATTATCTGGATTCTACTTGCACACAAATATTAAATAGAAAATGGGTGGCCTTTTGCCACCTCAAAAATACAATATTTTAATTTTAAAATATTGTACCAATGGAAGCTCACTCTATGTGTACACTGAAGATACTAAGGGGTTGAAATTGGGCCATTTAGCTCCCATTTTGTGATGCAGGGTTAATCGCAGACCGCACTCCCCGCGCCCATTTTCAGGGGTTATCCAATTTAACCCCCTATAAAAATACAATAAATATAAACAGGTCCATCAGTTACTTTTTATATACCAGTGTTATTGCTGCAACATATTGTTTAATAGTGTATCAGTGCTGTAGGGATAACAATTAGAGATTGAAAATTCCATCTGATAAAAAAAATGTTAAATGTATTCCTAGCACTTAACAGCATTAAAGCTTGATCCAAATGTGACTTCAACTGTTGTTCTACAAAATGGACCTGTTTGAGACTGAGTTAAATAGATTGCCATTATATGTCTGAATATTCCTCCATCACCCAAACTCAAGCGGGATACCAGTGGAAAAGCGGGAAATGGGCCTCACCGCCCCAACCTCAATTTTCCTACCCTGCCAGAACACTGCTGCTTCAAGGAAATTCCAACCCATGCTGTCTCTCTCAGATAATGTTTTAGACAAGTGCCAAGCAATGACCATCTCCAACAAGAGAGAGTCCAACCACTTCCCCTTGACATTCAACAGCATTACCATCGCCGAATCCCCCACCATCAACATCCTGGGGGTCACCATTGACCAGAAACTTAACTGGACCAGCCACATTAATACTGTGGCTACAAGAGCAGGTCAGAGGCTGGGTATTCTGCGGTGAGTGACTCACCTCTTGGCTCCCCAAAGCCTTTCCACCATCTACAAGACACAAGTCAGGAGTGTGATGGAATACTCTCCACTTGCCTGGATGAGTGCAGCTCCAACAACACTCAAGAAGCTTGACACCATCCAGGACAAAGCAGCCCACTTGATTGGCACCCCATCCACCACCCTAAACATTCACTCCTTTCAACACCAGCGCACTGTGTGTACCGTCCACAGGATGCACTGCAACGACTCACCAAGGCTTCTTCGACAGCACCTCCCAAACCCGCGACCCCTACCACCTAGAAGAACCAGGGCAGCAGGCACATGGGAACAACACCACCTGCACGTTCCCCTCCAAGTCACACACCATCCCAACTTAGAAATTTATCACCGTTCCTTCATCATCGCTGGGTCAAAATCCTGGAACTCCCTACCTAACAGCACTGTGGGAGAACCTTCACCACACGGACTGCAGCAGTTCAAGAAGGCGGATCACCACCACCTTCTCAAAGGCAATTAGGGATGGTCAATAAATGCTGGCCTTGCCAGCGACGCCCACTGAACGAATATTAAAAGAAACTGAAAAAGCTATTGCTGGTTATGTGGACATGCACAGAATGGGATATCCCTTAGATTAAGCATAAGATTTTTTCCATTTTTAAATTATTGGCACCCTTACAAAGGTGGCCGAGCAGACCCAGCAAACCCTCTCAGACTGGCGGAAGGCAGCTGTTTTCCGATCTGTAGAACAGGTTGGTGCCCGTGGTGGTGTGAGCACCCTCCAATGGTATGCAAATGACGGAGCTTCCCATGATCCAGCATGACTCTGGTAGGGTCAGCAGCCGCGGTCCCCAGTATGATCTCGACGTATGTAGAAAAGGCAATTTAGAAGAATCTGGAAAAGTTCAGGCCATAAATGGAGTGGCTGGCTGTTGAGAATCACCGCATTAAAGCCATAGAGAGCGTATAGCAGCAGGTTGATGCCAGGGACTACCGGAAGTGAGATATTGGGACTATTTCCATTGGCTCAGAGAAGAGTAAGAGGGGATTTCATTGAGGTTTTTAAGATTATGAAGAGTTTTTGATTGAGTAAACAGGGAAAGACTATTTCTTCTGTTTGGGGAGTCAATGGTGAAGTTTGTCCATTTAAAATTATTACTGAGAGTGAAGAGAGGGTAAGGAGAAAATTCTTCATGTAGCAGATTGTTGGAATATGGATACTTTGCTACAGGGAACAGTTGGGGCAAAGACCATTGGACAATTTGGAGAGGAAATTGGAGAATTTTTGAAGCCGAGGAAGATATGAGGCTATGGGAATGAGCCAGGAAGTGGGCCTAGTTTTGGTATGCTCTAGCAAGCATCTGGCATAGGCATGATGGGCTGAATGGCCACCTTCTGTGCTGTAAACATCTATGGTTCTACAATGCAAATATTTAAGATTTGTAGAGGTGGAATATTCACAACATGGGCTTTTGTGGGAAGGAAACTTAGTCATTGCTCTTTTTGCAGACTATCGTGTGTTTTTTGACGGAGAATGGCTAAGGCAGTCTGTATTTTCCAAGGTATTCTTTTTAGACCATCAATTATTTCCCTCACCAGACCTCTGCCAGAACTGTTCTATAAATATTTGCTGACAGGTGCTGTCGTGTTTAACATTTATGTAATTACACATGTATCCAGCAGAGGGAGCCTGGTACTATAGGTAGTGCTGTTACTCATCTGGTAACAGTAGGGTTGCCACCTTTTGCTAAATCCAGAACTGGCCAGTGGAAGGAGTAATGCAAGTGATAGGAAGTAGTTTCAGTCGAACCTCAGTGATGTCGACAATGAAGCTGCTTGCAGACAAAAAAAAGTGCAAATAGATATTGCCAGCGTGTTGTCAGCAGTTTACACACTCCTATAGTCACTTTAGACTGTAAGCTATAAATCTGGTGGTGGGACAGACTCAGATTGTGTGCACCCGCAGTGGAAAAACTAGGCTGACATTCAGTACTGTACTGATGGAAGTTCCGTATTGTTGGAGGTGCTGTCTTTTGGATGAGATATTGAACACTGATCTTGTCTACCTGTTAAAAATCCCATGGCACTATTTAAAGGGAAGGTGGTCAAGATTCATCCCTCAACAACAACTTGCATTTATATAGAACCTATAATATATAAAAACATCCCAAGGCACTTCACAGAAGTGTAAGCAGATAAAAATTGCCACCGAGCCAAAGAAGCAGATATTAGGAGAGGTAACTAAAAGCTTGGCCAAAGAACTGGTTTTAAGGAGGGTCTTAAAGGAGGAGAGGGAGGTAGAGAGGCAGAGAGGTTTAGGGAGGGAACCAGAGGATAGGGCCTAGAGGGCTGAAGGCATGGCCACCAATGATGGGGCGAAGGGGGTGGGGATACACAAGAGGCCAGAGTTGGAGGAATGGAGAGTTCCTAAATATCACCAAAAACAGCTGTAACTGATCATTCATTGTATTGCTACTTGTGGGATGTTTCCAGTGCAGAATGGCTGCTGCATTTGCCTGCATAGCTGTCACTGCACACCAAAAGTAATTCACTGTGTAAAGCATTTGAGACACCTCAATAACTTAAGGCTGCATTAATTAAGATATCTTCCTCATGACTCTGTCAGCCATACAATAAATTCATATCGTACGCTTGCCCAAAATAAAGATTGTAACTTCACTACTTGACAACTTATTGGCAAGAGCTTTCTAAAGCCAGAAATACACCATACACCAACCTCAATATCACAATCAGATAAAAGAGATAATCAATATAGGGGGTTATACTGGATAACCCCCAAAACCGGGCGCGGGGGTCACGGCGTATGATTAACCCACACTCGTTTTTTGAGATGCAGGCAGCACGTAACGTTTGTGCTGCCTGGTGATTTACCTGAAAGCTGCAAGCAGCCAGGCCAAGCAACGCTGTTGAGTGGCTGCTCACCAGCAGGGGCCCTTAGATCACGAGTGGCTTGCTTCTTCTAAAGGCAGCATGCACCTCTTATTTGCAAAATATAAGATACGGGTCCGCATTCAGTGTGAACGGAGATCAGACATCTCACACACGTAAAACACAGAAGCAGGTCCCATCCCTATGTTTACAAACTGTTGAGTTATGTTAAAACATTAAATCCCACATCCTCCAATCTGCATGCCAGAACTCACTAATCTGCCGATCTGAGTTTGTATTAGGTCTGCAAGAGGACGTGCACCAAGGTTCACTGCTGATGCACTAGAGGCCTTGTTGCAAGAGGTGGGCTAAAGGAGGGACATCCCATATCCACAGGGGGGCAGGAGGCCCTCCAGACACATGCTGAAGAGGCAGTGGGTGACAGTAGGGGACAGCAGGCGCAGAGCACCACAAACATGGATGCAGTGCAGGAAGAAGTTCAATGCTTTGACACGAGTGGTTAAGGTGAGTGAGGCCAACTGTCAAGTGGCATCTCCTACCAACTGCACCACTAGCCGCACCCACTGCTTTCAATCAGTACTCAACTCTTCCAATCAGATGCTTCCTCTCACCCTCACACATTACCACTGCCGCACACCCACAACTCACAGGTCACACACGTTGGCAGCTATTCATCCATGACCGGCACATCACCCAAACATCTTGCAGGACACTCACCGACACACTTCCCGCTAGCCAACCCACTCCCAGTAGAGTATTGAAACTTTATTATAGGAACATAGGAAGATAGGAACAGGCGTAGGCCTGAAACAGGTATTAGGCATCTTGAATATGCAAATCACGGTCGTAATGCCTGTTTTAAGACCCTACTCTAAATTCGTCATCAACTGGAAGGAGATTGTCCCATGCATGCTCCATCAGTTTCTCCAGGTCTACAGTTGCCTAACCAGGGTGAGAAGAGAAGTCATTGCTAGAGATGCTTTGGCTATGATTGAATAAGTAAGAGTGAAACCAAGCAAAGGCAGTCCCATCAAGCTAGACAATGGAAGAGAGGCATTGGAGGAGGATGTTGTGATAGACTGTGTCTATTATCCTATTATTGATGTGGAGTCACTCCTCCTAATCTTTCCTTCTTTCCCTCAGTACCTGTTTTCCTTACACCTCTGTGTATGGGATGAAAATTGGGCTAGTTCTACAGAGGGTGGGCGATCCACTATGCCAGATTACTGCCCAGGCGGTGAAGGTAAAAATTATCGCTACGGTATTTTGTGCTAAATTTGGTCTCTGCTAAAAGTCATCAGTATTGATATTTGTGCTTGTCATGAATCATCAAAACAGTAAACTGTTTCTGTTTGAAGCAATGCTTAATCAGTGTTCTCTTTCTCAGGGCATTACTTCCAATTTGCGTATTTATAAGTCTGTGCACCTGGCACGCTCTCTTTAAATTTTTCTATTTTTCAGCCCCAAAGGTTTTAACAAGAACATTATCTGGAACCTTGTAGTTAATCCTTGGATCACTGATCAATGTGACCACAATGGTTGCAGACAAGTATTTTCATTAGGACTCAGTTTTGTTTTTGCTTGATTTGTTTCTCAGTCAAAATTATCGATCTGGTTCCACATTGCACAATGCTACTCCTATTTTATCTGGATAAAAGGTACATGATTCAACCAAAAGGTGCCTTGAATGTCTACACCTTGTGTAAGAATATAGATATGTTTATACATTATTCTAATACAGAACAAAGACAGAATAGTAATGTATACAGAATTGGTTTAAACTGTGTTCTCACAAAATCCTGTCTTTTCCCCTTAATGACGCTGATAACATAGGAGAAGGATGAATTTCAGGTTGAAGACAATGTACTGCAAGGATAGGCACATATGGATTATTAAATAAATAAGCTAGGTAGATAAAGTGGAGCTAAAAGGGTTGTTAGGATTAAAACCACAGGCTTTTCATCATAGCAGGGGGGAGTATAAGAAAGGAGATTACTGCGATATAAGAAAGGCACTAAGTTGCTATAGAGCATATATCAAAGTTATAGCTCGGGAAAAGCAATGATAGGAAGTGACAGTATGGTATGAAAAAACCTGAGGCCCCTCATCCCTGTCTAGCAATCTGTTCAAAGAACTGAGGGTCATAAAATACCCGATAGTGTTGCATCCAGCAGGAATTAGACCATAGAAGAAAATGGTATAAAAAGAGATTCAACATTTCACTCAGTAGGAACTTTGCTTTGCCGACAGGACCACGTACGTGAATAGGCTGGGATGATCCATTCTCGCAATTTATCCCTAGAAGTTCCCTGCACAAATGGTTTCAGATGTGGTGCTATATGTGTACTATTCTATACGAAATGTTAAATGATGAATGTTTTGAAGCAAGAATAAATGAAGCTAATTCTCAGACATATTACTGTCTCTAGCTTTACAAATCTGTTAAAAGGAGAAGGAAGGAATTATTCCAATACCTTGCAGGTCCACCTTCAAAATCCTCAGCTTCAGATAACAAAACAACAAGTTGCATTTATATAGCACCTTTAACGTAGTAAAACGTCCCAAGGCGCTTCACAGGAGCGTTATTAAACAAAATTTGACACCGAGCCACATAAGGAGATATTAGGACAAGTGACCAAAAGTTTGGTCAAAGTGGCAGGTTTTAAGGAGCGTTTTAAAGGATAGCCTTTTATACTGTTGTGAGCTGCCTTCCTATTAGCCAGCCTTATGATCCTGGTATGTAATTGCAGGTGTAAGATAATACCATACATTTAAAATACTGGTTTGTCATTGAATCTAATTTTTAAAATCATACTGTCTTTATCCTCATTACTTTCTATATTTTTGTTATTTAAAGATTATTCAAACAGAGATAGTAGCAATCACAAGAAAAAGTACACAGAAGAGTATTTCAAGATACTGTCGGCCAATTGACAACATAGCATCTCATATATTTATTAGAATTAGTGCACTGCAACATGTGATTTCTTCCAGGATTGAGTCCAAGCACAACACTGATTAAAAACAATAAATATCAATCCCGAAAGCAAAACATATCATTGAGCACCAGGAGAAACTCTATAACCATTTCAAAATGAGAACGCTTACGTTGAAAAAAGTTTGGAGTCACATAGATCATCGACTACAGAGTATTGATTGAAAAACAGTACCGTATAATAAAAATACAAGATTTATAAATACAGTAACCTACTAATTAAATGTGGTAGCGACCAGATTTGCTACATTTCAAACTTGTCGTCACTTTTCTATGAAATTTAGTAGATACTTACTGAGAAGACATAGTAAATGCCAAAGCGATTTTAATCAGTAAATCATTATAATCAGAGGTAAAGATCATTCTAGTTTCCACACTATGAATATTTTTTTGGTTATGCACAGAGCTGACCTTAGTGCTCAGTCACAAAGGAAAAGAAAACTAATTAATTATAAACAGCAGCGACATAACTATATTGTATAATTGAAAATCACTTTGATGCCTGTATACAATAAGTAAGCTTCTCTATGGCTTAAGGCAGTGCGTTGCAATAATTGTTTTATTACCTAATTGAGGTCTGTCCATTACCACAAAAGTCAATATTTTAATGACATTTTCAGTCAACATTTATTTTATTTCACCCTTTGATAACTGTCACATCTGAGTGCTTCATAAATGTGACATACCATAAAGGGCTTGCTCTCACCAAGATGCTGAATAACCTTCAACACCAGCCAACCCTCACAACCCTCAGTTGTGACACTAGTCAGATAGTAACAACCTTCCAATGTCCCTCTCATATCAGTTTCTGAAGAGAATTATAAACCTTTCAGCCAAGACTGAAGAACATTTCATGTGACTATTTTAAGTCAGTTATATTTGTTAATATTTTGTCAGTTATATTTGTGAATTTAGTTCAAAAGTAAAATTTATTTACAGGTATTGTTCAGCCCCACTTGAATGAATAGCTGAAAACTGATTAAAACTAAAAAGTCACTAGGCATTTAAACAGAAGTTTCTGGCACTGTTAAAAGAAAAGCTCAGGTTTCAGATAGGGCTCGATATTAGGAGGGAGGCGGGTTGCTAGCGGGAGGTCGACTGGGTGCATGGGTAACCCGCCCAGTAAAATCGGTGGGTTCCCCACCCAATCGCCTAATTGAAGCCACTTACCTTGGCTTCTTGGTTTTGCGCTGGAAAGCTGCGCAGTGGGTGGACTGCGCACCCACATCATAGGCTGTCAGCTGGAGGAGCCCTATTTAAAGTGGCAGTCCTCCACTGACTGATGCTGCAGAAAATCAGCAAAATTACAGCATGGGGCATCCCAGGCGGAAGGCTGCTCCCAGGTTTAATGATGCCTCACTCCAGGTCTTACTGGATGGGGTGAGGAGGAGGAGGAGGAGGAGGAGGGAGATCTTCCACCCAGCAGACAGGAGGAAATGGCCTGTCTCTGCCACCATGAAAGCCTGGCTCGAGGTGGCAGAGGAGGTCACCTGCACCACCAACATACCAATAACCTGCATACAGTGCAGGAGGCGCTTCAATCACCTAAGTAGGTCAGCCGAAGTGAGTACACTTACTCATTCCCCTACACTCCGTCTGCCACATCACCGCCCCCACCCCACATCTCCTTCTGCACTGCCAACACTACTCTATCACATAACTCCTCACACCCACTCAAAGCTCTTACCTGCACTTACTCACCTCGCCAGTACTCATCCCACCGCTACCACTCAACCCAATCCTCATACAATCTCATGGCTCTATCTCATACTCACCCCCTGATGCATCTCTTTCACGGTCAGCTTCACTCAACCTGCCACTACCTGTGCTGCAGCTACAGGGCATGCATCACATATGTGCAGTAGGAAGCATAAGGCAAACGTGTCGTAAGCATGAAGGGGATGCACAAGGGTGTTTGAGGGTTTGTCATGGTTTTTACTTATATTTGATTTCTTATCAACTCACATTACATATTATATTGTCACCACTACTGCCACGTCTTGGCCATTCTTGACTGGCTTGTGCAATAATGCCCTTTCATGAGGTTCTCCATGAACACCCTTGATGCCACCCATTGGGTCACCCTACAGTGGGTGTATGTGTAGTTGCACTGTGTTGTGTAGCTCCACGTGGCGGAGGAGGACGGCATGCCTGGCGAGGCTGGTGATGTTGCTCGTCCTCCAATGGAGTGATGAATGCAGCAATGGGACCCCCCCCCCATCCTGACGGAGTGAGTGTGAAGGGGTCCACAAAGTAGGTAAATGTGCTTGGACAGCAGAGTTTAGGGTATGGTTTAATAATTTAGAGTGTGGAGACAACGGTGTGGCAGGCAAAACTTTGTCTGAGGTGACAGAGTGCCCTGCTGTAACGAATGAGGGTTTATCCCGCATTGGTTAAATGGACCTTTGCTGCTGTCACAGGCTGCTGGCTGCAACACATCTGTTTAAACAGGGAGTGTTTCCCCCAACATGGGAAACATGCTCTGGGTAGTCCAAAATCCGAATCCTCCTAAAATCTCCAACTAATGAGGTCTGTAAACGACCTCAAGTACCCAGATAATGATCTTAAGTGGGATCCCGCCAGCTTTGATTGCCGGTGGGAGTCCCGCATGCAGGGGCTGCACACGCACTGATTCGCGTCACTGGGGAACCCGGAAGTGGGCGGGTTGGAGCCGGGCTCCAGACCCGCTCCGGGAATCCCCAATTTTAGGAGCCCCACCCGCCACGAGCGCACCCGCTCGGCATCCGAAAATTGACCCCATTGTGTTTAATGTCCAAGATGGCCACTATTAGCTCATGATGTGATCGTTTTTGTATGATTGAAATAGCTTTCAAACGCTAAATTATTACATAGATTTTTTTTCACAAACTCACGCCTGCATTTGAGAATATAATCTAAAAATATAATTTAAATTAATTCTTTATGATTAATAATCAACAGAAGAGCCAAAGAAGAGCATCAATTCTAATTGGTTAAAACAGATGAATTGTTTTGTATTGAAGGGATTTTTTTATGACTGTTATTTTTTACTTCCAAATTTTGGGAACACAGTATTTTAACTGAAATCTCTGTTCAGTTTGAGAAATAAAATGAACTGTGATTACAATGTTTTTGTTCGTGTAGAATTTTAATCATAGAATCATACAGCACAGAAGGAGGCCATTTGGCCCATTGTGCCTGTGCCGGCCCTTTGAAAGAGCTATCCAATTAGTCCCACTCCCCTGCTCTTTCCCCATAGCCCTGAAAATTTCACCAAGTATATAACCAATTCCCTTCTGAATCTGTTCCTCCACACTTTCAGGTAGTGCATGCCAGATAGTAACAACTCGCTGCATAAAATAATTCTCATTTCCCCACTGGATTTTTTGCCAATTATCTTAAATCTATGTCCTCTGGTTACCAACCCTCCTACCAGTGGAAACAGATCCTCCCTATCTCCTCCATCAAAACCACTTATTAAATTAGTTTTTGGTATTAATTTATAGAATTAATTTTTCCATACTGGCAGGTCATTTAAATTCTAGGTTACATAATTGATAACTTTATTTTAAATAAATACTATCTGGAAGGGAGGGAGAACAAGCTTACAACCATGAATAATCTAGAAATTTATTGTAGTGAATGTATGATTTAATAATTTTGTACACAGACACATGTTTGCATGTTTACTGATAAGTGAGGTTGTCCTGTCGCTCTAAATTAAAAACAAATTTCTGATTAATAATGTGCTTAATGTATCAATTTAAATTTATCTTATTTGCTGTTGGATGACTAAAACAAATCACAAGGCACATAATTCTAATTACTCCAACATTAAACTTCTTCTGACAATAGGTCATCGACCTGAAACATTAACTGTTTCTTTCTCCACAGATGCTGCCTGACTTGCTGAGTATTTCCAGCACTTTCTGCTTTTATTTCAGATTTCCAGCATCCACAGTATTTTGCTTTTGATTAAACTTCATCTGTTCATATTAACCTTTCACCTGCAGCTCTTTGCAACCCCTCCTGCAGGAGAGTCGCCACACTCCAGAAACTCAAGAGAGACAAAGTTTAATCATTTGAACACTTCTGCTCAATTATAAAAAAATCAGTTTAACTGGAAGAGATTTGCAATTGATTGATTATTCATCGATAAAGCTAACCTTTCAACTTTGCTCCATATGTATGCTGTGTGTTCATTCTCTTTAGCATGATTTATTGTACTTTTTTGGAAATTGAAGTACTGGAATAGCTGAAAGGATATTCCTGTTTAGATTTCAGAAAACTGCTTCTTTGTTATTGTACTGTTATCTGAGCAATATTTTATGTAAATTCTGTTTATTGCCTAAAATATTGATGAGTGGCTGGGTGCTGGAGTCTGATTTATTTTTCTCTGTGCCCTGCAGTGCTGGTACCACGTTTCTTAAATTATTTTTTGTCAGGAGCAGAGATATTTGCTGTGCAACATCTTTTTGATAATCATAGATGCAGCTTCACAAGGCTGTTTGTTACATTTTTACTTCTATCAGTATGCTCTTAGAACCATACTATTGAATTATACAATTCCCATCTTGTATTTGAGTCACTGCCTCTTTGCAATGTGGAAGAAGTTGGTATCAAATAACGGGGTCAATTTTCACTCCCTCTGCCTGACAGTAACAGGGCGGTAATGCCCTCGAATTGGGGTTGGTAACCTTACTGCCCCATTAACATCGGCAACGCGACTGGCACCATTTTAAAAGGGCCCTGCCTCTGGGTAGCCAAAGCGACTGCCAATTTCAGGTGATAGGCCCCTTTTAATATGGAAATTGGGGTCCTCTGATGTCACCTCCTCCAGCCCTACAACCTGTCAAGATCTCTGCGCTCCTTCGATTCTTGCATCTTGCACATCCCCGATTTTCATCACTGCACCATTGGTGGCAGTGCCGTCAGTTGCCTAGGCCCTAAGCTCTGAAATTCCCTCCCTAAACTTCTCCACCTCTCTACCTCTCTCTCCTCCTTTAAGTCGCTCCTTAAAACCTAGCTCTTTGACTAAGCTTTTGGTCACCTATCCCAATCTCCCTTTACGTGGTTCGTTGTCAAATTTTGTCCGATAACGCTCGGGATGTTTTATTACATTGAAGGCATTATATAAATGTGTTGTTGTTGTTGTTGTTGTTGTTGTTGTTGTCGTCCATTTTAGGTAGGAACTGGTCGGAGCCTGCGCAGTGCAAACTTCGACCTGTTCCATGGGCGATGGAAGGGGCCCAGCAAAGGTAAGCCTTGAATTCTTTTTGTGGCCCTCGAAGGAACAGGGCCCCGGGACCAGCACCCTTCACGATCATAACCGCCCCTCCCCCCAACTCAGCGACTTACTTTCTTGGCGGCAGTTCAGTTCCATTGCCGAATCTAGCGAGCTGCATCGGGACGCCTGTTTGGTGCCCTGCAGCATGCCTGGTGAATGTAAATCAGGCCAGAGCCTCAAAATCCCAGGGGGCCACTTCACTGCCAGAACGGTTAGTTGACCAATGCGCTCTGCTGGTCGGCTGCTCAAAAGTCAAAATAGGCCCCAGCGATTTTTGTTAAGTTGTAATGGGAGAAAGGAACTCACTGACTTCTTTTCTATCTACCTAGTCACTTTATGAAACAAAGAAATGCTGAACTTGCAAAAGACGTGGACTACATTTTATTCCCTGCTAAATAGTATTATTTGCTGACAACATGTGGCTTTAATGTTACTTTATGACATGCAAATCGGGTGCAATAGTTTAACCTAACCCTCTAACCTGAGCCTCACTGTTTAAACTACCACTCCAGGGGGGTAATTTTGACTTTGTGCGATCGTGTAAATCGGGTGATAGCGAATCGATAACCCGTTTTACATCTCTCACGAAATCAATGGAACTAAAAATTGGAAGAGATATAAAACAGGCTGTCGATTCACTCTCACCTATTTTACACAATCGCACAAAGTCAAAATGACCCCCCACCCAGCACTCTAAGGCACAGTCTTTAATTTCTCACTCCCCCTTCTGCTATGAGCTACTTTAGGGAAGAATGGAGTGGAAAATATTAATCCTTCCCTACAGGGTTCCAGAAGTTGTTGATGATTGCATTCATTCGACTGCTCTCTTTCTGGCTTGGCATGTAAAAATGTAGCAAAGATCGACCTGGCTGTATCTACGGCCATGTGAAACTGCCACGTGTGTGATTTTGATCTGCTGAAAAAAGCTTTGAAAATCTATTTCAGCCAATAGAACCCAATTTTCTAAAACTTGCTTTCACCTCCAAAACGGATGATGTGAGCCAAGACACAAAGAAACAAAGTAAATATTTTAAAAATGAAATAATTTTTTAGACAAAATGGTGGGAAAGATAGAAAAGGTTAAAAATGAAAAATTCAGCTGAGAATAATTATTGGACAGAAAGAGAACGAACAGGGAAGAAAACAGGGCCAAAAGGCTAATTTTTCAATTAAAATTGTATTCCAAATGCGTATTCTAGTTCTATAGGATTAACATGACAGTAGTAAAGCTACACGGGTATTAAAATGGGTTTATTGCTGGAATATTAGAGTTCATTTCAGTGTCATGTTGCTTGGCCTGGAAACAAATTAAACTGTTTGGCCCAGGTAGACAGGAATTTCCCTTAACCTGTTGGAAGTCTAAGATTAATTCAGTAGCTCAGAGGCTGCTTATAGTATTGGGCCAGATTTTGCTGTGAAAATAACACTGAAGCTAACAGCACTCACCGTTATTTATGCACAAATCAGACAGCAACTTCCAGCGAGCAGACTTGTGTAGTTAAACATGAAAATCTGGAAGTTGCTGTCCGAAATGGGCTGCCGCTACGTAAACTGCGCAAATATGGCATCTTGCATCTGGCTCCCCATTCAAATGTATTGAATGGTGTGAAGCTCCTGTACTGGCGGCGTAGTTGTGGACTAAATGTGCCACAAAAAGTTAGGGCTTGTCCATTCCAGTCTAAGTACCCTTTTAACAGCGTGGTATATCTTAATTACTGCCAAACAACCTCTCTGGCACTGAAAATTAACTTTTACAAGTGTGGAGTCTCATTCCTTCAACTTTTAATTATTGTTGGAGGTTTAAAAAAAAATTAAATAACTTTTTCTTTCTGTCTCTCTTTTAGCTTTCTCTTTCTCTTAGTCCAATCTTTTTCCCCCTCTCTTCATTTCACTTTCTGTACCTGATTTGACATTGAATTCACTATTCTAACTTACAATTCATGGTTCAGACTCTGCGCTGCTCATTAACAATGCTTCAATCTGATTGGTTGAGAAGATACACAGTTGCTTGCCCTGTTCACATAGGTCCCAGATGCCCTGTAGAGGGCGCCGTGCTGTTTGGATGTTTGGCTGATAGCAACTTGCCGTGTAAAACCCCATGGAAAGTCTTTGGACAAGTGCAAGTCGAACGAACAGCAGGCGCGCAGCAAAATCTGGCCCATTATTTTTGGATGAGAATTCTTTTTCTTGCCAATGTTTTTGTCTTCTCCTCCTTCCCTAAAGGCAATGACTCTCTGTTGGGGTACAGTTCCAAAGTGCTAATCACCCTCCAGTACCTTACCCATTTGGCAATTGTTCATGTGTTGGCATTGGCAGTTAGTGTGGAATAGCCTATTTGACCTACTTTACCTGAGCTCTACACCCATACACTCTACAGAGGTCACTGGATAACAATCAACAGCTGGAAATCTTTCACCCTCCATAACCCCGGGCGTATCGTTACCGATAAAAAAACTCTTACCAACACTGCAAAACCCTGGGCGTATCATTGCCAATAAAAACTCTCCTACCAACATGGCTGAAATTTGCCAACTCAGCACAGTCTGTAGATGAAACCTCAGTCTTTCTTGTTCTGTATGGATTAGCTACTCATTGGTTAAACTCACCGAACCACTGGAGGAGTTGTTGCTAATACAATTTTAAATATGAGCATGAATAGTAACACAACATTGGTGCAGTGTAACAGTAAAAGCATGGAAATAATCTTACCTGATTATTGGATTATTTTTTGACTAAGAAAGATGGTGGAGTTAGGGGTGAACAATGATGAAGAGCTATTGGAGAATGTTTCTACGGAAGAAAAATACTAATTGAAATCTTATTTAGATACCTCTTTATTCCACAAACCCTAAATTGACAATTTTTAGATTATCTGGACATTTGCCTAAAATTTTGTACTATGGAAAACTTTTAGGTGGTACAGGAATGCCCTTGGGTAGTAGCTTGTTTGAAAGCTATTCTAGGCTTTGTTTAACTGCACAAAGACACTGCTGTAGGTATCACACCAGATCACTTCTTGGGACTGTAAGCCAACCCACAAATAGGAGGGTGGCAGCTCATAGGAATCGGAGGGGGAGAAAAGCTGATATGCCAAGCTGACAATAGGACAATGTCCAGATTGAAGTTCATGTCCTGGTCTCAGTCCCTATTGTTTCTTTGGGGGATGCATCTGCCATATATTTGATTGACTTTATACTAAAATGGTCTGTAACCCATCCTAACTTGTTAATGCCATTCTCTTAAATCTATCTTTCCCACGATACTTCGTATTTCACTTATTTTTATTTATGCACCCAAATAAAAACAAAATATCTTAACTAGAGATTATTTTGTTTCAATAAAACTCCAGATGACCCGACAGAGATTCTGAATAACCTTTAAACCATATTCCTTTTTTACATTTATTTTATTGAGTTGTTGGATATTGAGGGATTATGAATGACCTTCAAGCCCTATTCCTATTATTTCATTTTATGCGGTAGATATTGGCACCTAGCACCATTTCTGACCCTCCACTCAAAATATACTCTTGTTGATGCATGAGCATATAAAAATATATTTAAATTAACTTTTTAATATATATTTAAATTAGCTTACTGGTATTCATTTGGTGCTACTGATCTCTGCCACTAAGTAGAAAATATTATTTGATTCCTCGAGTACAACACATTGGAATAGATCTTGACTTTGCAATTGTGTAAAATGGGTGATAACGAGTTGGCAGCCCATTTCACATCTCTTCCGATAAATCAAAGTCAAGATCTACCCCATTGTCTTTAATACTAATATGCAATTGTGCAAATAAAATCTAGCCCTTAAACTCTATTTAGTGCAATACTTTTTCAACATGAACTTTTCTTTTATAAGCACATCAAAAGTCCAATTTGAAAATATCAAAACGTTTGACCACAGAGTGACATTGTCTTACAGCTCGTGTTAAATTCATATAGCTATTCACCAGTTTAATTTATAATTTCCATTAGGCCTAAATTAAATGTTATGGTGTCAAAATATCAGCCCATATTAAGGGCGGAGCAGAGGCAGATCAGCTGCCTGCAACTGGAATTTGGCTGAAACCCAGTTCTAGCGGAAATCCACGCCGTGGATGGATCTTTTGTCTGCGCCTACGTCAAGGGGACATGTCAAGTGGAGTCCCCAGGCTACCTTGGGAATTCCATCCTGTGCCCCTGTAAAAGACCTCAGCAGAACACACAGCATTTGTGGTTACTCAGCTGCTCAGTGTTTTAAATGTCTCCATGATTTATATTAATATAAAGTAAAATATAACAGAGTGCAGTGAATCACTCAAAAAATATTATAAGCAAGTGTACTTGTGCCTTGTAGGCAACTGAACAGTGATACTTATCTAAAGCTTAATTTCATAGCCACAGATTTAAAAACAGGCTTCTCAAGTTCGAACCTGTAACACACTTTCAAAATGCCATCTTTCCCTTTCATTCCTTAGTTCATTATTCCTTGAAAATAAAACTTGCTTCCAACTTGCGTTTATCACGCATCTTTACATAACCATTTATACTGATCTATGTAACCTGAAAAGCTTCATAGATTAAGCAGCCTCTCTTGCCCACAAATTGCGTTTTGACGCCACTTATGTAATGTCATCTGAACTTTTACAACTTCCTTTTATCTTTCTTATCCTACTAATTGTACCTTGCTGCCATATGTTCCTTTACTTCCCTGTGGACACACATGGGCTGAATTCATCTACTTTGCAGGATTTCATCAGATTTATACTCCAGCAATTGGAAAGCTTTGCCCTTTATGACATATCATCATTTATCATCTGAACAAAGCAGGAATCTTCTCCAACTGCAAATAGTGTAACATAGTAAACAGAATCCCAACAGAATATTTAGAATTCTTTTAGAAAGAACACAAATGACTTAGAGAGGTTTACAATTTTGCATTCTCCGATTCAGCAATGATTCTACACTACCAGTGTGCTATGGTAGTGCTGTCAATTTTATTTTAACATCCAAGATTAAAAACGCATTATTTCTTAATGGACTACTAAATCTAAAATGCACTATAAAAATCTTTTCACATCTTATTTCTGTATTTTCATCCATGCATGAACAGGATCTTCTTACTGAGATCTGATGCCAGTGAAGTCCACATAGCCACGGTGCTATGGCATAGGTCCCAGTTTCTGTCCACAGTCACACACAAGCACATGCATGCACATGCTCCAAAATGATTTACATTAAAAAGATTACAAGGCAATTTCCTCATGAGTACATTGATAAACAATGGTCACAATTAATATGAAGAAGTGTAAGCACAAATTTAGGTTAATAATGAGATGCTTCAGTTTAGTTGCTCTTTCAATGTAGCCTTATAATTACAAAAATATTAAAGCAAAAATCAAAAGATGTTGCATTAGTCAGTGCAAGCTTTGTTAATATACGTAAGACTCTATTATGTATTTTTTTTTAAACAAATGATTATTTATTAAAAATATTTAGCACCAAATGCAAATATAACTATTATTACATTTGTGGCACCATTCCTCTTGAATCTGTGAATTAGTAGTTATCTGCACTAGAAATAAATCAGAACCAAGCAAATTTCTGACTACTCACTGGATTTAAGTTAAATGCAGTTTCCCACCACAAAGTAATGCTTGCATCTCTTTTATAACTCTTGTTCATGTTCAGTAACATACAAGAACACGCAGACCACCTCAAGTCATGATCTTCCATGCTCCAAATACACTTCCTTCATGTGCTTCTATAACAATTGCCTAAACCCAGGTTGTGAAATTTCTCCTCAAAACTTTTTTTTAAATTATCACATGCCTAAAAAATAATTAAAGTCACACAGTAGCTGGTAAATAACTGTATTTCTTTTAAAATCATCATAGTATGTTATAAAAATACAGTTACAGAAGCGTGGAGCAGAAAGGTAGGTCACTTCCAACAAAGCCATGCACTGTCAGGATAGAGACGTCAAATTTCAGATAAGACAAGTCTGATCGTAAAATGCTGAGTGCAACTGCTCTGCATGAAGGTTTCCATCTGGCAGTTAATCACAAGAGTGCTTTTGAATGCTGAAGGGAAACTAATGACATAAATTCAATCTGCTTTCCTGAAAATTCTACTTTCGAACTAATGCTTCAGAGCATACTGTCAACACTTGTGTCACATTGAAAATTTTGATGGGCACTTTCATTGCCCATTGGCATTTGTGTCATAGTTAGTACAAAGATTATCAGAAACCCCTCACAGTCTGTATACAATACTGAATATTGTCTCTGGTTCTGAGTAAGAACCAGCTGTAGTAACATTAATATTCAGAATTCATAGACAGAAAGTACATTTGAAGCAGGCAAACAAGTATTCCGATGGAGCTCATTTTTTTTTCTACATCTGTTTAAAGTGGAAAGCGGAAATGCAAAAAGTCTATCAGAACATCAGTTTTCTGGATTTCAGGTGAATGAGAAATCATTACATAGACAAGTATTATTTTTCATTACAAAGAGGTTTGAACTGAATAAACCATGGTTACATAA
Organism: Heptranchias perlo; assembly: GCF_035084215.1. Lineage (NCBI taxonomy): Eukaryota > Metazoa > Chordata > Chondrichthyes > Hexanchiformes > Hexanchidae > Heptranchias > Heptranchias perlo. The sequence goes on along the minus strand of NC_090329.1, from coordinate 72,860,164 downwards.
GTGTATTTTACAAGCATTTGAAAGGCAATTTTAAACCGACATATCTTGGAGTTTGAGAAGGACTTGCAAAAAACCAGGGAGCAGAAGAGCTGAAAAATGCAGGCACATGTCAGCAGTGTATATGTTGTTACGAGCAATTTAATGCTATAGCACCACAGTTCTGACAGAAGGAATTAGATATTTAGGTGTTCCAACCCTAAATAATGTTGAGTTCCATTCTAACCGATTCCTGCTAATTGTATCTGTAGTCAACAGTAAAATGCTTTCATCTTCACAGTGATCTCTGTGGTTGCAACTCTGCAAACAGAGTCAGAGCAGGAAGACTGAAAGTTTCAGCATGAAATTTGCAGAATAACTTTCCATATAATCTCGTTATCTGTTCATCTAATGTCCTGGAGATCTGACCTTCTTTTCAGATTCCACACTCTGCTGGGGGTTATGTTTGCTCACTGCAGGGCTTTGGAGAGATGATAAAGCATTTGACATAGGCCCATATCCATTGTTGGCATCAAGGAACACACATTGGAAGAAGCGCAGAGGAGCTGTAGTAGCAAAAGAGTATTAAAAAGTTTATACAGCAATGAAATTGATACAGCAATTTTAGATTGAAGTGTGTAATTCTAACATATGTATGACATGGTGTTCATGGATACATGCATAGAACTATTTTTTTTAAAGAAATTAACTTCAAATGTAATTTTGGTTTAACATATTATGTAAACCAAACTTCCAACTTGTTATAAAAGTTCTGACAAATGCTAGCAAAACGACAAAAACATAAGTTTTGGAAATTGTAGTTAATGCACTAGTCAGGAGTACATTACAGATTACTAAAAGTTTTTGTGAACAACAGTCTTGCAGGTTTACACATGACTTTCCTATTTTCAATCTGTGGGCTAAAGTGTGGGCTATGTCTGCTACACAGCAGGTGAGGCAATGAAAAGGGAGAAGCATTAATCAGCTGTGAACTGCAATTAGGAGGCAGTGAAGTAACAAAACTGCACTGGAAAAGGAGAAGCAGCTACTTACTGAGCAAAATTGCAGTAGAGTTGGGCATTAGAATGCGGAAACACAGTTTTACAGGCCAGGTGCTGCAAGGAGTCAAGGAGAGGAGGTGCACAATTGATGGGACTGATGGTTGTCTCCCCAAAAACTTGGTGCTTGGTGCACCAGGGGTTAAAGAGATGGCTAAGCGCAGGCAGGACCAATAAGTTACCAATCCTGGACACATCTGACATATGCCGGGCTCTTGCAATTCACAGGCCAAAGAGCTGTAGGGTTATTAGAATTACAGCAGGTAGTAGGTGAAACTCTACAACCAGCCACAAGGAAATCACTTAGGAAGAACTAGTAGATTAGGTGTCACACAACTGAAACAAAACACCAAAACCATCAGGCAGCACTGTGCCAACTCAAGCTGCTAATATTAACACCTTGGCCGGAAATTTCCTCGAAGCTGCTTCAGCTCTGCCACCGTAACTTCACCAGAAGTATGGTGGAACCCTGTTTTAATTAACACCTGAAAGTACCCAATGCAACTCTCTGTAAAAGCAAAAAAGCTTGAAATCATTTATGGATCTGACATCACAACTTATTTGCAAATTCACTTTGACAGCGCCCTCTGTGTATCCTCAATTAACACTCTGACTAGCCAATTAGCCTGATGGTTATATTCAGAGTTCGAGTGCTCAAAGTGCAGCAGATAATGGTGACTAAGCATGACATTTAGGTGTAATTGCATAGATAATACAGAAACTGAAGAACAATGTCATTAAAAGTCAAAGTAACAATTACACCATAGCATAGCTGCTTGATGTGTTTGGAGCCATCATGAAACTCTAATGGATTGTGACTACAAAAACAAAGGTGTTCAAATGAGCTTTTTTGCTAATTTTCTAAATTGTGTAAATTGTTGAAAAAATCCATAAAAGTACATGGTAATCATCAATTCAGTCATTTCATTTTAAAAATAAAGATATTTGATTGCAAATAGTTGGGCAGATATTCAGAGCTGGCAGTTCTATCACCAGGAGAAGTTTTATGCCACTTCACACTTTCTGATACAGAACCAGTTTATATCCCGAAGGGGCAAGAGGCCTACTTGCCAAAAAAACAGCCATGGACAACAAAAGAGGTAAGGGATAACATAAAAATAAAAGAAAAACCATACAAAAAAGCAAAAAGTAGCACAGATCCTGGTGACTGGGAGAGAAACAAAGAACAGCAATGGGTGACAAAACAGATAGTAAGAGCTACAAAAAAGGAATATGAAAAGAAACTCGCAAGGGATTTCAAAATCAACACAACATTTTTTTACAATTATATTAGGAAAAAGAGTGTGGTCAAGAGCAATGTGGCCCCTTAGAAACTGATAATGGTGATATTGTAAATGAAAGTAAGGAAATGGCAGACATGTTAAATAACTACTTTGCATCAGTATTCACAGTAGAGGAAGAGAATAGCATGCCAGACGCCTCATTTTGAATCAGGAACGTGGACTCACCATAATTAATGTAAGCAAATTAACAGTAATGAAGAAAATAATGGTACTAAAGAGTGACAGATCCCCAGGACCAGATTGTTTCCATCCCAGGGTTTTAAAGGAAGTAGGTGAGAACATTACAGATGCCCTAACTATGATCTTCCAAAGTTCTCTGCATTCAGGTTCATTTAGGTTGGAAAATTGCACATGTCACTCTGCTATTTAAGAAAGGTGAGAGAGGGAAACCAGAGAATTACAGACCAGTTAGTTGTAGGTAAATTACTAGAGTCTATAATTAAGGATAGAGTGACTGAACATCTTGAAAATTTTTAGTTGATCAGAGAGAGCCAGCATGGATTTGTAATGGGTAGGTCATGCCTGATTGAATTTTTTGAAGAGGTGACTAAAGTAATGAACAGGTGAATATCTATGGATGTTGTTTATATGGAGTTCCAAAAGACATTTGATAAAGTCCCTCATAAGAGACTGTTAGCTAAAGTTGAAGCTCATGGAATTGAGAGCAAATTATTGACTTGGTTAGGAAGTTGGCTGAGCGGCAAGAGACAGAGAGTAGGGATAAAGGGCAAGATCTCAAATTGTCAGGATGTGACTAGTGGTGTCCCACAGGAATCTGTGTTGGGGCCTCAATTATTCACTGTATTTATTAATGACTTAGGTGGCGGGATAGAGGGCCACACATCCAAGTTTGCCGATGACACAAAGATAGGCAGCAATGTAAGCAATGTAGATGGAAGCATAAAATCACAGAGAGTTAGTAACAGATTAAGTGAATCTGATTTCAATGTAGGCAAGTGTGAGGTCATCCACTTTGGATCTAAAAAGGATAGATCAGAGTACTTTCTAAATGGTGAAAAGCTCGAAACAGTGGTGGTCCAAAGAGACTTAGGAGTCCATGTATATAGATCGTTAAAAGGTCATGGTCAGGTACAGAAAATAATCAAATGGCTAATGGAATGCTGGCCTCTATATCTAGAGGACTAGAATACAATGGGGTAGAAGTTATGCTATAGCTATACAAAGCCCTGGTTAGACCACACCTGGAGTATTGTGTTGAGTTCTGGGCACCGCATCTTAGGGAGGATATATTGGCCTTGGACGGAGTGCAGTGTAGATTTACTAGAATGCGAGCTGGACTCCAAGGGTTAAAATACGAGACGAGATTACACAAACTAGGGTTGTATTGCTTGGAATTTAGAAGATTAAGGGGAAATTTGATCGAAGTTTTCAAGATATTAAGGCGAACTGATAGGGTGGATAGGGAGAAACTATTTCTGCTAGTTGAGGAGTCTAGGACTAGGGGACATAGCCTAAAAATTAGAGCCAGGATTTTCAGGAGTGAAGTTAGGAAACACTTCTACATTCAAAGGGTGGTAGAAATTTGGAACTCTCTTCCACAAATGGCAGTTGATGCTAGCTCAATTGTTAATTTTAAATCTGAGATAGATAGATTTTTGTTAACCAATGGTACTAAGGGATAAGAGGTTAAGGCGGATATATAGAGTTAGGTCACAGATCAGCCATGATCTCACTGAATGGCGGAACAGGTTAGAGGGCCAAATGGCCTACTCTTGTTCCTAAGTTCTTGGTGCAAGTTTAGCACAGTGGTACATAATTAAAACTAGTGAACTAAAACCAATAATGTAACCATTTAGAAAGAACAAATCCAGATAACTAAATATGTTATCTTTAGTCTCATCTTTTAAAAGGAATATCAGTCATTTTTGGACTAGGTTTTGAAACTGGTGACAGACTGTTGTATGCTCTGCATATTATACTACGTAGACTAGAATGTTATCTTCTTAGACTATCAATCTCCTAGAGGAGATTAACTCAAATCCTACCACATCGAGTTGTGAAATCGAATTGTGGGTTGGTACCATAAAAAAATGACCACTGAAAGCTGCTGGATTGTTGTAAAAACCCAACTGGTTCACTAATATCCTTTAGGGAGGACCTGCGATCCCTATTTGGTCTGGCCTACATGTGACTCCAGTCCCACGCAATGTGGTTAACTCCTACTGCCCTCAAACTAATTAAAGATGGGCAATAAATACTGCCTTTCCAGTGTTGCTCACATCCTGAGAATAAATAAATGCTCTCTGAGGAGAAACTGGAGAATGATCCATAAAGGAAGTGACCAGCAAAGGAACCGTCACACTCTCATGAAAGGCTGTCAGATTTTGAATGAATTACTTAGGGGGTAAATTTAACCTAACCCACCAAGCGAGAAACTGACTGGATCAGATCAGCTGTTGGTTTTACACCGCCTGATTTTACTTTCCACAAAAAGTAAAATGAAATTTGGGCAGGGTGTAAAACCGATGGCCGATCCCATTCCCATCAGTTTCCTGCAGTATGGGTTACTGCAAAACGACCCGCTTGGTCTTATTTGAACAGCAGTGCTTCGAAGATTTTGGATTACCAGGGAGGTTATTATTGAGATATGTCTGATGCTGACAGGTTACACAAATCATGAATGGCCGATCATGTCATATCTTCAGAGGTTGGTTCCCATTGTGTATTCAGTGAGTTCTTGGCCTGGATTGGGCATGGTGCTGGGAACTTGTCAACAGGGGATGGTGTGAAAAATCTCATATTATTAGCCCTTAAAGGGCAGCAGGTACTTAAATGCAAGTGTAGCTGCTTCCCTTTCTTTTTCCAGTTCACACTGGTACTATCCCTCCTAATTCCCTCTGATTTAATGTTGGCACTTTCCTTCCTCCCCACCCCAAAGTACCGCTCCCAATTTCTCCCGTCTTCCAACCCAAAACAAAGGTCTGGGTGAAGGTGTTGAAGGAACTATCCAAAAGTTTGAGGATACACAAAGATATGAAAATAAATAGATTGCAGGTGAAACTAGATGCAATAGGAGAATGGTCTGATGACTGGCAGATAAGGTATTGGTGAGACCGCACCTGGAATACTGCATACAGTTTTGGTGTCCATACTTAAGAAAAGACATACTTGCTCTCGAGGCAGTACAAAGAAGGTTCACTCGGTTAATCCCGGGGATGAGGGGGTGGACATATGAGGAGAGGTTGAGTAGATTGGGACTCTACTCATTGGAGTTCAGAAGAATGAGAGGCGATCTTATTGAAACATGTAAGATTGTGAAGGGGCTTGATCGGGTGGATGCAGTAAGGATGTTCCCAAGGATGGGTGAAACTAGAACTAGGGGGCATAATCTTAGAATAAGGGGCTGCTCTTTCAAAACTGAGATGAGGAGAAACTTCTTCACTCAGAGGGTGGTGGGTCTGTGGAATTTGCTGCCCCAGGAAGCTGTGGAAGCTACATCATTAAATAAATTTAAAACAGAAATAGACAGTTTCCTAGAAGTAAAGGGAATTAGGGGTTACGGGGAGCGGGCAGGAAATTGGACATGAATTTAGATTTGAGGTTAGGATCAGATCAGCCATGATCTTATTGAATGGCGGGGCAGGCTCGAGGGGCCGATTGGCCTCCTCCTGCTCCTATTTCTTATGTTCTTAGATGTCTTTAAATATGTAGTGTGATGCATTTGTGGTAGGGGCAACTCCAAGTACATGTGCACCATGCAGGATTGCGTGCTCAAGGCAGTTGAACAGGAGAAAGACCTGGGGGTTATAATGTATAAGTCTTTGAAGACCAGTGCCACGAGACTATTTTGAAAGCAAATAGTGTGTCAGGATGTATTTCAAGGACAATTGAATATCATAGTATCCTAGTAGGTTCAGCACAGGAGGAGGCCATTCAGCCCATCGTGCCTGTGCTAGCTCTTTGAAAGAGCTATCCAACTAGTCCCATTCCCCTACTCTTTCCCCATAGCCCTGAAAATATTTTCCCTTCAAGTATCTTTCCAATTCCCTTTTGAAAGTTACTAATGCATCTGGTTCCACCGCGTTTATATTGTTTATATTGGCTCTCCTCATTCTTCATACCAAAATGTATCACTTCACACTTCTCTGCGTTAAATATATAACATCTTGGTCAGGCCACAGCGAAAATACTGTTTTCAGTTTTTGTCCCCTCACATGGTGGGAGATATAGAGGCCCTGAAAATGATTCAGAAGAGGACCACAAGATTGATACCTAGTTTAAGGGCCCTCAGCTACCAGGGCAGGCTTAGAGTGTTGGGACTTTTTACTTTGGAAAAGTATAGACTTCGAGGACATATGATTGACGTCTTTAAAATAAGGAAAGGATTAGACTTGATTGAAGTGGATAGGCTATTTCAGCTACATAGGTTAGGAATAACTGGGAGACAGTTCTGGTTTCATATTATAAAAAGGATATAGAAGCACCGGAGAAGGTGCAAAAAAGATTTACTAGGATGATACCAGAACTGAGAGGTTATACCTAGCAGGAAAAAATGAGCAGGCTGGGGGTCTTTCTCTAGAAAAGAGAAGACTGAGGAGCGACCTGATAGAGGTCTTTAAGATTATGAAAGGGTTTGATAGGGTAGACATAGAGAAGATGATTCCACTTGCGGGAGAGACCAGAACTAGGGGCCATAAATATAAGATGGTCACTAACAAATCCAATAGGGAATTCAGGAGAAACTTCTTTACCCAGAGAGTGGTTAGAATGTGGAATTTGCTAGCACAAAGAGTAGTTGAGGCGACTAGCACAGATGCAATTAAGGGGAAGCTAGATAAACAAATGAGGGAGAAAGGAATAGAAGGATATGCTGATAGGTTTAGATGAAGTAGGGAGGGGGGGAAGGCTTGTGTGAAGCATAATTACTGGCATGGACCTGTTGGACCTGTTGGGCCGAATGGCCTGTTTCTGTGCTGTACTTTCTATGTAATTCTACGTAATTCTATGTATCACGTAACATAAGCTACAACAGCATAGATCCAATTTAGAAACTACAAGTGTACTTTTTTTTTAGAGTTGTCAACCTCTGGAATGAGTTGCTGGCATGTGCAGTGAGTGCAGTTTTGCTGTAAGCATTCAAAAGACTGCTGAGTATGTTTTTGAGAGTGGTAAACATATCTCCATATAGAAGATAGGTGTGTTGTTGGGGATTGTGCCATCCAGTCATCATAGTCTTATGGAACTCGCTTGATTGCCTTTTGGGGTCTGAGAGGATTTTCCCATGGTTTTTTCCTAAATTGGCCTGAGTTTTTTTCTCTATTTTTTGCCTCTCCCAGTAGATTGTGTGATTGGGTTAGGGAGGTGATGGTGTGTACAAGTTGCTAGGATGGGACGGGCTCCCTGGACTAGTTAGTTTGTTCCTGGCCTTTATTAGTTCTTTTGTATCACTCCCAGGTGCTTCCCTCAACCCCCTCTTCCTTACCACTCAGTTCCTCCTTTCTTCTATTGCCATTGATTTCTCTTCCGTTCCTTGTTATGCATGCCCCTTCCTTCTCCTCCATTTCCTCCCCTTCCGTCTCCTCTGACCTCTCCCTTTCCTTGCCAACCATTTTTCTTTCCTTCTCCCCTTCATTTCCCCCTTTCCCTCTCCTCTTCATTGTCATTCATTTGTACCTTCAAACACTCTTTAATTACTGTACACTACCCTTTTTTATGGCTATCTATTAGCGCCCTTCAGCTGTCATTGACTTCCCACTTTCATTTGCCCTCATCAATTGCCATCTGATTGTCCCATTCAATTGCTATTCATTTACCCTCCCACACTCATTCCTAATCCTACTGAAGTATAGCTGCTAATACATTGAATCAGGCCACTCTTTCCTCTCGGCACCCCTATTAGTGCCAGGGCAGGGACTGTAGTCTCAGTATAATGTAGGCAGGAATTCCTTTCTTGTGAGAGCTCCTGCTTACAAAATACCGGGGCCACAGTCTCTGTCTTTATGTTTGCAGTGTTGCTAAGAGTTGAGAGGGGCCCAATGTTAACATGCTGACCAGGCCCCCAAAGCACTAAAGGGCTGAAATTCCTCTGGGGTTTGGATAATCAACGACATAATTCTAGTGGGAAAATGGCAGAGACCCAGTTAGATAGTATTTAATAGAAATTGTAACATGAAAACGGGTTTGGCCCAAACAGTCTATGTTGGTTTTTATTGTCTACATGAGCAGTAGTCCTAATCCCATGTACCTACCCTCTTCCCTATCTCATCCTTCTCCTTTCCTTTATACATCTATCTAACCTATTCTTAAATGTTGGCACGGGCCGGGACTTTCCTTGGGGATGCTTCTGGTCTGTCACCGTAACTTTGCCAGAAGTGCAGTGGAAAGCCCATTTATGCAAATAAGGTAGACTATTCTAAGGTAGACTAAAAATTGTAATTGTGCCATATTGATGTAGTAATGCTGTACTGATACTGAGTCATGGTGCAGTAATCCAGACTCAACATATGCATCTGCAAGGATGGACTGGGTGGAGTTGTCCTGTTTACAATGCTGCTTCTGAGTAGGGGAATTGCATGGCCATAATTTTTAAAAGGAAGATTGTACATATGAGTGCATATACTGCATGCATGTGCCTGACTTGTGCTGTATATATACATAGATGCTATGTAATTATTTTGACAATTTCTTGTTTCTTATTGATAACAGGTGAAATTGAGATCAGACGGTACCGAGTAGATAGGAGGTGAAAATAACAGTTGAAAAATAGGATGAGTGCATTCCTGAAAAGGGTAATTCTATGATCTAGCACACACTGGATCAGTGTTTGCAGAGAGCACGTCTCTGGAAATTATGGGAGTGCAGCCCAGCATCTCCTGTAAGTGCTGCTCCTCATTAGGAGAGCTGGATCCCAGAATTCTTCATTTGAGATAACAGTTCCAGACAAGACTTCAGCAACTATCATTGTTATATAAGAATTTTAGCATAGCATTTATGCCCATTGCCATGTATATTCAGTGCAAAAGCAGCTGACTGACACTCATAGTTGGTTACTTTGTTTTTATCTGGACCTACCCACGTAGATGACTTTCAGGGGGGAGCTAGAATACTCCCTATGGCCTACGGCTAATATGATTGAAGTGTTACTGTTTAATTATATTGGACTGCTTCTGAGTTGATTGTGGCATGAAATCTAGATAGAGGTCAGTTTAATTCAGAAGTGATTGTAAAGTTCAAACTGGGAACAGAACTGCATCTTAATAGATTCTGGGACTAATCCGAATTCCAATTGCCAGAGCAAACCAGGCTAACTCAAATTAATGAAACTTTCTTTCACATTTCAAAAGTACAATTCATAGCAAATTTCTGAAAAGCAAATGACTCCAATCGCCTATTTCTAGAGCAAAAAGGTGATGATGTTTATTCAGACGACCAACCTTTAGACTTCATCTCTGCAGCTGAACTTTTCCCTAGAAAATGAACAGATAGATTCAGTTACAGATACCTGCCATGGAAGTTAGCCATTTTGCACAGGGTATGTATGTAAATAATTTTTTTAAGATTACCGTTGGAATCATTGAGAGTCCAGGCCATGATCCCAGCCACCCCCTCCCTCTCCTCGCCCCACCCCTCAATGAGGTCTATTTCCACCCATCAGCGGCCAGTACACCACCTCTCACTTTGCACTGGCCTCCAGGTCCCTTTTGAGGCAGATAAAGTGGGAATTCCTAGTGTGGATAATTCCCACCCTAAGCTTTGCCTGTTCCGCATCAATAGCCTTGCTTGGGGCAGGTGGAGGCTCCACCCCCAGATAAGGCCACAGGAAACTCCAAGGTAAATTTATGACCTGGTGGTTATGATGGGTGTCTGCCGGAATGGTAAAGCACTTTCGGCTCCACTACCTGTTTAACAACGACTGGCAAGTAAACAAAATAGCCCGGAATTTCCACAGAGATTCTCCCAATCTCCAAAGTCATAACTTTGGTGGAAGATCAGCAGGATCCTCAAACAAATTATGTAAACGGCTGAAATCGTTGGTTTATACAGTTTATGGCAGCGGATCCAGAGAATCCCTGTGGAAGTTCAGGTCCGATAAGTTTAACCAAACACTTTTCTGTTCTTTGCCAGGAGAAGAAAAACATGCATGATTTTCATTATAATAGCATCACAGGGTTGATTTTATAAATGCACATTCCCAGAAGGTAGCCTCACTCACCTGGAGCACATCTCCAGGAAACCACTAGCACACATAAATAAATCTATAAAATTAATGGTTGGAAAATTTTGGAGAAAATGCCTATGATTTCTCAATAAGTGTGCCTGGCAGATGAGGTTCCCTGCCCTCCAAGTGCTGAACACAATGATTTTTTTTTAAGTGTTGTGATTATGTAGGCTAATGTGACAACAATGATCTATAAACAACAATGAACAACCATTTTTTTTATGGTACTGGTTGAGTAAGAAATGTTGACCAGGATATCAAGAGAGCTCCCTTCTGTTTTCGAACAAGAAACTCTAATATCTGGAATTGGCAGATATGACTTTAGTTTGCCATCACATCTAAAGAATGGCACCTCTGACAATGCAGCACTCACTCAGAACTATGTGTACTCGGTTATGTGCTCAAAACCTGGCATGAAATCAAACCATAATCATTTGACCCAGAACCCAAAGAGTTACATACTGAACCAAGTTGACGCAAGGCGGAGATTGAAAGCCCCAGACCTTATTTCAAGCAATATTTTTGAAAAACAAAAAATTCTGATCCCGAACACTGTGATGTTGTGACATTGATAGCACCATCAATTTACTCATGCTATGGCACATTAGGTGCTGAGACATTCATGTGATTCCAATAAAGGATATTACATTAAAGATGTTTTAGACGATGTATATCAAGACCTGAAGATTGTGAAAAATAGAAACGAGTCAGTTATACGAATCATAATATAAGTGGTTTATATTTTTCAGTGACCTCCAGTGCTTCCAGTGTATTCTGTTTGGATGCTAATGAGAATATATTCAGTCTGTAGAGTGTTCCTGTATCATTGGATAATATGAAGCAGCTTGAGAGAGTCATGAGATGTTTCTTTCTCAATGGTCTGGATGTTGATGTGTTAAGCTGTTTTCATGGAAGAGGAGAGTACTGAACTGGAGAAATGCCTTGGGAGACAGTGTGCAAGTGGAGCAACAGATCAGGAGGCAAGTTGAAGAAAAAAGAGGAGTATGCCAGGAAGGAGACCTTGGGGGGGGGAAAAAAACGATTAGGCCTATTATTGGGCGTGGTTAGCGCGATCCGCTATTAACCCGCGCCCAACGGCCCCAGCGCAGGCAGGACGAGAACTTTGTTCAGCCTCAGTACTCACCTTCAAACAGCGTTGAAATCTAGGCCTTATATGTCGATTCAAGTAAATGCGTACTTTCTACCAGGAGGAGGAACCCCAACCTCTTAAAGGGAGGATATCTCTTAAAATCTCTTCAAGGCAGTCGGTACCTGTTATTTGCTAAAAATAACAGTCTGCTGTCTGCACGGAGTCTGAACGGAGATCAGACATCACACATAAAACACAGATGCAGGTCCCGTCTCTATGTTTACAAACTGATGAGTTATGTTAAAACATTGCATAAAGGTTGCGCACTACAAAATCCCACATCCTCCAATCTGCATGCCAGACCTCACCAATCTGCTGATCTGAGTTGGTACCATGCCTGTGAAAGTGCATGCACCAAGGTTCTCTGCTGATGCACTAGATGCCTTAGTACAAGAGGTGGACAGAAGGAGGGACATCGCATATCCATGGTGGAGGGGGGCAAGAGGCCCTCCAAACATATGCCCAAAAGGCAGTGGGAGGCAGCGGGGGAACAAAGTCAATGCCAGGCGCATAGCACCGTGAACATGGATGCAGTGCAGGAAGAAGTTCAATGCTTTGACATGAGTGGTCAAGGTGAGTGAGGTCAACTGTCAAGCGGCGTCTCCTACCAACTGCACCACTAGCCGCATCCACTGCTCCACACACTACACCCCCCCATCACCCACATACCAACAAACTCTTTCCATCATTACTCAACTCTTCCAATCAGATGCTTCCTCTCACCCTTACACATTACCACTGTTGCAAGCCGCCCACCCACAACTCACAGGCCACACACACTGGCAGCTATTCAACTATGGTAGGCACATCACCCAGAACCATGCTCTGCTTTCTTACAGGAGAAGGTGGCGCACAACAGGAGGCAACAAGTGGCAGTGACATTTAGCCCCTCGAGCCTGTTCCGCCATTCAATGAGATCATGGTTGATCTGTGACCTAACTCCATATATCCCCTTTTGTCCCATATGCCTTAATATCCTTGGTTCACAGAAATCTGTCAATCTCAGATTTAGAATTCACAAGTGAGCTAGCATCAACTGCCATTTGCAGAAGGGCATTCCAAACTTCTCGCATCCTTTGCGTGTAGAAGCGTTTCCTAACTTCACTCCTGCAGGCCCTGGCTCTAAATATTAGGCTATGTCCCTGCGTCCTAGTATTCAAGTATAGGAGACCTTCAAAAACAGTTACAAATGCGTCAGCAGCCAGAAGTAATAATCCAGCCACTAACCTGCAAATCCTGCATGGTCCCTTTAAATAGTGCTGGTGGGGGGTCCTCCAGGCACTCTAAGAAATTTTCAGATGGTCGTGGTTAAGACTGTGCGTTGAGTTGAGCATTAAGTCCCAAAATGGCCACGCTGATTGCATACATTTTCTCCTTACTTTACACGCTGCCGGCGTTTGGTATTTGCGCATGCGCTAATACCTATGCCAAGATGGCATCCGGTGCACGTCACACTGGAAACATGCGTGCACAGCCAAGATGCCATCTTGGCACTTCGGGAGGCTGCATAGCGCCGAAACAATGGGTGCTACACGGCCCAATTTCTCACCCCTAGTGCTTGACCAGTGAGAATAAAATAAATAGGCTTAGAGTGAAAAATAGTAGCTAAAAGCTGATGAAATACTGAAAGAGTAATATCCTATTAATATTTTCAGTAGGTAAGATTGGTCAATAATTTAATTTAAAGACATTGGTCTTGAATTTCTGCAGAGATTCTGTCGACTTCCTGTCGAAGTTACAGGATGGTGGAGAAACCCCAAGGAAATTAAGGGCCTTCATCTATGAAAAGTAGCATATATGAAAAAAAACCCGAGAGAAAATCCTACTGGACTGTAGATGAGGATTAGGTCCAGTAATGTCCTCACGATGGCAGGCAAGGTAATTGAAAAGTCACTGTCCCTTTTCTTTCTTGGGCACCATGGGCAACAACACACAGTTCACCCTCTAATATTACTTGCTACACAAGTTCTCCTTCATGCTGAACTGTAGTTCAGAGGTTCACTAACTCTTTATCATGCAGCATCTCGCCATACAGGCTTAAAAGCTCTTTCTCAACTTTAACAGGGTGATACCAGTAGATCTATTACAGCACCTACGACACATTGCTCACATACTAGATTTCACCTAATGCACACAACTGCAGGACAAACTTGCACACAAAGCCCATGAAAAGTGGATGACTGTAGATGGCATACTCGAGGAGAGCAGCACATGCCAAGCATCCACTCTTCCCCCTCAGAGCACCTTGCAAGTGGCCAAGGAAAACGCTGCAGCAATGTCTTGTAATGGGCAGAACCTGTGTCCGCCCCTTACAAGTGAGCCAAATGAGTGAAAGGGTACCAATCTCCACAAGGGCATATGTGGGCCCAACAGACAACCAGTTTTTCAAAAGTGTTTTTAGATCGGCCCCCTTGCTCAAGGAGCTGAAGAGATAATAGGCTGTGGAGGGGGACCTGGACAATCCTCCTCAACTCTGGCTGGTGCCAGAGTTTCCAGCCAACATAGACAGGTGGGCACCAAAGATAAGCCCGAAGTGGTGTTTGCGCCTGCCTGTCCCATCTAAATGAATTGCCGTCTCACTAATCTCTCAAACTTTGGTGGGATCAATGCTGGACAGCATCATTGGGTGTAATTCCAGTGTAACCATCATAATGGTGATCTGAGAAATTTCAGGGCCAAGCATTTTGTTTTGTGAATTTGTGCTCATCAATGTGAGGAATATTAGTGCTGAGAATGGAAAATGTTGCCATTTTGTGTAATCAGTATGAGCATCAAGCACTCCCAAGTCAGGTATAGCTAGGTCAGATGCAGAGTAAAACTCCCTCTACACTGCTCCAACAATTTACCTCAACCTCAGCCTCAGATAAGCATCTCCTACTGAATCATCATGGCAGTGGAATTTGCAGAGTCAGTAGGAGGTCACCTAATTTGCATGGGACAGGTTGGAGAATGTGCCATTGTGGGCATATCTCTTACAGGGACAAACCTGTATTCCCACAGAATTTCAGCCCAGAAACTAATTCGTTTCTCAATCTGTTCCCTTATCCCTTTGCCTCTGATCATCTGACCGTTCACCTGACGAAGGAGGAAGCCTCCGAAAGCTTGTGGAATTTAAAATAAATTTGTTGGACTATAACTTGGTGTTGTAAAATTGTTTACAAATACCTCTATCAGTATTGGTGGGAGAAAAGATGATGGGTTTTGGGGATATAAAGAGCCGTTTGGCAACGGTTCCTCACGGCTCTGCTCTCTGCTCTCTTCTCTCTTGATGTGGAGATGCCGGTGATGGACTGGGGTTGACAAATGTAAGGAATCTTACAACACCAGGTTATAGTCCAACTCTTTTATTTGAAAATCACAAGCTTTCGGAGGCTTTCTCCTTCGTCAGGTGAGTGTGGGATTCCATGGAAGGTTACCGCATTTATAATCAGAGAACAATACCTGGTGATTACAGATAATCTTTCCAACTGCCCGTTGTCAAGGCAATCAAAGTGTTCAGACAGAGAGATGTTACCTACAGGACCACTGAATATACAAATGGCCAGAACAAAAGATAGAGACAGAGAGAGAAACATCCGAAAGGAAGTTTCAGGAAAGGATGCCCCGGAGCATGGTACATTGGCGAGACCATGCAGACACTGCGACAACGGATGAACGGACACCGCGCAACAATTGCCAGACAGGAGGGTTCCCTCCCAGTCGGGGAACACTTCAGCAGTCAAGGTCATTCAGCCACCGATCTTCGGGTAAGCGTTCTCCAAGGCGGCCTTCGAGACACACGACAACGCAAAATCGTCGAGCAGAAATTGATAGCCAAGTTCCGCACCCATGAGGACGGCCTCAACCGGGATCTTGGGTTCATGTCACGCTACACGTAACCCCACCAGCGAAAAAAAGTTATCTGTTTTTAATACAACGGGTTATTCTCTGTCTTTCTCTTCCTTTCGGATGTTTCTCTCTCTGTCTCTGTCTTTTGTTCTGGCCGTTTATATATTCGGTGGTCCTGTAGGTAACATCTCTCTGTCTGAACACTTTGATTGCCTTGACAACGGGCAGTTGGAAAGATTATCTGTAATCACCAGGTATTGTTCTCTGACTATAAATGCGGTAACCTTCCATGGAATCCCACACTCACCTGACGAAGGAGAAAGCCTCCGAAAGCTTGTGATTTTCAAATAAAAGAGTTGGACTATAACCTGGTGTTGTAAGATTCCTTACTCTTCTCTCTTTTCCTCAGCATCAATCTACAGCGAGTCTCCCGATTGGGGCTTGGCTCGATTCAACGGAACACTGCCAGAAGCTGAGCGCTGCTCTTCATTCCTCATCAACAGACCTCGACTCAAACTGGAACTTGGATACTGCGTTGGCGGTAAGGAACCAGGAGCGAGACATGCAGGAAGAATCTGCATGCAACAATGGGTGCTTGGGGTGAGCATATTGCCTTCGTCTACTCATCCACAAGACCATTTAGCTGTGTGAGGGGGTGATTGTAAGTCCCAACCAAACCTTAGAGGGTTGTAGTGCTGGGTGGGGGGGTTCTGTGTTAGTTTATTTCACAGGAGGGTTCTCTTATTAGGCCGTGGTAATTTAACACAGTGGGGCTTATTGGACAAGCCAGGGTTGTACTGTTTGTACTGTTTACTAGTGTTATTGTTAATCTTATTAAACACAATGCGGTTGTGCCCGAAAATGTGTGTCCGAGTCTGATTTGTCCTTATAATCCCTATGGTTCCAGAATTTCTAGTAAGAGGTGTGTTTTCAGTACGCCTGAGAAAACCATTTACACAGGTTTGCATTTGTACAATTCCATTTTTTTAAAAGTTGAACTTCAGTCATATTCTTGTTTGTCAATTAATGTTTTAAGCTTAAAATAAAAAATTACACATTATGAAGGGTGATCAAATGCAAATGCAGCTATCCAATTAAACAAGGTTAACCACCCAAATGAATAGTACAAATGTGATAACAAACACTAAGTCATAATCAACTGGAGAAACGGAACAGTCATTAAAAATGAAAATAAAAGAATGATGTTGTAAGATGAAAGAACTCCTCAACTTCAAATAAGTGAAAGGATGCATTAAAAATATTGCCAGTATCCTAAGTTTCTTATCAGAACTATAATTTCTCATCCCTGATATCACCCTGATGAATCTTCACTGAAGGAGGAAGCCTCCGAAAGCTTGTGGAATTTAAAATAAATTTGTTGGACTATAACTTGGTGTTGTAAAATTGTTTACATCTTAGAGTAGTTCAGGACAGGTATCAATCAGTCCATACATTTTTTTAAAAAGCTAGTATTGTATTTTTCTAAAGTTTTGCAACCCCCATAACTGAGCAAATTTTTTCATGTTCCTTTGAGCTGCTCACAAGCACTTGTCAAATTAAAAATGCAGAACTGGAATGTTGTGCATCATTACTATACAAGTTTAATATTTCTTTTGAAAAGTACCACTGGTAAGCTGATTAATGTCACAGGATTCTACTTACTGTGCATGTGACATCTCTTTTTACTATTAAGTCAAATAAATAAGCAACTATCGCAGCAGGATAATATGGCTTACTAATGGAAAATGGTATTAACTAAATCACTAGTAAGTGGATTCCAGGAAAATTATACAGAGAACATAAGGGAACAAAAATGTAAATTCTTATATGAGCAGCATGAAGAAGCAAAGCATTAGGCATTAATGTAAAATTAGAATAATCAAAACACATTTTCACAAGAGGACTGTAGTGATTATTGAGTAATTAATTCAGATAATCACCAAACATTACTGGAGTCAATTGAAAATAAGTGAAAATACGAACATACGAACATGCAAATTAAGAGCAGGAGTAGGCCATTCGGCCCCTCGAGCCTGCTCTGCCATTTGATAAGATCATGGCTGATCTGATTGTGACCTCAACCCTACTTTCCCATCTACCTACTATAACCTTTGACTCCCTTGTTAATCTGGAATCTATCTAACTCAGCCTTAAAAATATTCAATGACCCTGCCTCCATCGCTCTCTGGGGAAGGGAGTTCCACAGACTCACAACCCTCTGAGAGAAAAAATTTCTTCTCATCTCCGTCTTAAGTGGGAGACTCCTTATTTTTAAACTGTGGCCCCTAGTTCTAGTCTCTCCCACAAAGGGAAACATCCTCTCAGCATCTACCCCCTTCTAGTCCCCTCAGGATCTTATATGTTTCAATAAGATCACCTCTCATTCTTCTAAACTCCAGTGTATACAGGCCCAACTTGTCCAACCTTTCCTCGTAAGATATCCCCTCAACCTAGAAATAATTCGAGTGAACCTTCTCTGAACCACCTCCAACGCAAATAAGTCCTTTCTTAAATAAGGAGACCAAAACTGCTCACTGTATTCGAGATGTGGTCTCACCAATGCCCTGTGCAACTGTAGCAAAACATCTCTACTTTTATATTCCGTTCCCCTTGCAATAAATGACAACATTCCATTTGCCTTCCTAATCACTTGCTGTGCCTGCATACTAACTTTTTGTGATTCATGTACTTGGACACCCAGATCCCTCTGTACCTCAGAGTTCTGCAATCTCTCTCCATTTAAATAATATACTGCTTTTCTATTCCTCCTGCCAAAGTGAACAAGTTCACATTTTCCCACTTTATACTCCATCTGCCAAATTGTTGCCCACTCACTTAACCTATCTATATCCCTTTGCAGACTCCTTATGTCCTCTTCACAACTTACTTTCCTACCTACCTTTGTATCATCAGCAAATTTAGCAACCATACATTCGGTCCCTTCATCCAAGTCATTGATATAGATTGTAAATAGTTGAGGCCCAAGCACTGATACCTGTGGCACTCCACTTGTTACATCTTGCCAACCTGAAAATGATGCATTTATGCCGACTCTCTGTTTCCTGTTAGCTAACCAATCCTTTATCCGTGCTAATATGTTACCCCCTACACCATGAGCTCTTATTTTGTGTTGTAGCCTTTGATGTGGCACCTTGTCAAAAGCCTTCTGGAAATCCAAGTACACCACATCCATAGGATCCCCTTTATCCACGTTGTTTGTTACTTCCTCAAAGAACTCTAATAAATTAGTCAAGCACGATTTCCTTTTCATGAAGCCGTGTTGACTCTGCCCGATTGCACTGAAATTTTCTAAGTGCCCTGCTATAACCTCCTTAATAATAGAGTCTAGCATTTTCCCTATGACAGATGTTAAGCTAACTGGCCTGTAATTTCCTGCTTTCTGTCTCCCTCCTTTCTTGAATAGCGGAGTTACATTCACTATTTGATGGGACCCTTCCAGAATCTAGGGAATTTTGGAAAATTAATACCAATGCATCTACGATCTCTGCAGCCACTTCTTTTAAGACCCTAGAATGAAGTCCGCCAGGACCTGGGGACTTGTCAGCTTTTAGTTCTAATATTTTTTTTTTCAGAACCCTTTCCCTGGTGATTGTAAATAAACTTTATAAATGGAATGAAAGATGGCAGTCCAATGCATTATGCTTGAAAGGGGGAACACAGGAACGTGTGTCTCTAGTTCCTTTTCTGACCCCAATTTCAAAGGGGGTCCTTGAGTGAAGACCTCGGATCGCTTCACATTGAGGGAAAATCAGAGGGCAATTGATCCATGCTATTCTTGTGCATATCCGAGCAGCTGGTAATGCAGTACCACTGTCAGTCCAGGGGGTAGTGCATAACACGGGATGAAGGGCAAGAAAGATTTTTTTTTAAACCGTAGTGGGGAGTAAGTGACCAGTGGAAGCAAAAGAAAAATGACATAATTTCTGTGAAAATTATGGGCATGGAAAATGTTTTGAATTTAAAGTGTAGAAATATAACCCGACCAGCTAACACCAATAGATCAGCAAGAATTTGAAGCACACCTCTCACTGGCCATAAGACCATAAGAGATAGGAGCCGGAGTAGGCCATTCGGCCCCTCGAGCCTGCTCCGCCATTCAATGAGATCATGGCTGATCTGATTTTTACCTCAACTCCACTTTCCCGATTTTCCCCATATCTTTTGACTCCCTTGCTGATCAAAAATTTGTCTAACTCAGCCTTGAATGTATTCAATGACTCAGCCTCCACAGCTTTTTGAGGTAAAGAATTCCAAAGAATCGCGACCCTCTGGGAGAAGAAATTCCTCCTCATTTCCGTCTTAAAAGGGCGACCCCTTATTCTGAGACTATGCCCCCTAGTTTTAGATTCCCTCATGAGGGGTAACATCCTCTCAGCATCTACCCTATCGAGTCCCCTCAGAATCTTGTATGTTTCAATAAGGTCTCCTCTCATTCTTCTAAACTCCAATGAGTACAGACCCAACCTGTTCAATCTTTCCTCATAAGACAACTCTTCCATACCTAGAATCAACCTAGTGAACCTTCTCTGAACTGCCTCCAATGCAAGTACGTCCTTCCTTAAATAAGGGCACCAGAACTGTACGCAGTACTCCAGGTGTGATCTCACCAGCACCCTGTACAGTTGTAGCATGACTTCCCTGCTTTTATACTCCATCCTCCGAGAAATAAAGGCCAATATTCCGTTTGCCTTCCGGATTACCTGCTACACATGTATGTTGACTTTTTCTGTTTCATGTACGAGGACACCCAGATCCCTCTGTACCACAGCATTTTGTAGTATTCCTCCATTCAAATAATATTTTGCTTTTTTATTTTGCCTCCCAAAGAGGATGACTTCACATTTTCCCACATTATATTCCATCTACCAAATTTTTGCCCATTCACTTAAACCTGTCAATATCCCTTTGCAGACACTTTGTGTCCTCATCGCAACTTGCTTTTCCACCTATCTTTGTGTCATCAGCAAATTTGGCCATAAGACACTCTGTTCCTTCATCCAAGTCATTGATATTTATTGTAAATAGTTGAGGCTCCAGCACTGATCCCTGCGGCACCCCACTAATTACAGACTGCCATTTTGAAAATGACCCTTTTATCCTGACTCTTAGTTTTCTGTTAGTTAGCCAATCCTCTATCCATGCCAGTATATTACCCCCAACACCGTGAGCTCTTATCTTGTGCAGTAATCTTTAATGTGGCACCTTATCGAATGCCTTTTGGAAATCCAAATATTCTGCATCCATTGGTTCCCCTTTATCCACCCTGACCGTTACTTCCTTGAAGAACTCTAATAAATTTGTCCGACACGATTTCCCCTTCATAAAACCATGTTGACTCTCCTTGATTGTATTATGAGTCTCCAAATGCCCTGCTACTACTTCCTTAATAATGGATTCTAGCATTTTCCCAATGACAGATGTTAGGCTAACTAAACTATAGTTACCTGCTTTCTGTCTCACTCCCTTCTTGAATAGGGGTGTTATGTTTGCGGTTTTCCAATCCGCTGGGACCTTTCCAGAATCTAGTGAATTCTGGAAGATTACAACCAATGCATCCACTATCTCTGTAGCCACTTCCTTTAAGAACCTCGGATGCAAGCCATCAGGTCCAGGGGACTTGTCAGCCTTTAGACCCATTAGTTTACCTAGTACTTTTTCTCTAGTGATTGTGATTGTTTTTAGTTCCTCCCTCCCCTTTGCCCCTTGATTTTCTACTATTATTGGCATATTATTAGTGTCTTCTACAGTGAAGACAGATACAAAATATCTGTTCAATTCCTCTGCCATTTCCTTGTTTTCCATTATTATTTCTCCAGTCTCATCCTCTAAGGGACCAATGTTTACTTTAGCTACCCTCTTCCTTTTTATATACTTGTCGAAGCTTTTACTCAGCCTTGAATGTGTTCAATGACTCAGCCTCCACAGCTTTTTGGGGTAAAGAATTCCAAAGAATCACGACTCTCTTGGCCGTTGGGCTTTTAAGGTTATATGGAGCAAATTCCCATCCAACCATTTTTTCAATTGTTTATCTACTGATAAAACAACTGAGAATCAAACACCAAGCATTATACAATAGGAATCTGATAAATAATTATCCCCAAACATATTATATCACTGAAAATCATACCTAAATTGCAAGACTACCAATAAAAATATTTTTAAATAAAAATATTTTCAGGATACCACTTCTTGAACAATCATTCCTAGCCACCAATACTGAACATGATATTTGTAACATGAGGCAGTGATGCCACATATTTATGGATTGGTACTTTCTCCATATACAAATGCATGTGTCTGCTTATTTTCAGCAATCGGTCTTTTAAATTGCATTTGAATTTAAACAGGTGAGGATGACAAAAGGGAATATGAAAAGGATAGGAAAAAAGTTAAGAAAAACAATTAGGAAAGCAAAGAGAAATGACAAAATTAAATTATCAAGGAATATAAAAAGAAATGGTAAAGTATTCTACAGACACATAAATAATAAAAGAAAAATCAGGATAGGGATAGGGCCACTAAGGGATACACACAATAAACTCAAAGGTAATGACAGCGAAATGGTAGAAATATTAAATAATTACTTTGCCTTAGTTTTTACCAGGGAGACTAACATGGTGGGCATGACATCAGAAGAGATCAAAAAAATATAAAGACATTTAAGATAGAACGGGGAGAGATAATTGATAAACTAATCAAACTTAGAGAGGATAAAACCCCCTGGTTCGGTTGGATTGTATTCACGCATATTAAAATAAGTTAGGGAATAGATAGTAGAGGCACTATTACATATGTATAAAAATTCATTAGAAAGGGGAATAGTGCTGGAGGACTGGCGGACAGGTAATGTGATTCCTATATTTAAAAAGGGAAATAGAACCAGTCCAGGGAAACATAGACCAATTAGCTTAACATCAGTGGTTGGAAAGACAATGGAATCCTACTCAAAGATGTAATAGAAAACATCTAGAAACCGAAAATATAATCAAGAATAGTCAGCACAGATTTCAAAAGGAAGGTCATGCTTGACCAACCTTACTGAATTCTTTGAAGAAGTAACAGAAAGGGTAGACAAGGGTAATGTAGTAGGTGTAATATATTTGGATTTTCAAAAGGCCTTCGATAAGGTACAGCATAGTAGACTTGTGACTAAGGTCAGAGCATGTGGAGTTAGGGGACAATTAGCAGAATGGATAGCAAGCTGGCTACAAAACAGAAAACAGAGAGTAGGGGTTAAAGTTTGTTACTCAGACCGGCAAAAGGTGGGAAGTGGTGTTCCACAAGGATCGATGCTGGGACCATTGTTGTTCACCATTTACATAAATGATTTGGACTCGGGAATCGAAAGTACAATTTCAAAATTTGCGGACGACAACAAATTGGGGGGTACAGTTAATACTGAGGAGGACTGCGACAAAATACAGGAAGACATTAATAAACTTGCAGAATGGGCTTATAATTGGCAAATGAATTTCAATATAGATAAGTGTGAGGTGGTAGGAAGAATAAGGAGGCCACATATTGCTTAGATAATAAGAATCTAAATAGGGTAGAGAAGCAGAGGGATCTTGGGGTACAGATACACAAATCACTAAAAGTAGCGGCACAGGTTAATAAAGTCTTTAAAAAAGCAAACCAAGCACTGGGGTTCATTTCCAAAGGGATAGAATTGTAAAGCAGAGAAATTCTGTTAAACTTGTATCAAACCTTGGTTAGACCACACTTGGAATACTGTGAACAGTTCTGGTCTCCATATTATAAAAAGGATATAGAGGCACTGGAGAAGGTGCAACAAAGATTTACTGGGATGATACCAGAACTGAGAGGTTATACCTATCAAGAAAGACTGAGCCAGCTGGGGCTCTTTTCTCTAGAAAAAAGACTGATGGGTGACCTAATAGAGATCTTTAAGATAATGAAAGGGCTTGATAGGGTAGATGTGGAGAGGATGATTCCACTTGTGAGGGAGACCAGAGCTTGGAGCCATAAATGTAAGGTTGTCACCAATGAATCCAATGGGGAATTCAACAACAACAACAACAACAACTTGAATTTATATAGCGCTTTTATCATAGTAAAATGTCCCAAGGCGCTTCACAGGAGTGTTATCAAACAAAATTTGACACCGAGCCAAATACGACATAAGATAATATTCTGACAGGTGACCAAAAGCTTGGTCAAAGAGATAGGTTTTAAGAAGCATCCTAAAGGAGGAGAGAAAGGTAGAGAGGAGGAGAGGTTTAGGGAGGGAATTCCAGAGCTTAAGGCCCAGGCAGCTGAAGGCAAGGCTGCCAATGGTGGAGCGATTAAAATCAATGATGCGCAAGAGATCTCAGAGGGTTGTAGAGCTGGAGGAGGTTACAGAGATAGGGAGGGTCGAGGTCATGGACGGATTTGAAAACAAGGATGTGAATTTTAAAATTGAGCCATTCCCTGACTGGCAGCCAATGTAGGTCAGCAAGCACAAGGGTGATGGGAAAACGGGACTTGGTGCGAGTTAGGATATGGGTAGTAAAATTTTAGATGAGCTCAAGTTTATGGAGTGTGGAAGATGGGAGGCCAGCCAGGAGAGCATTGGAATAGTTGAGTCTGGAGGTAACAAAGGCATGGATGAGGGTTTCAGTAGCAGATGAGCTGAGGCAGGGGCGGAGACAGGCGATGTTACAGAGATGATGGAGCAGATATGTGGTCGGAACCTCATCTCAGGGTCAAATAGGACGCCAAGGTTGCGAACAGTCTGGTTCAGCCTCAGACAGTAACTAGGAGAGGGATGGAGTTGGTGCCGAGGGAACGGAGTTTGCGGTGGGGACCAAATGGCCCCGATATTACTAGGGAGGCGGGATGGCAGCGGGGGGGGGGGGGGGGCGCGACTGGGCGCGTCAGTAACCCCCCAGTAAAATCCGTCTGTTTCTCACGCGATCGTGGGTAAAATGAAGCCACTTCCCGTCGGAAACCTGCGCAGCGGGCGAACTGCGCACCCGCATCACAGGCTGTCAGCTGGAGGAGCCCTATTTAAAGGGGCAGTCCTCCAATGACTGATCCTGCAGCAAACAACGACACAGGACCATGGAGCAGCCCAGGGGAATGGCTGCCCCCAGGTTTAATGATGCCTCACTCCAGGTCTTACTGGATGGAATGAGGAGGAGGAGGGAGATCTTGTACCTGGCGGACAGGAAGAAGTGGCCTGCCTCTGCCACCAAGAAGGCCTAGCTCGAGGTGGCAGTGGAGGTCACCAGCAGCAGCAACGTCTCCCACACCTGGATACAGTGCAGGAAGCACTTCAATGACCTAATTAGGTCAGCCAAAGTGAGTACACTTACTCATTCTGCTACACTCCGTTTTCCACATCACCGCCCCCACCCCACTGCCAACACTACTCTATCACATCACTCCTCACACCCACTCAAACCTCATCCTCAACTTACCTGCACTTACTCACCTCCCCAGTACTCATCCCACCACTACCACTCAACCCAATCCTTATACAATGTCATGGCTCTGTCTCATACCTCACCCTCTGATGTATCTCTTTCACGGTCAGCCTCACCCAAACCAATGCATTCAGCGGTTGGCCACATCACCATCCCTCACTCACGCCTCTCTACTTTCTCCCCTTACAGGAGAAGAGAGCCCAAAATGCACGGGAGAGGGCGAAGACCGGATGGGGGCCGCAACATCAGGTCGTCCTCACGGACGCGGAGCAGGAGGCTCTCGAATTGAGCCGCACCCTCGAGTGCCTGTCTGTCGGGGGCACCAAGACTGGCACCTGACAAAGGGCTGGTGACAGAACTTTTAACATTCAGCACTCACAACAGCAAATGATGTTAACATGCCTTGCCATCTTCAGCACCTCAACATCTGTCATCATGCTTAATATTGCCTTCTGTTCTCTTACAGGGCCTTCAGAATGGCTGTGACGGTGGAGGGCAATTCCTTAGAGGACCTGCCGGCCTCTGAGGGGGCACCGTCACATCTAAGCGAGCCATCCATCAGCACAGATACACACACCTCGGTGGGTCCCTGTCCTCAGTTAGTTGGGGTTGCACATGGTGAGTCACCACACACATGTGAGCATGAACAGACACTGGTGGCAGGGGCAGCTGTGGAGAGTCTGCCTTGGTGGGAGCATTCTTCTCCAGGCTCTGCTCAGCTGGACACAGATGCTGAACCCTGGGGGCCATCCTTTAAAAGGAGAATGATCGAGGGTCAGCAGCACATTTGCGAGGTGCTGGAACAGGTGCCATGCACACTCTCCACAATAGCGCAGAGGATGGAGGAGTCCAACTCCTGCATGAGTGGAATGGTGGCACAGGTACAGGAGGGGATCTCCGACATAATGTCACAGGGACATGATGGCATCTCTGAGATAGTGTCGCAGGTAAGCGCGGGAATGTCTGCGATGGAGGGAAGGGTAGCCTCCATCGAGCTTTAAGCACGGCTCAACAATGAGTCCATTGAGGCCCTGACAACGGCCGTTTGGACTCAGGGTGAGCAACTTTCTGCCGCCTTAAACAGGCAGGCAGATACACTAGCACTGGCCTTACAAGGCTTCACACATGTCCTCCAAACTGTCGTTCAGCAGGGTGGTAGGAGTAATGTGGGCCAGGCCCAGGAGAGGGATGATGGCTAAAGGGGACATGGAAGTGGGGACGCACTCAAAGCACTCCCACGTCTCACCCATTGCCCCCCCTCTCAGCCAGTATCCTCAATGCTGCCTCCTCTCTAGGTGGTCGAGCCTGCCCCTGCACAGGTGCAAGTGGAGCAGTCTTTGGAGGGGCCCTCACAGGCACCGAAACCCAGAGAGCGTCGGCCCTAGCATCTAATCGGTCAGGGCATGAACAAGAGCAACCTGCCATTACCTCTGCTGCAGCCACAAGGGAAGCACCACTTAGGAGTAGTAGGAAGGGTAAGGCTAAGGTTTTGTGAACACAAAGGGGATGCACAAGGGTGTTTGACGGTTTGTCATGGTTTGTATTTATATTTCGTTTTTGTTCAACTCACATTAAATATTATATTGTCACCACTACTGCCACGTCTTGGCCATTCTTGACTGGCTTGTGTAATAAGCCCGTTTCATGAGGTTCACCATGAACACCCACACTTGATGCCTCCCAATGGGTCACCCTACAGAGGGTGGATGTGGAGTTGCATGACTATTTTGTGCAGGTGCCAGTGGCGCAGCACTGTGTTGTGGAGCTCCACGTGGCGGAGGTGGACGGCGTGTCTGGCGAGGCTGGTGATGTTGCTCGTCCTCGGATGAAGTGATGAATGCAGCCATGGTGCCCCCCATCCTGACAGTGTGAGTTTGAGAGGGTCCGCAAAGTAGGTATATGTGTTGGCACAGCAGAGTTTAGTATGAATTAATAATTTTGAGTGGAAACGCAAAGGTGTTGCAGCCAAAACTTTGTCTGAAGTGACAGCGTGCCCTGCTGCAATAAATGAGGTTTTCCCCCCAACTGTCAAATAATCCTTTGCCTCTCCCACTGGCTGCGGACTGAAACACGTCTGCTCCAACAGGGAGTGTTTCCCACAGCACGGGAAACACGCTGAGGATCCTTCAAAATTGCACCTCTGCCAAAATCTCCAGTCAATGAGGTCTGTCAAGTACCTCAACCAGCTATACAACTATCAAAATCATCATCCCTCCCGCTTTAATTGCCGGTGGGAGTCCTGCATGCGGGAGCTGCGTGCACACCTGAACACTTCACTGGGGAACCCGGAAGTGAGCGGTTTGGAGTCGGGCTCCGAACCCGCTCCGGGATTCCGCCATTTTAGGAGCCCCCCCCCGCCCCCAACGCACCCGCTCGGCCATCCGAAAATCGGCCCCAATGGCTTCAGTCTTCCCAATATTTAGTTGGAGGAAATATTTGCTCATTTCGGACAAGCAGTGTGACAAATGAGAGACAGTAGAGGGGTCGAGAGAGGTGGTGGTGACGTAGAGCTGGGTGTCGTCAGCGTACGGGTGAAATCTGACATTGTGTTTTCGGATGATGTCGCTGACGGGCAGCAGGTAGATGAGAAATAGGAGGGGGGCCAAGGATAGATCCTTGGGGCACTCCAGAGGTAACGGTGAGGGAATGGGAAGAGAAGCCATTGCAGGTGATTCTCTGGCTATGACCGGATAGATAAGAATGGAAACAGGTGAGCGCAGTCCCACCCAGCTTGACGACGGAGGAGAGGCGTTGGAGGAGGATGGTGTGGTCAACTGTGTCAAAGGCTGCAGACAGGTCAAGAAGGATGAGGAAGGATAGTTTACCACGGTCACAGTCACAGAGGATGTCATTTGTGACTTTGATAAGGGCAATTTCAGTACTGTGGCAGAGGTGGAAACCTGATTGGCGGGATTCAAACATGGGTTTGCGGGAAAGATGGGCACGGACCTGGGAGGCAACAACACGTTCAAGGACTTTGGAGAGGAAAGGGAGGTTGGAGATGGGGCGGTAGTTTACAAGGACAGAAGGGTCAAGGGTGGGTTATTGAAGAGGGGGGTGATGATGGCAGATTTGAAAGGGAGGGGGACAGTACCAGGGGAGAGGGAACCGTTAAAAATATCAGCTAACATGGGGGCCAGGAAGGGAAATTGGGTGGTCATCAGTTTGGGGGGAATAGAGTCGAGGGAACAGGAGGTGGGTCTCGTGGTCAAGATGAGCTAGGAGAGGGCATGAGGGGAGATAGGAGAGAAACTAGAGAAAGATGTGCTCTCAGGGCTAGGGCAGGGGGATCTGTAGGGAAAGTTTACCTTGGTGGGCTAGGGGAAAGGATGGAAGTGGCAGAGGTAGCTGAACAGATGGTTTCAATTCAGGAGAAACTTCTTTACCCAGAGAGCAGTTAGAATGTGGAACTCGTCACCACAAGGAGTAGTTAAGGCAACTAGCATAGATGCATTTAAGGGGATGCTAGATAAAGACATAAGGGAGAAAGGAATAGAAGGATATGTTGATAGGGTTAGATGAAGTAGGGAGGGAGGAGGCTCGTGTGTAGCATAAACACTGGTATAGACCTGTTGGGCTGAATGGCCTGTTTCTGTGCAGTACATTCTATGTAATTCTATGTGAAAAGGTTTGAACTAAACCAGGTTTGTACAAATTCAGGTTAGCCATTTGATTCAGCCTGACAAGAAAAAATGTGATGAGATAGCTTTTTGTTTTATTCGTTCATGGGATGTGGGCGTCGCTGGCGAGGCCGGCATTTATTGCCCATCCCTAAATGCCCTTGAGAATGTGGTGGTGAGCCACCTTCTTGAACCGCTGCAGTCCGTGTGGTGAAGGTTCTCCCACAGTGCTGTTAGGAAGGGAGTTCCAGGATTTCAACCCAGCGACGATGAAGGAACGGCAATATATTTCCAAGTCGGGATGGTGTGTGACTTGGAGGGGAACATGCAGGTAGTGTTGTTCCCATGTACCTGCTGCTCTTGTCCTTCTAGGTGGTAGAGGTCGCGGGTTTGGGAGGTGCTGTCGAAGAAGCCTTGGCAAGTTGCTGCAATGCATCCTGTGGATGGTACACACTGCAGCCACTATGCACCGGTGGTGAAGGGAGTGGATGTTTAGGGTGGTGGATGGGGTGCCAATCAAGCGGGCTGCTTTGTCCTGGATGGTGTCGAGCTTCTTGAGTGTTGTTGGAGCTACACTTATCCAGGCAAGTGGAGAGTATTCCATCACACTCCTGACTTGTGCCTTGTAGATGGTGAAAAGGCTTTGGGGAGTCAGGAGGTGAATCACTCGCTGCAGAATACCCATCCTCTGACCTGCTTTTGTAGCCACAGTATTTATGTGGCTGGTCCAGTTCAGTTTCTGGTCAATGATGACCCCCAGGTTGTTGATGGTAGGGGATTCGGCAATGGTAATGCTGTTGAATGTCAAGGGGGGTGGTTAGGCTCTCTCTTGTTGGAGATGGTCATCACCTGGCACTTGTCTAAAACTTGATCTGAGAGAGACAGCATGGGTTGGAATTTCCTTGGAGCAGCAGTGTTCTGGCAGGGTAGGAAAATTGAGGTTGGGGCGGTTAGACTCTCTCTTGTTGGAGATGGTCATTGCCTGGCACTTGTCTGGCACGAATGTTACTTGCCACTTATGAGACCAAGCCTGGATGTTGTCCAGGTCTTGCTGCATGTGGGCTCGGACTGCTTCATTATTTGAGGGGTTGCGAATGGAACTGAACACTGTGCAATCATCAGCGAACATCCCTATTTCTGACCTTATGATGGAGGGAAGATCATTGATGAAGCAGCTGAAGATAGTTGGGCCTGGGACACTGCCCTGAGGAACTCCTGCAGCAATGCCCTGGGGCTGAGATGATTGGCCTCCAACAACCACGACTATCTTCCTTTGTGCTGGGTATGACTCCAACAACTAGAAAGTTTCCCCCTGATTCCCATTGACTTCATTTTACTCGGGCTCCTTGGTGCCACTCGGTCAAATGCTGCCTTGATGTCAAGGGCAGTCACTCTCACCTCACCTCTGGAATTCAGCTCTTTTGTCCATGTTTGGACCAAGGCTGTAATGAGGTCTGGAGCCAAGTGGTCCTGGCGGAACCCAAACTGAGCATCGGTGAGCAGGTTATTGGTGAGTAAGTGCCGCTTGATAGCACTGTCGACGACACCTTCCATCACTTTGCTGATGATTGAGAGTAGACTGATGGGGCGGTAATTGGCAGGATTGGATTTGTCCTGCTTTTTGTGGGCTGATGGGGCAGTAATTGGTCGGATTGGATTTGTCCTGCTGGGGCCTATTATGGGAAAGTAGCCTTCTCTGGTCATGGTGTACACTTTACACAATTCTGATTCTGCTGACTGAAAATGATCCGCCGAATTCCTGGATTATCGTATTATACAATTATAAAGCACAGGTTTACAAATGTCTTCCCTCAGAGACTAGTTGGACAAGGTGGTATAGGGCAATTTGTGCTTGCATGCTAATAATCTAAGAGGCAATGCTTTAATAGCCTCCTTCTGTGGCGTAAATTTTCTTAACATTGTGAATAAATGCAAGTCGGTAGTTTATACTTTTAGTTATAAAACAAAAAATTGCAGAAAATTTTCATTTCTACCTAACTTTTCTGATAGGAGAAGGTCATGCTTGTTGTCATAGGCATAACATAAATGGAATGTGTTCACGATTGCCTAAGAATGACAATATATTATAAGCTAACATATTAAACTGGAAATTTCTTTTCCCTGTCCTCTTAATGAGTTTCTGATGAAATACAAGAAGAAATGAAAATACATTTTACATTTTGAATTTCTGTAATTATTTTGTCCCAGTTCATGTAATTACATAAATTACAACACAGAAGTAAGCTACTTGGCTCATTATTCATGTATCAGCACTAGCTCTTCAACTGAAAATATCTACTCTAATCCCATTTCCTTGCCCTTTCCCCATATCCTTCTTTTTCAAATACTTAACTGATTCCCTTTTGAATGATGTTATCATCACTTCCTCAATAACTTCTTGTGGTAAAGCATTCCATGTTCTAATAACCCTCATGTGGGAAAATAAATTATTCTAACTTCCCCCTTCATTCTTAGTGATAATTCTGAGTCAATGCCCTTTCCAGGGCTCTAACATCCTTCTTACAATGGGGTGCCCAGCTCTGCATGCTATGCAGTGGTTGATCCAAAGTTCTGTACAAATTCATCATCACTTCCTTGCTTTTATATTTAATGGCCAATATATAAAACCCAGAATCCCATTTCCTTTTTTATGGCGTTAGCAACCTACACTCCAATCTTTAAAGATCTACGCAGCTGTGCCTCTAGATCTCTCTATTCCTCTAATTGGGTAAGAAGTTACCAGTTGTATGGCATCTTATCATAATATGCCTTCTGAAAATCCATATTGCAACATCAACTGTATTGTCTTTATCTATACATTTTGATTCCCTCAAAAAAATCAACCAAGCTAATCAAGCATGAACTGCTGTTTACAAATGCATGTAGACTTTCCTCGGTTAACCAATATCTTTTTGAGTCTTCATAAGAAATTAAACTTACCTTGACTTCAGGGGTTAGGGCTGCATCCCTGGACTGGACCCTAACCTTTGTGCTGTGCAGAGTGTTGCAGGAAGGGACAGAGAGTTTAACAAAGGTAATATGGCATTCGTGACTAAGGTTACATCAGGGGAAAAAAGTCAAAATTAAAGGCACTATATCTGAATGCACGAAGCATTCATGACCAGATAAATGAATTAATGGCACAAATAGAGATAAATGGGTTTAATATAGTAGCCATTACTGAATCGTGGTTGCAGGGTGACCAAGATTGGGAACTAAATATTCCAAGGTACTTGACTTTTAGAAAAGACAGGCAAAATGGAAAATTGTGTGTTGGGGGGGTGGGGGGGGGGGTGGTAAGGGGGTAGCCCTGATAATAAAGGATGAGATTAAGGCAGTAGTGAGAAAGGATCTTAGCTCAGAAAATCAGGATGTAGAATCAGTATGGGTGGAGCTAAGAAATAACAAGGGGCAGAAAACACTGGTGGGAGTAGTTTATAAGCCCCCTAAATAGTAGTTATAATGTTAGACAGAGTATAAATCAGGAAATTAGAGGAGCACATAACAAGGATAATGCAATAATCGTGGGGGACTTTAATCTTCATATAGACTGAGCAAACCAAATTGGCAAAAGTAATTTGGAGGATGAGTTCATGGAATGCATTCGAGACAGTATTCTAAAACAATATGTCGAGGAACCAATTCGGGAACAGGCATTTTAGATTTAGTATTGTGCAATGAGATAAGGTTAATTAGTAATCTTATAGTTAAGGATCCTCTGGGGCAGAGTGATCATAATATGATAGAATTTCATATTGAGTTTGAGAGTAATGTAGTTAAGTCTGAAACTAGGGTCTTAAATTTAAACAAAGCCAATTACATGGGCGTGAGGGGCGTGTTGGCTAAGGTAGATTGGGAAATTAGTTTTAAAAATATGACGGTAGATAAGCAATGGCGAACATTTAAATAAATAATTCATAATTCTCAACGAATATACATTCCCTTGAAGAATAAAAACTACAAGGGAAAAGTGATCCAACCATGGCTAACTAGAGAAGTTAAGGCTAGCATTATATTAAAAGAAGAGGCTTACAATGTTGCCAAAAATAGTAAGCCTGAGGATTGGAAGGGTTTTAGAAATCAGCAAAGGATGACCAAGAAATTGAGAAAGAGAGAGAAAATTGATTATGAGAGTAAACTAGCAAGAAATATAAAAACAGATTGTAAGAGCTTCTACAAGTATGTAAAAAGGAAGAGATTAGCAAAAGTAAATGTGGGCCCCTTAGAGACAGAGACAGGAGAAATTATTATGAGGAATAAGGAAAAGGCAGAGACGTTAAACAAATATTTTGTATCTGTCTTCACAGTAGAAGACACAAAAAACATACTGGAAATAGTGGGGAACCAAGGATCTAATGAGAGCAAGGAACATAAAGTAATTAAGATTAGTAAAGAAAAGGTACAGGAAAAATTGATGGGACTAAAAGTCAACAAATCCCTTAGGCCTGATGCCCTACATCCTAGGGTTTTAAAAGAGGTAGCCTCAGAAATAGTGGATGCATTAGTTTTGATCTTCCAGAATTCACTAGATTCTAGAATGGACCCCGTGGTTTGGAAGGTAGCAAATGTAACCCCGTTATTCAAGGAAGAGGGAGAGAGAAAACAGGGAACCACAGGCCAGCTAGCCTGACATCAGTAGTAGGGAAAATACTAGAATCTATTATTAAGCATGTAGTAACAGGGCACTTAGAAAATCATAATATGATTATGATGTGGAGATGCCGGTGATGGACTGGGGTGGACAAATGTAAGGAATCTTACAACACCAGGTAAAAGTCCAACAGTTTTATTTGAAAATCACAAGCTTTCGGAGGCTTTCTCCTTCGTCAGGTGAGTGTGGGATTCCTTGAAGGTTACCGCATATATAGTCAGAGAACAATGCCTGGTGATTACAAATAATCTTTCCAACTGCCCGTTGTCAAGGCAATCAGACAGAGAGACAGTAAATACAGGACTACTGAATATACAAACGGTCCGAACCCAAAGACAGAGAGAGACAGATAAACATCCGAACGAAGAGAAAGAGAGAGAATGACCAGTTGTATTAAAAACAGATAACTCTTTTTGCGCTGGTGAGGTTACGTGTAGCGTGACATGAACCCAAGAGGACGGCCTCAACCGGGATCTTGGGTTCATGTCACGCTACACGTAACCCCACCAGCGAAAAAAGAGTTATCTGTTTTTAATACAACTGGTCATTCTCTCTCTTTCTCTTCCTTTCGGATGTTTCTCTCTCTCCCTGTCTTTGGGTTCGGACCGTTTGTATATTCAGTAGTCCTGTATGTACTGTCTCTCTGTCTGATTGCCTTGACAACGGGCAGTTGGAAAGATTATCTGTAATCACCATGCATTGTTCTCTGACTATATATGCGGTAACCTTCAAGGAATCCCACACTCACCTGATGAAGGAGAAAGCCTCCGAAAGCTTGTGATTTTCAAATAAAACTGTTGGACTATAATCTGGTGTTGTAAGATTCCTTACATAATATGATTAGTGGAGTCAACACCGTTTTATAAAAGGGAAATCGTGTTTGACAAACCTATTAGTTTTTTGAGGGTGTAACTAGCAGGGTAGATAAGGGGAACCAGTGGATGTAGTATATTTGGATTTATAAAAGGCATTCGATAAGGTGCCACACAAGAAGTTGTTACACAAGATTAGGGCTCATGGGGGTAATATATTAGCATGAATTGAGGATTGGTTAATGGACAGAAAACAGAGAGTAGGAATAAACGGGTCATTTTCCGGTTGGCAGGTTGTAACTAGTGGGATACTGCAAGGATCAGTGCTTGGGCTTCAGCTGTGCAAAATATATCAATGACTTAATTGAGGGCACCGAGTGTAATGTATCCAGGTTTTGCTGATGATACAAAGCTAGGTGGGAAACTAAGCTGTGAGGAGGATGCAAAGAGACTGTAAAGAGATATAGACAGGTTAAGTGAGTGGGCGAGAAGGTGGCAGATGGAGTATAATGTGGGGAAATGTGAAATTATCCACTTTGCTAGGAAGAATAGAAAAACAGAATATTTTTTAAAAGGTGAGAGATTAAGAAATGTTGGGTGTCTTTGTATACAAATCACAGCAAGCAATTAGGAAGGGAAATTATATGTTGGCCTTTATTGCAAGGGGGTTGGAATATAAGAGTAAGGATGTCTTGTTGTAATTACATAGAGCTCTGGTGAGACCGAGACCATACCTGGAGTACTGTGTACAGTTTTGATCTCCTTACCTAAGGAATGATATACTTGCCTTAGAGGGGATGTGACGAAGGTTCACTAGATTGATTCCTGGGATGAGAGGGTTGTCCAATGAGGAGAGATTGAGTGGAATGGGCCTATATTCTCTGAAGTTTAGAAGAATGAGAGCTGATCTCATTGAAACATATGAAATTCTTAGAGGGCTTGACAGGGTAGATATTGAGAGGTTGTTTCCCTTGGCTGGAGAGTCTAGAATTAGGGGTCATAGTCTCAAGATAAGGGGTCGGCCATTTAAGACCGAGATGAGGAAAAATTTCTTCACTCAGAGGGTTGTGAGTCTTCGGAATTCTCTCCTCCAGAGGGCTGTGGATGCTCTGTCGTTGAGTATATTCAAAACTGAGATCGATAGATTTTTGGACTAAGGGAATCAAGGGATATGGGAATAGGGCAGGAAAGTGGAGTTGAGATAGAAGATCAGCTATGATTTTATTGAATGGTGGAACAGGCTCAAGGGGCCATATGGTCTCCTCCTGTTCCTATTTCTTATGTTCTTATGTTCTTATACCAGCTTTCAAGCTTATGACAAGTCACTTTGAGGCCAAGGATATGGAAGTTCTCAGTGTGCACTTCAATAGACATAATGGCCCCGGTTTTTACTTGGAGCTGGGAAGAGAGCGGGGTTGGGTGGAGGGGGTGGAGAATTTGTGGACGGGAAGCCCGGAAGTAAGGGTTTCCTGCACGATCTGCCGAGTTTGACGGTAGGACATCCTTTAAATGTTTTCAACAGGTTTCACGTCCGACAGCCAGTCAGATTGACAAGCTGGCTTCCTGTCGGGTGGGAAAGCAGCCAGGGTCCGATCGGGATCTTCGGGGTTTGGATCAGTGGGTCGGGGAGAGATCGGGTTGTTCAGGGGTTTGGATTGGGGGAGTTGGGGAGAGATCGGGGTCTTCGGGGTTTGGATGAGGGGGTTGGGGAGAGATTGGGGTCTTCAGGGGTTTGGATCAGGGGGGTTGGGGAGAGATTGGGGTCTTCAGGGGTTTGGATCGGGGGGTTGGGGAGAGATTGGGGTCTTCAGGGATTTGGATCGAGGGGTGGGGAGAGATCGGGGTCTTCAGGGGTTTGGATCGGGGGGGTCGAGGAGAGATCGGGGTCTCCGGGGTTTGGATCGGGGGGGGGGGTCAGGGACAGATCGGGGTCTTCGGGGGTTTGGATCAGGAGAGATCGGGGTCTTCGGGGTCTAAATCAGGGGGCACTGATTGAGGGGGAGGGGTGGGGAAGTCGGATATCGTGGAGGGGGGTCAGCTGATCATAAGAGTCCAATCATGTGGAGGTGAGCTTGTTGGACCTGGGGGAAGCACTCCTGCTCCTCTGGGCCCACAAGCAGTGCAATAAAGGCACTCACCTCATGGATCCGGCCCTACTAGCCTCCTTTCACCTGCCTCGATTCCTGGCCTCCATGCGTTAAAAAATGAAAATTGAGTTACAATGGGAGGCACGCAGCCTCCTTAAAAGATTTTTGCTGACCCACCCTCCTCCTGAAAGCAGATTGGTCGCCTGCCCCCCCCGACCCGGAAGTGGACAGGTTAGAGGCGGTTTGAGAATTTTTTAGATTTTCACTTTCCCACCCACCCCCAACCCACCCGTCCGTGGGGGTTAAAACTCCCCCCAATATACTTTATACATAGACTTAAAAACAAAATCCAACTGCTTGCATTCGAATATGTCAGATATATCAATTCAATATTCTTTGAAGATACCTGTATACTGAAACAAAAGACAACAGGCAATAGGCAACTGTATCTCCCATAATTAGAATTGATCAACATTCACAGTAATCTATTAATTAGAATAATTCTCCACCTAAATACAATTGCCACTTTGATTAAAGTATGGAAATATCTCGTAGCCTGACTGTCTGGGTCTGAAGTCAGAAACTAAGCAAAGACCTAAGCAGCAGGTGTGCACCAAGTCTCATCCTTCACTTTCAAAGAAGTCCACTCTTTCTTTGACTATTATTTTACTTCTTATGTGCTTATAAAAGCACTTACTATTTCTTTTTATGTTGAAAATAAATCTTTTTTCATAACTCACTGTTAACCTTCCTAACCTTTCATTTTGCTTTCTTTCTATGCTTTATATAATTCTCCTCGTTTTCTTCTGTATTATTCCCTCTATCTTAACCACATGCCTCTTCTTAAAAACACATTTTGCTCTAACCTATTTGCCCAGTCTTTGACGCACTCACTTTATTCTTAGTCAGAAATTGTATCAGATGAACCTCATGCACCTCATATTTAATTATTTAAATATGAGGTGAACTGCTGATCCACTGATTGATCAGCCATTATTTTTAACTAATTAATCCGGCCTAAGTCTCCTTACCTCTCACTGAAGTTAACTAAATTCCAGTCCAACAGCTTTATCTTTGACCCTTCTTTATCTATTTTCAATTATCTTTCCTTTGAATGTAAATTTATTTTATTGCAGTAATCTATTTACATTCGTTACTCTTTCCAGATGTGCTGGACCGTGATTGTTGTCCTAGGTTAAATGTGAGATGTTAATTTAGGAATCACACTTTATCAGCATTTCTTCACTCAGATAATGTGGACTTGCTGTAGTTGTATGGGAAAGGATGTTTCATTGATAACAGCCAGAAGTACAGAATTTAATTGTCACATGTACATGAAACAAATGATAGATGTAAACATTATTATGCTGTGTCTGAGGTCTTTTTAGTGTTTGTGTACTTGTACGTGACGAGAAATGGCAAATTACAGAGATAAATGCTTTAAATTTAGTTATAAATGATGAAAATATTCGACTATGACTATGAATCTATGTTTTTTTACTATTGTAATGGCATCCACTGGGAATGAAATTATTTCAGGTAGTAACAGAATCCAGGTTCAGTTCTTTTTTACATATTCATGTACAATTTTTCACACAGTCAGAAGCTGTTTCTCTAAACACCAACTGACTAGTTAATTGAAGCAGTTGGAGTTCACAGCACAGCCCACATCGATTCCTATTTCATTGTGTTCATTTCCATGATTAATTGACATTCTTTATTGCAGTTTAAGAGAAATATGCAGAATCGGAAGATACAGGTATAAAATTAACCTTTAGGCTGGCGACAGATCGAGGGAAATAACTGACTCCAAAATTCCTTAAGGGCCACTCCATAGCACAAGTGTGGTAAAGCAGAATCCCTGTCCATTCTAGCCCCATGCTGAAGACCATATCCCCAATTCTGGGTACAAGGTCATTGGCGTAGCTGGAGCAGGTACATCAGCGGTATTCGCCCCAAACCAGCGATTCCATGCTGCTCTGACGGTAGAGTTGATCCATCAAAGCCTTGAAAAGAATTTGCCTCTTCACACCTTCTGCTCCCAATTAAGCAAGCAGGCCTCTTGTGGAAGATAATCCATTCTCTTTGGGATCAATTATATTTCCCTAGTAAAGGATTGGTACCTCTTAAGGCCCTCACTGGGAATCTCACCAGCTCCCAAGAGTAGCCTGCGGACTCCTCCAGATACGTCCCTTTAATGCGGGTGGGCAGAACTCCCACCCATGGCACTCCCACAAAAATGTAAAGGGCCAATGGAAATAACCAAAAACAGGAAGTCCTGCTCTGCCTCCCTTCCACCCTCTTAAAAGGGACCACAGAATTGTTATGCTAATGTCTCATTTTAGTGCGCACAGCTCCCTGGGCCATGAGTGGATTATCGCTGTGACTGCTTTAGGCTTCCAAATTTCATCCCAAAGACATCTGGGAGCTGATTTTCATGTACGGCTGTAAGTCAATTCTATATGGTTAAGAACTGGTGCACATCTCACCAGAATGGTAATGTGCTAATAAGACTTAATTTTTATAGGTCAGCCTTTTTGCACAATTGTCCACAGCTCCAGGTGCAAATTTGGGCATGTGGAGGGAGCTCACTAATGGTGGGAACAGAAAATTGCATGTTGGTGAAATTTCAAAGGAAGTAGGCCATTAAAGAGAAGTGGCAGAGTAGGGAGAAAAAAATTATAGCCTTTGGAAAGCTGAAGCTGGAGAGGACTAAGAAGTGGCAGACAAAAATGAAGGAAAAGCAAACCAAAGTGCAGGAAGAGTCTGCAGCCAAGCGACAGAGCAGTCCACCGCTCAATCCCTGGTTTGAAGACTGTTGAAGTAGAGGTGGTGCTGCAAGAGGTGGCTGTGAGGAGGGTGGTCCTGTTTGCCACTCCAGCACACCAACCCCATAAGTGAGCATTGCAGCATGTCTGGAAGGAGGGGAAGGCAGGTTAGATGCTGCAGCTGCCAGTCACTGTCACTGGCTGCAGGAGCCCTATGTTGCATTTTAGGTGCAGGTGTCCTTGCAGCAAATGGCACTGCTCTGCACCTGCCTCTCTGCTATGACAAAGCCTGTGAAGACAGTTCTCTACAGACATTAGATCAGTTAGGTCCACCAATGCCTATGCTGTGACCAATCAGACTATGCCACTAAAAGCATGATGTTAAGAAATCAAGCTGAATTACTGTGACATACTGAACTGCCTTTGTAACCTGTATTTTTTATTTTGTCAATTAACTATTAATTTATTTGCATACTCAAAGTTTAACTTTAAGTACTGTTAACTATGATTCTAAGGTTAATAAACAATTGTTAGTTCAAGATTTTGTTGCCTGACTTCCTCTTGGATAATTGTCAAGAAAGGGTTAATTCAGTCACTAAGTATCTTGATGGGTGGTTGGTAGTGTAAATGCCAATATAATCCAACCTGGTTGATGCAAGACAGTTTGGCGAGCCAAATTTAGGCATCATTAAGTCCTAGGCATAAACTGGGTGGTAAATCCAAGACAGTTCCTTCACAGGGAGTGAAGGTACAGGGTTAAGGATTTGTCTGGTACCCTTGATAATGTTCTTGTCAAGACTTGTTCTTATCGATCTCAGTATTTTTACAGCTCTCAGGTGGAAGGATAGTGTGCTAACCTGTAATACCACCAGACCGGAACTGAAAGCAATGTGAATGTAACGCATAAGACAGAATTCAGAATCTGACCCAAAAATAGAGATATATAAGTTATGTTTCAACTTCAAAACTTCATATAATGATAACAGAATACAACATAAAATTACAAAATTCTCTGTGTTGATCCATAATTATAAATATATATATATATATATACATATATGATTCCACTCATTGACTAATCTGTGATAACTGTGTAATGACTTCTTTAAATCCATACATCCCTTTAACGATCTGCATGAATGATGATATTTCAATATTCCTAATTGCATGTGACACAATATGCTGTCGTACACAAATGTTGTAGTTTCACTGGAAAAAGTTCCCTCCATATTATTTATGGATAGTATTAAAAAGGAAACAGACCATACCCTGCATAACTCCAATAATCACAATACCAACAGTGATTTTTTTCAACAATTTCCAATATGATGGCTAATTTGACATAAATTCCATGAGACTCAATCTTTGTTAAAGGCCTCAGAAATGGATCTGAAAGAAATGTATTTTCAATAGCTAACAAAGTTGCAGCCACTGAATTTCTGTTGTGCACTATTTTAGTTACGTTTTTTAAAATTCATTCATGAGATGTAGGCGTCACTGGCAAGGCCAGCATTTATTGCCCATCCTTAATTGCCCTTGAGAAGGTGGTGGTGAGCAGCCTTCTTGAACCGCTGCAGTCCGTGTGGTGAAGGTTCTCCCACAGTGCTGTTAGGAAGGGAGTTCCAGGATTTTGACCCAGCGACGATGAAGGAACGGCGATATATTTCGAAGTTGGGATTGTGTGACTTGGAGGGGAACGTGCAGGTGATGGTATTCCCATGTGCCTGCTGACCTTGTCCTTCTAGGTGGTAGAGGTCGTGGGTTTGGGAGGTGGAGCATGGAGAGTATTCCATCACACTCCTGATTTGTGCCTTGTAGATGGTGGAAAGGCTTTGGGGAGTCAGGAGGTGAGTCACTCACCGCAAAATACCTAGCCTCTGACCTGCTCTTATAGCCACAGTATTTATGTGGCTGGTCCAGTTTAATTTCTGGTCCATGGTGACCCCCAAGATGTTGATGGTGCGGGATTTAGCGATGGTAATGCCATTGAATGTCAAGGGGAGGTGGTTAGACTCTCTTTTGTTGGAGATGGTCATTGCCTGGCACTTATCTGGCGCGAATGTTACTTGCCACTTATCAGCCCAAGCCTGGATGTTGTCCAGGTCTTGCTGCATGTCCTCAAACAATTTCAATATATCACCTATTGCTTCTAGATCCTTGTTGATATTCTCCTGTTAGCCTTGTGACTAAAGGTGAAACATTAAGCAACATAGACCAGAAAGTCCTAAGTTCAGTTCTTGGCCTGTACGGAGTTAACTGATCTCAAACAGGGCAGCAGTTGGAGTGCTTCAATTGGTTTCAACATATTTGCACTAGGAAGGGGCAAAAAGCATCCAGGGATAGGTTTTAACTTGCAGCCGGAGCAGAAAACAGGCTGTAGCAAATCGGCTGCCCTTTATACATCTCACCCGACTTTCCTTTCCATTGAATTCCGCTTTCTGCCCTTATCGAAAGTTAAAATCACCCTCCACTAGGGTTCCCACTCCTCATCAAATTCAATGCCTTTCCTGGAACAGTTGTGTGGATGTTAAATAGCAACAGAATCAGGCTTTGTTGTGATCCCTCCTACAGGAGAATAGCCAGCTAACTTTTACCATCTATGCTCAAGTGTGAAGAATAATCACTCGAGATAGGTATGGGAGCTGCTCCTGCCTGGATCCATGGCCAGAAGCATCTGCAGGAGAGGAGGAGAGAAATGGGAAAAAAATTGGAAGGATAAATGGTACAAAAAAAAGCCAAGCAACACTCTGGATGAATGTATAAATCCACGGGACCAAGAAGCATCAAATGTCATTGAAAATTCCAGAAGTTCAATTAGGTCGTGGCTGATCTGTACCTCAACTCCATTTACCCGCCTTGGTTCCATATCTCTTAATACCCTTATTCCTGCTCAGAGCAATTGTAGCTTCCATTAGGGGCCTCCCAAAAATCCCAGAATGCAGGAGAGAGCAGGTAATTGATCACTTCCTGGGCCTCCTGTGCTGCGTTGGAGCAATAAGGTGCTGTTGTGACTTTCTGGGGTTCTGTCAGACCTCTGAGGTACCTTTACAATTGCCAGTGCCCTGCCTCATGTTTGTTAATGCCCCTGTTCCCATAAATTTGGGATGGGGAATACGGCAGACTCCATGGGCAGCCAAGATTTCTGCTCCACTGCAGATCAGGCCACCCAGAATGTTAAGTCTTTTTAAATTATTCAGATTAGCCTTTGGGTTATTTTTGGCCTCTGGTTAAAGGTTGTTTTTTTTGTTAATAAAGTTTAATCCAACACAAATCTTGACACTCTGAACAAACAATAGAGAATGGTGGTTACAAGAATGTGTTTAAAAAAGACCAATATCCTAGGTAATTTTGTTCATATTATTACATGGATTCTATAGTGGAAACATTGCCATCAAAAGACAAGAACAGGCCCTTAACTGGCCTTATAAAGAACAGTGTTTAAAAATCATGGGGGTTAAATTCAACAACCCCCGAATCCAGGCGTGGGGGTCATGGTGCGTGATTAAGCCGGGTCGTTGAGATGCAGGCAGCACGTGAGATTTGTGCTGCCTGGTGATTTACCTGATATCTGCAAGCAACCAGGCCTTGCTGCGCTGTTGAGTGGCTGCTCACCAGCAGGGGGTGCCCCGATACCGCGGGAGTGGCTAGCACTACTTAAAGGCAGCCTGCACCTCTTATTTGCAAAATATTAGGTACGGGTCTGCACAGAGTCTGAACAGAGATCAGACATCGCACATGTAAAACACAAAAGCAGGTGCCATTCCTATGTTTACAAACTGTTGAGTTATGGTAAAACATTAAATCCCACATCCTCCAATCTGCACGCCAGACCTCACCAATCTGCCGATTTAAGTTTGTACCAGGCCTGCGAGAAACATGCACCAAGGTTCTCTGCTGATGCACTAGAGGCCTTGGTATAAGAAGCAGACAGAAGGAGGGGCATCCTATATCTGCAGGGGGGGCAAGAGACCCTCCAGACAAACGCTCCCAGGTAGTGGGAGGCAGTAGGGGACAAAGTCAATGTATGGAAATGCATGAAGGGATACTTGACCATATTAATGTAGAAATGCATGAAGGGATACTTGACCATAATAACTCTTTATTAACTCACATAATAGGGTAGCTACAGCACACACAGAGAAGCACAATTGTGTAATTACGTTTAAGCCTTGGTATGTTGATAATTAAGTTAGATGAGCAGGTGCTTAGTACCGTCTGGCCCCCCTAGCAGATAAGGGTATTGCTGACTACAAAAATATAATGAGAATACAGTTTCTTGAAAGGCCATGTGGCCTTGAGACTGACTTCAGCCCTACTGATAACCAGGACAGAAATGTGGAGAGGATGAGAATGCTCAGGCCTACGTGCCAAAGTAATAAAGGGCTATGGACGCTCAGGGGGGCAGGCTCACTACTTGATTGACCAGCTACCTGAGCCAATAAAGAATGTATGTGTACGCCCATATTCTGTAGCAGATGGGCGTTTTTATTGAACTGTATAAACATGAGCTGTTTCACTGACTCGAGGAAGCTGTACCTTCAACCATTGTTTGGAGGTGCTCTTCCCTTGTATACAAGTTAAAATAAAATTTTCTCTTTGTAATACTGGTTTGGGTGTTAGTGCATTGGTATAGTGTTAAGTTTCGACAGTTTCTTGGAGGTTCCACTGAGATCGCTTGTGATCCCCAATAAGTACGGACACATGTTGTTATTACAACTAGGTGTTCTGTGCAAGCCGCGGACGCACTGCGATTAGTAAATATATGCATTAACTGACGTGACTAATTCTTCTGTTTGCCTTTAGGAATTGGAAGGCGATCATAGGAAATGTGTTTCGTATAGACAAGGAGAAAATGAAGGGGAAAAGGAACTTGTCAGATTACTCGATATTGTCAGCTGCGGTGTTGTAGTAATGGGCTGAGAGAGAACAATAACGGAGTAGATCTG
Source organism: Heptranchias perlo (assembly GCF_035084215.1). Lineage (NCBI taxonomy): Eukaryota > Metazoa > Chordata > Chondrichthyes > Hexanchiformes > Hexanchidae > Heptranchias > Heptranchias perlo. The sequence continues at coordinate 72,816,333 of NC_090329.1, read as the reverse complement.
TGAAACCGGTAAGGTAACTAGAGTGACGTTGAGGCTGCTGTACAGGGCCAACAGACGGTTACTGCTAGAAAGGCGCCAGAGAAAAAAAAGAGGTAACAAGGCTACAGACTTTTAGAGTAAAATTAATATTCGGAACTGAGTGAAATTGTAATTTGAACAAGTCTGTAGTGGCGATAAACGCAGACTGGTGTTAATGTCGCGTAGAATTAAGATATACAAGAATCTTGTGTAAGTCAGCTGATCCAACCAATTGCAGACGTTTCTCTCACACACCTAGCCTGAGCTGGTTATTAAGAGGGTTTTAACCCCACGTGAAGGCCAGGACCCTAAAGTAGGTGTAGAGAACACATGACGTCTTGTCCAATCGGCTGAATTATCAAGTATAGAATTGTGATAGTTAAGATAGGTCTTGATTATTGTGTAATTATAGTGTGAAGGATTGTATAGACTATAAGACATGGGCGCCAACGCAAGCAAAGTCCCTCCAAAGGGAACACCTGCTGCTTACATGTACAAAAACTTTGGGAAAAAAACAACTGACGAGTTGATAGTTTGGTCAAAATGGACCAAAACTAGGAAATAACCCTTTCCCGAAGACGGTACATTTAATATGGATAGAATCAAATGTTTAGAGGAATGTTTAGAGAACAGAGACCCGAGAAGGAAAGGTAAAAAAGGGGTTAAGTGGGCGGCATTCTCAGATTGGAAGAAGGAAGCCGGATCACGACACGAACAAAGTAGGGCAGCCAGTAGAGCCAATAATAAGCAAGATATAAAAATTAAACAAATGATAATGAAGAAACAGCAGCCATTAGCTGTGCCATTATATCCTGCAATACCCACAGCCCCAGACGAAGATGACGATTATTTCATAGGACAGATGCGAGCCCCGCGAAACCCTCCGGCTTATCAGGACCGGGCACCCGCACTGCCCGAGAACGAAGGGAACCCTTCAAATCCCCCGTTAACCCTTCAAATCCCCCACCTCCACTTAATCTTGAGGGCGGCGCTACTGGTGGGACAGCTGCACAAACACTCTCCCAGACTGTGGGCCCAAGCCAGGGTACCCGGGGTGCCAAAAGTCACAGAGAGGCGAAGGAGGGAGACGAAGGGGAACCTACCCCCATCCCAGCCGTAACATAACTGCCCTTAAGACGTTTCCCCAATGTCCATGTTGCAGACGGAGACCAAGTTTCCGTCCACCGTCCATGGACAGCCACCGAATTGAGAGGAATCATTCAGGACTTACCAGGCCCCTCCAAAGACTTAGAAAAATCTATTGACCAATTGAAAACGATAGTCATTTGTCACCAACCAACTATAGTAGATATGGATCAGTTATTGCGCGCATGGTTGAAAGATAATAAATATAAAAGACTGCGTGAGGGCGATGAAAGTTTTGCCCTTATCCAAGAACATAGGGCAGCTAACGGACCGGACGAGGCAGTGGCAGATGATGCATTCTGCCAAAGTTTGTATGGTGTAATGCACGTAAAATTCCCAAAGAAAACAAATTGGACTAAGATTACAGAAACCAGTCAAAGGAAAGATGAGGATGTTGAGGATTATATAGAAAGAATGGAGAATATTTTTGACCAGTGTTCTGGTATGGCTAAAGATGCATACCAAGTGCAACTCGTTAACGCCCTCGTTAACGGACTCAGACCAGGATTAAAAGACCCACTGACTTTGATATGCTTAGATTGGAGACACAAAACTATGCCCCAATTGACGTCCATTCTAAAGAATGTCCAGGATCGAAGTAGAGAAAGCAAAGAGAATAAAAGTAAAACCTCAATGTACGCAGAAACAAAAATGACTCCAAATGACCCGCTCACCTTGTATTATATGGGACATAATAGAGGGAGGGGACGCCCACAATGCGGACGCGGTTTAGGCCCACCTCAACCAGGAGGTTTGGGGCATCCCGGTGCTGGAAATCCTCAAAAACCTTGTTATGGTCTGTGTTTTAATTGTGGAAAAAGTGGACATTGGCGATCGAATTGTCCTCAGCCCGACAGGAGGTCTGCCAATGGTCCACCGCAAAATTATGCTGATCAACCCACCACTCGACCCCAAGCTCAATTTTCGACTGGGAATCCATGGGGTAATTCAAATCGTAATGATTCCAGAAATTATCCCGCATGACGCCCTCGAAACCCCCTGTGTCAGAAACCTGATTGTCAAATGCCGATAGTCTCTGTGAACGCTGGTCAAGAACCATGCCTCTATCTACACATGGGGGGAAAACAAGTGCCCTTAGATACGGGTGCTACTAACTCTTTATTGTCCAAAGAAATGGCAAAGAAGCCCCCAAAACGGATAAAAGTGTACAATGTGTTGGCCTGTTAGGAGTTACACAAACCATGCAATGGTCAGAACCATTAGACATTAAATCAGAAGTATTCCACGGACAACATGCATTCCTACTATCAGAGGACGCACCCGTTAATTTACTAGGACGTGATCTCTTATGCAAAATGAGAGCCACCATCATATGTACGGATAGGGGATTAGAAGTGTCTATCCCTGAAGAAACTTATGGAATGTATTCCCTTCGAGAATTTGAGTCACCCGTCATTTATAAATGGTCAATGAACAACAGTGGCTCTCTGGCCACAAAACTTCGAAGATTGGTGGGGTCCCTGCAGTACGTACCTAGGGCGGCAACTGACTACCTAGCATTCCTTAATTTAACCTCTTGGAAATACAATTTACACTGTACAGCCTACTTTGATAAAACTGGACACGATATTTGTGGAAAATGTTTTTATCAAACATTTGAAGGACGCGAATTTAATCTCACATGCGATACGATCCTGATAGGTCCGGCTGGCATAGCTGTGTCAATCATACTATCCAGCGAGGTAAAACCCTTATTTAAAGTAGCCGACAGTGCACCCCACTGCACTCTGGCGGTTGCAGAAGGCCATAGTCAAAAGGACCTTGGACCCATGGTCAAGTGCTTAAACCATTTAACGTGGACTAAAGTTGCGGATATCCGAGGAGGTACCGTAATACGGCTGGATGAAGGAGCTGGCTTTGCCATTTTCATATATCCTTCTGTAAACAATCACGCAACCTTTGAATGAAAGGTGTTAGACAGAGACTTACTCGGAAACCGGAGTGAATATGTATGTACCACGGAAGCAGCGAATTTGTTAGAAAGGGTTCCGGAGCAACTCTGGTCCCAACATTCGAATGAAGTGGGAAAAATACTAACTGCTCAGCCATACAGGGTTACTATGAAACCTGGAGTGCCCTTCCCTAGAGTGTCTCAATACCCCATGTCAGCAGAAGCAGAAGAAGGCATCTCCATGGTGGTCTCGGACTTGTTAAATCAGGGAATCATTATACCAACTAAAAGTCCTTGCAACACTCCTATTTTGCCTGTTCAGAAGAGGCAAACAGGCAAATGGTGGCTCGTACAAGATTTACGGGAAGTGAATGCCTCTGTTCTCCCTGTTTACCCTGTTGTGCCCAACCCTGCTGTAATTCTCACCAGTAAACCTTGTGGCTCCACCCATTACACAGTGATTGACTTATGTTCAGCATTTTTCAGTGTCCCAATTCATCACGACTCCCAATTTCTTTTCACTTTCACGTTTAAGGGAAGACAATATACATGGACACGATTGCCTCAAGGCTACACTGAGAGCCCAACCATATTTTCACAGTGTTTAAAGGCAGACTTGCAGGACATCGTCTTAGAAGCAGGTTCCACTCTGATCCAGTATGTAGACGATCTGTTAATAGCCTCACCTAATTCTTCCGCCTGCCAGGCTGACTCTATTACCATGTTATGTGCCCTCGCTAAAAAAGGACACAAGGTCTCTAGGTCTAAACTCCAGTTTGTTTCGGAAACTGTAGAGTATTTGGGACACAAATTATATAAAGACACTCGACGATTATTGAAGAAAAGAGTCACAGCTATTTGTGAGGCTCCCGTCCCACAGACCCAACAACAATTGAAACATTTTCTTGGAATGACAGGATACTGTAGGAATTGGATAATGGGTTATTCCTAAATATCAAGACCTTTACTGGACATGATGGGTGACGACAAGCCAGTCTATCTTATATGGAGCGATAAAACATGAGACCACTTCGAGCAGATGAAACAGGCATTAATATCTGCACCTGCACTCGGACTCCCCAATTATGAGCTACCATTTCACCTGTATGTCCATCATAAAGCTGGGTTTGCACATGCAGTCCTCACCCAATCTCACGGTGACCATGAGAGACCGTTACCATACTATAGTGTCCAGCTGGACCCAGTCGCTAGGGGACTACCTGGCTGCCTTCCGGCATTGGCTGCTGCCTCATATGCGGTGCAGAAAGCACAGACCATTACACTCAACCATTGGACCACCTTGTATGTGCCCCATTCGGTGGAAATCCTGCTGACACGATGTGCTACCCAACACATCACTACTGCTAGACGCAGCAGGTACGACGTGGAACTGTTGTTAAATCCTAATCTTACTATACAACGCTATACTACCCTGAATCCAGCTACTCTGTTGCCTACTGAAGAAGACGGCTCACCACACTGCTGCGAGGCAGTAACTCAGCTAGTAACCAAGCCACGGATTGACCTTTCTGAACAACCTATTTTGAACTGTGAATTAAACCTCTATGTCGATGGGTCAGCATTGCGAGACAGGGAAGGGTCCCCTCGTGCAGGCTACGCGATTGTTGATGACCATTTTGCTATAGAAGCCTATTCACTCCCACCCACCTTTTCAGCACAACAGGCAGAACTATTCGCCCTAACACAAGCCTGTATTGTTGCTACTGGGAAAACAGCCACCATTTACACAGACTCACGATATGCATTCGGCGTCGCACATGATTATGGACAGATTTGGAAATTGCGTGGATTCCTGACATCAAATGGAACAACTATTAAAAATGCTGAATCATCTCTTGCTAGCACTAATGGAACCTGTTTTAGTGGCTGTGAATGTAAAGCCCATACCGGAGGACGAGACCAAGTCTCCCTGGGCAATGAAAGAGCTGATTCGGCTTTAAAACAAGCAGCACTTTCTGACACAGGACCTCTGGTCTCCCTTATGGTTTCCAGAGAGAAAGATCCAGAATCGGTACCCCCATCATTAAAAGATGTCATTGAACATCAGTCCAGGGCGGGGGAAAACGAGGTCGTGGAATGGGTTAATCATAATTGTACAAAGAACCAGGAGGGTTTGTGGGTCCACCACGACGGCCGCGTGGTGGCCCCTCGCCAACTTTTACCCTGGCTCGCTAGATGTGTTCACACCTTTACGCATGCTGGTAAGACCGGAATGACCGACTATGTGAATCAAACATGGTTTGTGCCAGGTCTAACCAAGGCTCTCACACAAATTAGTGACCAATGTACCATCTGTCACCGAATGAATCCTGGTAAAACTGAAAAGACAGTACGTTCTGTGCATCCGGGTCCTGAAGGACCCTTTACACACTTGCAAATGGATTTTATTGAATTATCCCCATGTATATTAGTAATAATTGATATGTTTTCTAGATGGATTGAAGCTTTTCCTTGTAGAAAGAATGATACTACAGCTGTTGCTAAATGTCTGCTTAGAGAAGTTATACCACGTTTCGGTATACCCCATAAGTTGTCAAGTGACAACGGGGCACATTTTACAGGGATTGTTGTAAAGGAACTGTGTAAAGGACTACAGATTGATCAACACTTTCACTGTAGTTATCACCCACAGTCATCAGGCACAGTTGAGCGATACAACGGCATGTTGAAGAACAAATTGTCTAAACTTTGTGAGGAAACGGGGCTTAAGTGGGTAGATGCACTACCTTTAGCCCTCATGGTCATGAGGTCCTCAACCAGCAGGGTGACAGGATTGTCACCACATGAGATTGTGATGGGACGGCCACAACGTCTGCCATTCTCAGCACCCCTGTATGTAAAACAGATGGATATACACACAATGGAGGAGGACATGCTACAGTATTGTGTCACGTTAACTAACTATTTCTAGTTTTCACCGACAGGTCAAACAAGCACAGCTTGAACCCACAGGAGAGAAGTGTCACCGTATCGAGCCAGGAGATACTGTCTACATAAAGATCTTTAAGCGAAAGAACGGACTCGAGCCCCAGTTTGAAGGACCCTATCAAGTACTCCTCACAACGAACACCGCCGTGGAAGTGAAGGAATGACCTACGTGGATACACTCGTCCCACTGTAAGAAATCCCCATACAAGGACCCCGGCGGTGGCGAACCAGCCGAACCAAAGGAAAAGACTGATTAATTAAACCATCATAAGAGACAGTTGCAGCATAGCATGTCCTAAACTGTTAAATCATTTGGGAATGATTGGCTTTGCATGCCTGATCCTATGGGTGGGAATTAACGTAGGACCTGCTACTACCCCCGCTACAAGTAGAACCAATCGTGTTTCAAGGGAATTACACGTAAATGCTTTCTTATATATGTCCTATATTTATGCAAAATGCCTAAATATCTCTAGTTGCTGGGTGTGCTCCCATATCCCCATCCATTCCAAGGGAGTCATTCCCCTTAAACCAGTCCCCTTAACTTCCCCAGAAATGGCAGAATGGGTATTAAATAAAAATGGAACTGACAAGGACGGATACAGGAAGGGGGCGAGCACTACCGGAGGATCATATCAGGGATATACGAGAGGAATGTGGAAGGAGTTTTCAAACAAAACAAAATGTGAAACCAAATTTCGGGGATGGTACCAACCCAATTATAATCAGACCCATAAACCCCCGTTTTTAATCCTCACAAATACATCAAGGCCTAATGGAACAATATGTTTGAGTAAGAACTCTACAGAAGGAGATACGGTAGGATGGAGTAATTGCACTCAGTATGTGAATTATGACCACAAACAACGATGGTAGCCGCATCACATGGGAACATTGCACAGGTGGCCAAAATTCCACGGAACTTATACATGAAGAAAGTTTTCCTGCAATGACTGCGTACAAAGGCACTTACTTTATTTGTGGCCGCAAGGCATATCCATGGTTGCCCCAAAATTGGTCAGGATCATGATACTTGGGATATGTAATACCATATGTGTGACACTCATTGTCCCTGCCCCAATATCCCGCCTGGCAACGAGTAAAAAGGGTAATTACTGACACCGACCGGTTCTGGGCCATTGCTTTCCCTTGGTGGGGAATGGGTAAGGTCACCAGAGAAATCATTAATATGGCCAAAATCTTGGAAGAGATTGCTAACGATACGGCAGAAGCCTTAAAGAAAATGAGCGCAGAGATGATAGCCATTCGAACGGTCACTTTACAGAACCGTATGGCCCTTGATTACCTATTGGCAGAAAAATGGGGGACATGCGCACTAATTGGATCTGAATGTTGTACCTACATACCTGATAGTTCAGAAGAGATTACTAATTTGGCCGATCACATCCAAAAGCAAATTGAGAAACTTAAGCAGCCCCTTTCGTTCACACTTTGGGGCTGGGCAACAGGATGGCTGGGTTCTATTGGGACTTCTCTAGTTCAAGGTTTAGTCATATTCGTTGTTATAATTCTTATAGCTTATTGCTTACTTAAATGTTGCTGTGCTATGATGTCTAATTTGGGTACAAATATATCACCCACTAATTTAATGATACAAGTAGAGACGGGAGGAGACGAGGTGCAGGAAGAATTTGAACGGCTAGCTAAGGTAATGCTCTACTAGTATATTGTCCTTTATGAAGGACAAAAGGGGGGAATGTGGAAATGCATGAAGGGATACTTGACCATATTAATGTAGAAATGCATGAAGGGATACTTGACCATATTAACTCTTTATTAACTCACATAATAGGGTAGCTACAGCACACACAGAGAAGCACAATTGTGTAATTACGTTTAAGCCTTGGTATGTTGATAATTAAGTTAGCTGAGCAGGTGCTTAGTACCGTCTGGCCCCCCTAGCAGATAAGGGTATTGCTGACTACAAAAATATAATGAGAATACAGTTTCTTGAAAGGCCATGTGGCCTTGAGACTGACTTCAGCCCTACTGATAACCAGGACAGAAATGTGGGAAGGATGAGAATGCTCAGGCCTATGTGCCAAAGTAATAAAGGGCTATGGACGTTCGGTGGGGGGGGGCAGGCTCACTACTTGATTGACCAACTACCTGATCCAATAAAGAATGTATGTGTACGCCCATATTCTGTAGCAGATGGGCGTTTTTATTGAACTGGAAAACATGAGCTGTTTCACTGACTCGAGGAAGCTGTATCTTCAACCATTGTTTGGAGGTGCTCTTCCCTTGTATACAAGTTAAAATAAAATTTTCTCTTTGTATTACTGGTTTGGGTGTTAGTGCATTGGTATAGTGTTAAGTTTCGACAAATTCCAGGAGCATAGCACCACGAACATGGATGTAGTGCAGGAAGAAGTTCAATGCTTTGACACAAGTGGTCAAGGTGATAAAGGTCAACTGTCAAGTGGCATCTCCTACCAATTGCACCACTAGCCTCACCCACTGCACCACGCACTACACCCCCCATCACCCACCTACCAACAAACTCTTTCAATCAGTACTCAACTTTTCCAAACAGATGCTGCCCCTCACCCTCACACATTACCATTGTTGTAAGCCGCACACCCACAACTCACAGGTCACACACACTGGCAGCTATTCAACTATGACAGCCACATCACCCAAACATCCTGCAGGACACTCACTGACACACGTCACGCTTTCTTGCAGGAAAAGGTGGTGCATAACAGGAGGCAGCAAGTGGCAGTGGCTCCATGGAACATGAACCTGCTGTCCTCTCTCAGGATGACAGCATTCCTGCCCCACCCCTGCCACTCTGCCAGTGCCCTTGATGTTGCCTGTCAGCTACCAGCCCACTCCCTGTAGAGTATTGAAACTTTATTATAGGAAGATAGGAACAGGAGTAGGCCATTTAGCCCCTTGAACCTGTTCCGTCATTCAATGAGATCATGGCTGATCTGTGACCTAACTCCATATACCCGCCTTAGCCCCACATCCCTTAATACCTTTGGTTAACAAAAATCTATCAATCTCAGATTTAAAATTAACAATTGAGCTAGCATCGACTGCCATTTGCAGAAGAGCGTTCCAAACTTCTACCCCCCCTTTGTGTGTAGAAGTGTTTCCTAACTTCACTCCTGCAAGTACTGGCTCTAATCTTTAGGCTATGTCCCTTAGTCATAGTATTCAAGTATAGGAGCCTTCCAAAAACAGGTACAAATGCACCAGCAGCCAGAAGCAATAATTCAGGAACTAACCTGCAAATCCTGAATGATCCCTTTAAATAGTACCGGTGGGAGGTCCTCCATGCTGTTTACGACCTGTTCAGCTGTGCAAGGTTCAGTATCCATCCCTTTAAATCAGCATTGCACACTGATCTAACGCATATTCTCCCTACTTTACACAATGCCGGCTATCGTTATCAGCGTATGTGCAAACGCCTTTACCAAGATGGCGTCCGGCGTATGTCATGCTAGAAGCGTGCGTGCATATTCCGGAAGCCATTCTGGGTCCTTAGGAGGCCGCATAGCACCTACAAAATGGACGCTACAAGGCCCAATTTATAGCCCCGTGGTCTGTAACTCTCCAGAATTAACTACTGGTACAAGTATCTAAGTCTTACGAGTCTCTAAGCCAAATATTTAGATGGAACCATAATGCTGATGATATCACAGATTTTTTTTTGATGGATTTTAAACAAACTGAAATATTAATTTTTATTATTTTAACTCAGTTCTTATATATTGGCAAGAGAACTATTTCAAGATTTAGATTTTAGGAGTGGCAGGAAAAGATCTTTAGAAATAACTTGGATCTTGTATGATGTCTCTATAGAGCATGCAGAGTTTGTGAATTTACTACATATTATACTCCAGTATGTATGTGACAAAGGGACAATCTTTGCACATTAACAATGAAAAGTACAACTAAGATGTTGATGCCCATTGCTAAAATAAGATTGGATATTATCTGAGTAATATGGAATTTGATAATATCTTCCAGATTCCTATCTATTGTATTTGTTGTTGTTTGACATACCATAAAGCTGTTGGTTTGTCATAAAAACACAATTGGTTCATTAACATCCTTTAGGAAAGTAAACCTGTTGTCCTTACCTGGTCTGGCCTATATGTAACTCTAGTTCCACACCAACGTGGTTGGCTCTTAACTGCCCTCTAACAAGCCACTGAGTTATATCAAACCGCTACAAACCACATGGACAGCAGCTGTTAAACATCTGTGGAACACCATGATGGTAAAGTTCACTATTGGCAGTGTGCAACATAACTCTGTTATGCTATTGATAGAAATAAATGTCACTTACTTGGTGGCTTCACTGCTTTGGCAGTTTTCTCTGTAAATGAAAATGATGCATTTTAATTCTATCCACACTTTTCATGGTGCTGGAAACCTATTCACACATAAGATGCCTCTGCAGGTGTCTATGATAAATCACATTAATTTTCATGCTCAACATGTATGCAATCTAGACCTGACATGAGCTGCCCACCTGTAAAGCAAAATCTGCTCTCATATTATTATTTGATAAATACCTAATGTTTAACAACGATTTACTTAGAAAAAATGTTAAATGGAACTTATAGATACATAAAAATAGCAGTTGAATAAGCATCCAATATCAGATCTAGTGAAATGAAAACATGATATAATGCAATAAACACATTCACTTTTTATGCCACATATATTTTTGTTTGGTTTGCCTACATTATTGCATTACAGTAATACATACTGTGGAATATATATATTGGAGAAATACATCTAGCCTAGGCAACTTTGCAAATAATATTTTTAAGAACACAAAATTGCAGTTTGAATATATTTATTGTATTTTCATTTCATGCACATATACACTCGCATTTGTAGCCTTGCAGAATTTAGCTTTGAGATTGTCCTGCATTACTCAAACTCTCTCAGGATAAGAGGGGTCAGATGACTAATTGTGCATCTTTCAGCATGAGAGATATTCATCACATTCATTAAAAGCTGCAATAAGCAAAGCAGAACTGAACTCTAGCACCTTGGTTAAAGTTGCTTTCTACATATCGTGACAGGAGACCTTCCAATAGACAGCCAAGTTATTTATTTGCAGAAATTCCCCATAAAAATGTGATCTACCAATGTTATTTTGCTGCATGCTGAGATGTATTATTTAATATTAAGAACTTATAGTAGCATATGTGGTTGACTCTTAATGCTCTCGGGGCAACTTGGGATGAGTAATAAATACTGCCTCACCAATGTTACCCACATCCCAAGAACAAATAAATAAAACATTGAAAATGGAGAGCAACCCAGAGAAAGAGAAACAAGTATAATATGTGATGAATGGTTATATTACTCACTAATGGAGATCCCAAAGAACAGGACTTTTCTACATCTCTTATTGACAAATTACAGAGCCAGCAATACAGTAGAAAAAAATTATTTATAACGGGATAACCTAAAGTACTGAGATAGTATTTTATTGTACTGTCCTTTCCAATTTTTTTGTGTCCTCTCCTGAAAGCAGTGACTCTTGCTCTGGGCATAATTCCATGGCCATTTTCAAGCTGGGGTATTTGGATAGTGACAGGCTGATTTTCTCAGTTGTGCTGAGGCTAATTGTAGTGGCCATATAACTACAATTGACCTCGGATGACTCAACACAGACCAAGGATCAAATCTGAGACCATTTTAGACTATTTGGTTGAGTACCAAACCAGGCTGTACGTTTGCTCAGTAAACCACTGGGGAAACATCTATAGAATATTCTACTTCTCCTATGAAGTCTTTGGTATGATATAAAACAGAAATAACTCTAATCATGTCAAATGTTATAGAATGAGCTTTGCGTCAACAATCCTGTAAATGGGACACTATGATGACAGGCTCCATGGCAAACTGCCGACTATTCTTGTAAAATCACTGAAGCAGTAGCCAGATTAGTTATTATTTTCATACATAACAACATTTATTTTTCAACTGGTGTGAAGTGCCATTGTGGAGTAAACATCCATGGATTGAAGTCAATTTGCAGAGAGCGTGTGAACTTACCTGAACTTCAGCAGTAAAAAAAAATGTTTCATAAAGATAATTTCTACAGATATTACTTTTACAGTTATAAAAAGAATGAGCTTAATCTACAATGGTGATTTGGCTTTGCACTCATTGGGGTAAATTTTCTGAGTCCTCACATGTATCCATTGCCAATGATTTTGCCATGCATTTTCGTGGCTTGTAAAGTACCTCTTGGCATGTGAGCGCACAAAATATCTACCCTTCAGTCTGAACCCTACAGATAATCCTGAGAGATTGAATTTAGTTGTCAAAAGATATTTCTGCTTTTTACTTGCAGTAACATTATGCTATTGCACTGTTTCTTTCAATTTAGGGGTCAATCTAACCAATTTAGGAGTCAATCTAACCAATTTAGGGGTCAATCTAACCAATTTAGGAGTCAATCTAACCAATTTAGGGGTCAATCTAACCAATTTAGGAGTCAATCTAACCAATTTAGGAGTCAATCTAACCAATTTAGGGTTCAATCTAACCAATTTAGGAGTCAATCTAACCAATTTAGGAGTCAATCTAACCAATTTAGGGGTCAATCTAACCCATTTAGGGGTCAATCTAACCAATTTAGGAGTCAATCTAACCAATTTAGGGGTCAATCTAACCAATTTTTGATTCGTAATAAAACAGCATCATGTAGACAAACCATCATCTGTGAACTTTTAAACATCTGGCAAACATTCTGATCGAGAAACTCGATCACACCCACAAACAAGCACGCGGGTACCTGTTCATGTGGGCGCGAGGACAACGTGAATTTGGTGGAGGCAGCTCATTATAATGAGTCAGGCATGCAGCCTGTTGGAGAGAACCTTCTCGTGACCAGTTATGAAGGAGTATTGATAGAGGGCTAGCGGAAAATCACTTATTATTCCCCTTGGTTGGGAAATTATATCTACAAGACCATACAAAAGAGAGAAAAGTGCAATAGATGTGTGAATGCGCATGTGGGCGGAGGGGAGCAAATGCTATTTATATCCGGTCATAAAGCTTTTCTGAAATAGAGCTCATTTACTAGTGGGATGTCCAAACTGCAGCCCAAATCTGACGTGCTCCCTGTTCAAAAAAATTGCTCTCCCCTCTTCAGATTGGATTGCTTCCATTCCGTTGTACAGAGGCATATAAGAGATTTTATTTTCCTGTAATGCACCTAACTCTCAAGACTGCTTTCCTCCATTTATTTTATCTCACCTAGCACTGCACGCAGTAGAACACTGATTGGGAATACAGAGCCCCATTTTTCTGTGCTTGCGTTCAGCATATTGATCTCTGTTTCAATCTGAGCATTTTAACTGGTCAGCTTTTAATGCTATTGAAGCTACTGCCAGTGGATGCATCTTAATAGTGAAATACTATTGGCATCATAGCATCAAGTGCACTAAAACTGTTCCACAGGTTTAGTGGGCCAAAAGTGAAATAGATGAATTTAGTGGCAACTCGCAAAACCTATGAAAAAGTAAATCTCCAGAGCTGTAAGAACAAAGTGGATCAGGTTGTTTATAATGACAAGTGCAGATGACAGCAAGAGAATGACATACTGGCTGCAACAGAAAACCCCCTAAATGAGTGAGATGAAAAGTTTTTGCCTCAAAAAATGTGATAATGTAAACAGCTGATCTGCAGCTGGGAAATACAATAGACAGCACCGCCGACTCGTAGCAGGAGTACCCATGGTCGGCATGCACCTCATGGGCTCCATTTTAGCACCCGCTATCGGGTGCGTTCCTGACGGGGGGGGGCTTCAAAAATCGGGGAATCCTGCAGCGGGTCGGGAGCCCGGCTCCAACCCGCCCACTTCCGGGTTCCCCACAGACGCGCCGACGTGCGCGCGCAGCCCCTGCATGTGGGACACTCGCAGGCAATTAAAGCCGGCAGGGTGCCACTTGAGAGTATTTACCTTGCTATTTCGGGTCATTAACAGACCTGATTAAGGGAATATGTCAGGAGGGGTGGGATTTTAGAAAAAACTGGGACTGTTTCCCGTACTGGGGGAAACACTCCCAGTTGAAATGGACGTGCTGCAGCTGTCAGCCTGTGGCAGCTGCAAAGGTCTATTTGACAGGTGGGGGGGGGGGGGGAGACCCTCACTCATTGCAGGAGGCCACTCTGTCACTTGGGACAAAGTTTGGCCTCCACCACCCTCCTCCTGACAATCAAATTCATCAACTTGCACACTTACCCCGGGGTCCAGAGACATGTACCTACCTTGCGGGCCGCCGTAGCTGCAGTCATGGCCTCCTCGGAGGGTGAACAGCATCACCAGCCTCGTCGGCCAAGCCGTCCACCTCTGACACGTGGAGCTCCACAACACAGTGCTGTGACGCATCCACCTGCACAGCAGGAGGGAGGGCAACCGCAGAGAGAGATGCGTCGCAGAGGGCACTACCCTCGCCACAGGGTCCACAGACCGAGGCTCAGCTTCCTGGACCTCTCTGAGCAGCAGTGCACACGGAGGCTCAGAGTCACTCGACATGTAGTCGTGGACATCTGCAGCCTCCTTCATGCCGAGCTGCTCCTGGCTGGCCCGAGCACCATCTTCTGACCTGTCGCTCTCAATGTCACCACTGCCCTCAACAACTTCTCCTCCGCATCCTTCCAGGGTGCAACCAGGGACATCGCCGATGTCTCTCAGTCGGCTGCACAAAAGAGCCCTGCAAATACACCTAGACCCACTTTGCAGTGACACAATGGGTGGCATCAGTTGTGGGTCTTCATTGTCCTCAGGAAAGGTCACTATTGCACAAACCAGACAAGATTCGCAAAGATGTGGCAGTAGTGGTGCCAATATAATATGTGATGTGAGTTGATCAGAAATTAAATATAAGTAAAAACCATGACAAACCCTCAAACATCCTTGTGCATCCCCTTCATGCTCACAACACGTTTGCCTTACGCTTCCTACTGCACATATGTGATGCATGCCCTGTGGCTGCAGCACAGGTAGTGGCAGGTTGAGTGAGGCTGACCATGAAAGAGATACATGAGAGGGTGAGTATGAGATAGAGCCATGAGATTGTATGAGGATTGGGTTGAGTGGTAGTGGCGGGATGAGTACTGGCGAGGTGAGTAAGTGCAGGTAAGATGAGGATGAGGTTTGAGTGGGTATGAGGGGTGATGTGACAGAGTAGTGTTGGCAGTGCAGAAGGAGATGTGGGGTGGGGGCAGTGATGTGGCAGACGGAGTGTAGGGGAATGAGTAAGTGTACTTACTTTGGCTGACCTACTTAGGTCATTGCAGCGCCTCCTGCACTGTATGCAGGTGGGCGATATGTTGGTGGTGCAGGTGACCTCCTCTGCCACCTCAAGCCAGGCCTTCCTGGTGGCAGAGGCAGGCTGCTTCCTCCCGCCCGCCGGGGGGGAAGATCTCTGTCCTCCCCCTCCTCCTCACCCCATCTAATGATACCTGGAGTGAGGCATCATTAAACTGGAAGTAGCCTTCCCCCTGGGCTGCTCCATGCTGTATTTTTTCCTATTTGTTGCAGCATCTGTCAGTGGAGGACTGCCCCTTTAAATACAGCTCCTCCAGCTGACAGAGCTTACTGCGCATGCGCAGTCCTCCCAACGCATAGATCAGCAGTGGGGAACCCGGAAGACCAGGTAAGTGAATCCAATTAGGCTGCGATCGCGCGCGGGGCAGACTGATTTCACGGGCGCGTTACCCACGTGCCCAATAGCCCCCCCGTCGCGAACCTGCAGCCCTGGCAATATCGAGCCCCATGTTTCCAGCAGTGCTGCACTGTCCTTCCAGTTGGAATCTGCCTGATAGTACGAGTCATGGCTGAAGGGGGAGCAGCACTGTTAGAAGTGAGAGGCATGCCATGTACACTCCCACCGAGCTCCAACAGCACCGCCAGCTTATTCCCACCAGCAAGTCAGTTGTTTGCATCACTGGGTTTTTCAGAAGGTGAATACATTTCATTAATTGCAATATGTGGCTTTGTGCAGGGAGTGGGAGAGATGGATGCCATCAGGGCTTTGTGAATGCATACTGAAGCCAAAACAGCCTTTGAAGCTCATGCCAGGCTGCTGAATCTGAGTTTGCTAACACTTGTGCCCTTCTCCCTCTCCAACAAACTGTGCTTCCTAAAGTAGGCCACCAACCAAGAGGTTTTCAGATTCTCTCCCTGACCAGTATGCTGCAGCACACCTTCCAGCCAAGCTTAAGATGCATCACCCACCCAAATCTTTGTCACTCTCTCCTCAGTTGAAATTTCAGAGAAATCTCAGGAGAGAGGAAAAAAGAGAAGTAAGGAAGGAGAAGAGAAGGGAAAGTGAAAAAGAAATAAGAAAGTAGTAAAAATAAAAGTGGAAAACAGAATTGAAGGACAGAAAAAAACAGAAGTGAGAGAGAAAAACGGAAGTAAAGGCAAAAGAAATAGCAAAATAAAGAGTTTAGTTGCATAAAACAAGTTTGACTTCTCATGATCTTTACTATGGTTTCTTTGATGTGACATTTTTAATGTGATGAATTCGTGAAAAAAAGTACAGTTATAAACATAAAAGTTTGCTGGCTAGTATCTTCATAACTGAGGTCATATGGAGGAGAGCAGAGCTTCAGAGCAATTAAAAGACTAAAAGAAGCAGATATCTGAACAGCTTAGTGAACAGAAATTAAGCAGAGATCTTTGCCGATTTACAAATGGGACCTTTGTTAAAGAATATCAGCCAATCCAGGCTTTCTTACATTGGAAATGGTCCACAATCATTTTATCAACACAAAAACATTTAGAGTTGGTTAAACAAGAATTACTGGGCTTAGCCTTTGCTTCATGAAAGAACTGATCAGGTATGTGTTAAAGCAAAGAGAATTAAGAATGGTTCCTTCTACATTCCAAAAGAACAAGTGTTGTGGAGTGAATTATTTTACTCATCTGCTGGTTGAAGTGAAACCTTGAGGTACATTGCAAAGGAGCTGGAAGCTGAAGACTGCAGAGGCATCAGTTCTGTCCTCTTTTCAGCCAATGGCTTTTAGGTGGCTGGCTTATTGAAGATCACTTTGCATTGCCAAAACACCAACATTATCAAATCATTTAGCAGTGCCTTTCTAATTATTAATGCCCCCAACACTGCATTTATTGCCCATCCCTAGTTGCCATTGGTGGGCCTTCTTCTTGAACAGGTGAAGTCCGTGTAATAAAGGTGCTCCCATTATGCTGTTAGGTAAGGATTTCCAGGATTTTGATCCAGTGAAGATGAAGGGCTGGTGATATATATCCAAGTCAGGATGGTGTGCAACTTGGAGGGGAACTTGAAGGTGATAGTGTTCCCATGCAACTGCTGCTCTTGCCTATCCAGGTGGTTGAGGTCGCAGGTTTGGGAGATGCTGCAGTGCATCCCGTAGATAATACATACTGCAGCCACAGTAAGCTGGTGATGGATGGGATGGATGCTTAAGCTAGTGGATGAAGTGCCGATCAAGTGCTCTGCTTTATCCTGGATGGTGCAAGCTTCTTGACTACAATTATGGCTCTCTAATAGAGTTTCTGGTCAGTGGTGACCCTAGGATATTGATGGTGGGGGATTTGGCGATGGTAATGCCATTGAATGTTATGGGGAGGTGGTTGGCCTCTCTCTTGTTGGAGATAGTCATTGACTGGCACTTGTCTGGTGCAAATGTTATTGCCACTTATCAGCCCAAGCCTGGATGTTTTCCAGGTCTTGCTGCATGCGGGCATGGATTGCTGCATTATCTGAGGAATTGTGAATGGAGCAGAACACTGGGCAATCATCAGCATACAACCCCACTTCTGACTTTATGATGGAGGGAAGGTCATTGATGAAGCAGCTGAAGATAGCTGTGCCTAGGACTCTGCATTGATATCCTGGGAATGAGATGATTGGCCTCAACAACCACAACCATCTATTTCAAATGGCATGGTCCAAGGACTCCAAGAAATGAAAAATATATTGGAGGTTGGAAGTGGTGTTTAATCACGATTCTACCAGACTGAAAAATGATGTGATCACGTGCAGCTCACTTACAATTTGATAGATACAGATCAGTCCACCTCCACTCTTCATAAAGATTGGACACCGCTGATTTTCTATGTCAGGGGATCTGAAAATAACTTCCTAACTGCTGTATTATTAATGGTTTGAAGTAGCAAATGATTAGTAAGTGCTTTTCAAATAATCCTGGTATAATCATAATATTCAATAATGATTTTAAAAGCTACAAATTTCAGAAAGGTAATTGCAAAAGAGCATTCAAACTTGTTAGTTATTCACAAAGTGCAGTACTGAAGTACTGGGATGCTGTTGAAGTGAGTCTGGTGAATACTGACATTCCACCCTCAAGTGGCATGGAGTGGGAAATGGCTAGAACTAGCATCACTGAAAGGGATCACTGGAAACAGGTCTGACAAGAATAAAGATGAATTTATCTGGCAACTTTTGGCTTCAGGATGACCCTCTTTGCTTCCCCACTCCTTGTTGATAACCCTCCACCCCTTCATTAATGCTCTCTGTCGCCCACCCCTCCCCAATCATCCTAGCCCTCCCCTTTAACCCGTTGCTGCAAGTCCATGCTGTGTGGCTGTCCCAAAAAAGCGAGCTGTCGACCAGCTCTCGAAATACGAAGGTGGCTCGCCAAAAAAATTTAAATGAGGTCCGACTATCACGGGCCTCTTGCTGATGACATCAAGTGGGTGCGATTTCTCTGCCCACCACCTGTCCGATGTACACCAAAGACTAAAATTCAGCCAAAAAACTTACCAGTAAACTGCCATAAAAACAGTGAAGTTTTTGAACTATTTCCTTATTTCCATTACAAAAGAAAGAACTTGCATTCATACATTGTTCAAAACATTTGAGGACTGCCCAAAGTCCTTCCCAGCCAATGAATTACTGTTTGAAGCGTAATCACTGTTGTTATGTCAGCAAACATGGCAGCCAATTTAACTGGGACACCAGAAAAAAACTCCTCTGCTCTTCTTTGAATAGTGCCATGGGATCTTTTACATCCATGTGAGGAGGCTAATGGGGTCCCACTTTAACATCTTATCTGAGAAACAACAGCTCTGACATTGCAGTTGGAGTGGGACTTGAGCGTACAACCTTCTGACTCAGAGATGAAAGTGCTATCTCTGAGTCAAGGCTGAAGATAAGTTCCCAACTGCAATGCCATTTATGGTTTACATTTTAAAACAATCTCACTTTTTTAGATTGTTAAACGACAGAAAATGCTAAAAATCTATGGCTCAATTTTATTAAAATTCATGTGCGCAAAACAGATTTTTCCACTTCCAGAATATTAACTGAATTTTCTGACTTCACAACATGTTAGCATAATCACCATCGTGCTTTAGAGGGGTGTACCAGCTGCTTTTGGGCTGAGGTGCCACTCCAAGTGCCCCAGGCAGTAACTTGATTGGCATATTTTTGGCTACCAAATGGTTCTATCTCTAATGTGCTTAAAATTATGGTTTGAGTTACACAGCAGGAGCAGTACACTGCATAAATACGCACATTTTAATAAGAGGTAACAACATTTTTGACAAGTGCCTGATTACAGCAGCATGGATTATTTTTCTCCGAAACATAAATTAAAGTGTTACATTTAGGAGCAGGGCATCTTATATTCACCAGGCAGACATTCCTCCCCGGTGATCCTGCAAACATGACAGATATGTTACACTCACCTAACTAAGGAGAAAGCCTCCGAAAGCTTGTGATTTTCAAATAAAACCGTTGGACTATAACCTGGTGTTGTAAGATTCCTTACATTTGTCCACCCCAGTCCATCACCGGCATCTCCACATCATCTGCAGAGAGAGGTAGCAAACCTCACTTTGGCAGATGTAGTTGGTGGAGGCTCTTCTCCCCAATGATGACTGCACCAGCAGACCTCCCAAGTGACATCACAATGATATGTCAATGCATGTCTAACCTTTATACTGGAAGATTCTTCAGAAACCTCCCAATCACAGTATGTCATGCCTTACATGGTACTGCATGAAAGAAGGCACCAAGGTGATCAGCAGCTAGTGTTGCCAGCCTCGCTACACCTGTCAAGATGTCACTAACTATTTCTATGGGCTCTGGCAAACCCATCTGGGAATGACTGTGGTAACTACCTTCTAAGGGTCTGGAACAGCAGAGGGGAACATTCCAAGCTCTGCCATCTGCTGCAAAGACACTAGCAGTTACCAAGCAGTATAGAGCTCGTACATGCTGCGGCCTGAAGCTTGACTGCACCTTTTTGCAGACATGCTGCAGTTTTGACCTATGGGATAGTGCTGTAGAGTGGCACAGAGGAAAACCTTTCTCGGAAGCACCTCATGCAGCACAAACTTACATATGCAAGTCCCATATTTATTAAAATAAATTAGTTCACAATTATGCATGAAACTCATTTAAATGTTCATCACATGTTCTATTTTTCCAGTGACAGTGAAAATTAAGAAAGAGTCTCAGCTACTCAGGAACAAGATTAAACTGTTTAGTATTAGCAATCTGGCAATATTGAGAATGACCTAACAGATCATAATAACAGGTTGCTAATATATATGCCACTTCCAGGATAAAAATGCTAGGATGTATTTTAAAATTGGACTTTTCATTTATTTTTAACCACTTTTTTAGGTATTCTTTGCATTCCAAAATATTCCTTAACTCTACCTATAATTCCACGACTGGAGAGGGGTGGATGAGTTTGTAGAGCCGATGCAAGAATTCTACTTCTAGTGTTTTATTTACGTTAATAAACCAAAAATTGCTATAAGATTCATATTTTAAATCTGCTGTACAGAGAGATGCCAAGCCCTCCAGCCACTGATTTAAAAGAGTCTTAGCAGAAGATACATTGACAGCTAACATGACTAGAAATCACCGTGCCAAATTATCACTCCTCTGCAGTCAATCATGAAAAATGAATTAATAATAGGACGTTGTTATGTAACTGCACTGTACAAAGCCTCATAAAATTCATTCACCTTCAACTTCTTTTGCTTCTTTTGCAGACTTCACCTTTGCTGGAATAATGGAAATATTACTGCATTAGTCAGCTGCATGATTACATTTGTCATGAATATTTTAATTTCTACAATGACAAGACACAAGGGTTTTCACACAATGGGCCTGATGTTCCTCTCAGGGGTCTCTGGAAAGAATGTCTCTGCATGTGGGGAGCAGTTGGTTTCAAACTTTGCTGCCTGGGGTATCTCCTGCAAATATCGACATACTCCAGGAGACTCTGTGTAAAACTTTACACACTCCTGGGTTCATCCTGCAGATATCGACTCTCTCCTGGGGACCTCCTATCCTAACCTCTGAAAGATAGTGTCAGCTGGCCATAAGAAAACAGGATTATAATTTCACAAATGTTTAAATTAATATACAGCAAGGTGAATAATGGGTTAGTTTGTAAGTCAACTAATACAGAAAATTCTAATGGCCTTGCAGATCCCCAAGGTCCGAGAATCCTATTTTGAAAATATTTGGTGTGGAAGGAAGCAGGAGTGGAAATTCTCAAAGAGACGTTTTTCTTTACCTGACATTAGCCATAAGACACTGGATTCACGTTATTTCTGCCAAATCTCATGAGGCCGAAAATCTTCAGCCCTGCTCCACTGGCAGAAATGTAACAGGATGGGTTCTGACAAACTCCACTCCTGGCCGTGCTGGAGTAACCAAAGTTACATGGCAGCAGCAGACACCCATTTCATTATGCATGCATATAGGGCATTCACCAGAGGAGAGGGTGGGACAAGCAGCACTGGCAATCGCTAGTGCCACAGCTGATGACTCCGGTACTGTTATTTATTTAATTAGTCCCAATCAACTTCTGACAGAGTGACAGATTTTATTGGGGGTCGAGTCTAGGAACCAGACCTAGACCCCCAGGTTGACCTAACTCGTGGCGCTGAGCATGCTTGTTTGCCGGGTTCATCGTGGCTTCCAGGGAAACTGGTAGTAGGGAAGCCAGGGCTGAGAAAATTCCCAGCATGGGAATGTCTTTCCCTGGCCCCACCCCCCTCTGACATCAGGAGCCATGTTTGGTGTGGGTGGAAGTTCCTCCCAACCAGGCCCCTGTGTAAATTCTCATCCTGGGCTGGGAGTGCACCACTACCCTGTGGAAATTCAAGATCAACATTTATTTAGAAAACTAAAGATTTCAAAGTCAGCTGCTCTAGGGGTATCTCCAGACCCACATCAGATCAGATCTGGTTCGCGTTCCAGACTTGGAGTGCTAGGTACCTTTCAAAAACTTTACAAATCAAGGGTGTCACCTCCATGACACCACATCGCCAGCTTGTATGGCCATGTGGCAGAATTAACCTTGGGTCATGGAAGGGGGAACAGCTGAAGAAATGAAAAAAAAGTAACCCCCAAAACAGAAAAATTTATCTGCACAAGCACTAGACATTATACAAGTAGCGCAGCTTTCTTTTTCAGTGGGAACACAGATGTTGGATTTGTATGAGAGTTTCATTGAATGCTAGGCAAATTTGAACTACCTAATAGCAGATTTTCACACACCCTTGCAAGGTTATTTGTTACAACATTTAGTATCATAACATAGTGCTAAAGTATTCTGGGAGCCTATTATTTAGAAACAGGCTGACTAATGTTAATATCTAATGTTCAAACTCCCTGCCATATATAGAAAATACCTTTGTTATTAAACTAAGTTTTATTACCTGGTTCGGGGACAGCAGGTGGCTCTACAAAACAAAACAGACATAAATTATTTCAGTAATATGAAAATGACATAGGCAGTGCACAAGCAAGAATTTGTTTCCCAAGTGACATAAGGTTAAGCAGGTCCGTTGTTCATTTTTACTTCTGAAATATTTAACTTTCACAAAATTTCCTTAACTGGCCCTTGTGCTTAGCAAAATATTCCTTTGTCCTACCATTCCCAAGCATTGCAGTATTAGTGCTTGAGGATACTTTCTTTTTGAATCATACTTTAAATCTGCTGTACAGAAAGATGCCAAGCCCTCCAGCCACTGATTTAAAAGAGTCTTAGCAGAAGATACATTGACAGCTAACATGACTGGAAATCACGGTGCCAAATTATCACTCCTCTGCAGTCAATCATGAAAAATGAATTAATAATAGGACGTTGTTATGTAACTGGACTGTATAAAGCCTCATATAATTCACTCACCTTCAACTTCTTTTGCTTCTTTTGCAGGCTTCACCTTTGCTGGAATAATGGAAATATTACTGCATTAGTCAGCTGCATGATTACATTTGTCATGAATATTTTAATTTCTACGATGACAAGTTACAAGGATTTTCACACAATGGGCCTGATGTTCCTCTCAGGGGTCTCTGGAAAGAATGTCTCTGCATGTGAGGAGCAGTTGAATTCAAACTTTGCTGCTTGGGGTATCTCCTGCAAATATCGACATACTCCAGGAGTCTCCATGTAAAATTTTACACACTCCTGGGTTCCTCCTGCAGATATCGACTCTCTCCTGGGGACCTCCTATCCTAACCTCTGAAAAATAGTGTCAGCTGGCCATAAGAAAACAGGATTATAATTTTACAAACTTTTTAAAATTAATATACAGCAAGATGAATAATGGATTAGTTAGTAAGTCAACAAATACAGAAAATTCTAATGGCCTTGCAGATCCCCAAGGTCCGAGAATCCTATTTTGAAAATATTTGGTGTGGAAGGAAGCAGGAGTGGAAATCCTCAAAGAGACCTTTTTCTTTACCTGACATTAGCCATAAGACACTGGATTCACGTTATTTCTCCCAAATCTCATGAGGCCGAAAATCTTCAGCCTTGCTGCACTGGCAGAAATGTAACAGAATGGGTTCTAGCAAACTCCACTCCTGGCCGTGCTGGAGTAACCAAAGTTACATGGCAGCAGCAGACACCCATTTCATTATGCATGCATATAGGGCATTCACCAGAGGAGAGTGTGGGACAAGCAGCACTGGCAATCGCTAGTGCCACAGCTGATGACTCCGGTACTGTTATTTATTTAATTAGTCCCAATCAGCTTCTGACAGAGTGACAGATTTTATTGGGGGTCGAGTCTAGGAACCAGACCTAGACCCCCAAGTTGACCTAACTCATGGCGCTGAGCAGCTTGTTTGCCGGGCTCATCCTGGCTTCCAGGGAACCTGGTAGTAGGGAAGCCAGGGCCGAGAAAAATCTAGCTGCACAAGCACTAGACATTATATAAGTGGTGCAGCTTTCTTGTTCAGTAGGAACATGGATGTTGGATTTGTATGAGAGTTTCATTGAATGCTAGGCAAATTTGAACTACCTAATAGCATAACCAGATTTTCACACACCCTTGCAAGGTTATCTGTTACAACACTTAGGATCATAACATAGTGTTAAATTATTCTGGGAGCCTATTGTTTAGAAACAGGCTGACTAATGTTAATATCTAATGTTCAAACTCCCTGCCATATATAGAAAATACCTTTATTATTAAACTATGTTTTATTACCTAGTTCGGGGACAGCAGGTGGCTCTGCAAAACAAAACAGACATTAATTATTTCAGTAATATGAAAATGACATGGATAGTGCACAAGCAAGAATTTGTTTCCCAAGTGACATAAGGTTAAGCAGGTCCGTTGTTCATTTTTACTTCTGAAATATTTAACTTTTACAAAATTTCCTTAACTGGCCCTTGTACTTAGCAAAACATTCCTTTGTCCTGTCATTCCCAAGCATTGCAGTATTAGTGCTTGAGGATACTTTCTTTTTGAACAGATGTTCCCATTATAAGTTACTGGTGCATAATACTATATTATGCTCAGCATGATATTGTACTAATTATTTCAAATGCAGTTGTTGATACAGCTACCAGTTAAATAGAAGCAATAGCTAAAGGCTTTTGTCACTGTTTGTGGGAAATTTTAGGTAAGCTTCACATCTTCCACCCACCAGCATCAACCTGTGCCAAAATTCCAGCACACTTGCTATCCCATGAAAGACTGTTCGACAGCAGCTGTTATATCCCATCATGTGAAAATGATGTTTAACGTTTTCCTCATTTCTTACAGTGTACATATGAGATGATACTATGGCAGTGTTCTGTACAACCATTTAGTTCTAAACCATCTTTTAACCCACATGTTGTAATATGTTATTCCTTTTTTTGCTCTATCAACATTTATTCTTAACCCACAGTACTTTAGTATTTTTGAGTATTTGAAAGTGGCTCTGCTTTGTATATACAAATATAAGGCGGCATGAATGAGAGAAGGAGACTTGGGTCAATCATGTGCCTTTTCCATAGCATGCACAGTTCACTCTACCTCAGACTGTACTCTATGCATATACCTTTCTATGGATAGGATCTGCAAAATCCTGACCACCAGAACAACTATCACTACTACCACCGAAAAAGGTAAACCAAATGAAAATTCAGAATACCTCTCTTATCCATACATTATTCATCCTTACCTGGTACCATCTTTACTATGACATTTTCACGGGCCTCAGCAACTGAAGAGACAATAGGGCCGATTTTCCTGTCCCTTGCCCCCAGGAACACTCGGTTCTCCAGGCACAAGGGTCAGGAGAAAGGAATGGAGACACGGATTGCTGTGTCTCTTTCCCTTTAACACTGCTCAGAGATTTCTTGGGTTTCCCTGGAAATGGGGCAAAACCTGGTTTGTGCCTGCTGCACCTATGCGTTTGAGGAAGGAGGGACATACCTAACCTCCTGCCCAGTTCTGTGTTGCGATTGTTGGCGGGGGCACCCAAAGGACATACTGCAGTGGTTGCTCCTGAACCTCTGCTAACTGGAGGGTCTGCGGGGGTCTTGGGACAGGCTAACGAAGGACAAGTGAGGACTGGATGCCATTTTCTTTACCCGCTCCAGAGCTTCAAACTGGAATCGGGACCTTGTGGTTGCCAATATGAATCACTGTGGCCAGAGACGCAGCTGCCCCAATCTTCTTGACCCCGTTGCTGGCGGTGGGTCCTGGCTGGGTTTGTCCTGTGTTGGGGTTGTCCCTGGGACAGGAAATCCAAGAGATCCCAGAGTGAGACCGATGCTGCCCACCCGAGGCCAGGACAGGGGTTTGGGACAGAAAAACCTGCCACAAAACTTTTGTTCATCTCTATCTGCTCCCAATCTTGTTATCCTCCTTTCTGTTCCCAACCATGTATTCATCAAGCATCTCTTTTAAAAGTGTTAATCAATACATTATTGATTATCTTAGGTAGGAGTCTATAGTACATATCCACTACTCTATGGGAAAAATAAATTCTATCTTATCTCAGGTCTTGCTTCAGGCTTTATAATTTTAGATCCTCTCAGTCTGTGCCAATCAAGTTAAATAATCTTATTGCATCTACATTACATATTCTTCTCAGAGATCTTATCTCTTCTAAATCTTCTCATTGCAGTGAAAATGAACTCATCCCTTCATAATTTAAAGCCCTAAGTCCCAAAATTATCCTTGCCCCTCTTCCCGAGACCATCTCTAATGCATCAATTTTCTTTCAAAGGTAAAATGCTCAAGTTTGCACACTATATTCCAAATTTCAAATTGCTTTTAGAATTGGTTCTCAACTTTAACTTTTTTTTTACAGGATCTCAATAAAGATACATTATTATTATTATTATAATATATGTGGGTTTGCTGGAATATCTTCAATCATTCTAAAGTAGAAAATCGAATTTAAAAGCCAAAGTGAATCAAATTGGACACTTTGGGGGTGAAATTGTTCTATGCCCTAGCGAATCAGCTGCCCATTTTATACCGCGCCCGATTTTCTTTTCCATGTAATTTTTAGAGCCCTGACTTTGGGGCAAAGTCTGAATTAGACTCCATACAGAAAGAACTATCAGAGATCCTTTCCCTTCTATAGAGTTAGCATGATTTTGCCATTACTGCGTTTTCTATATCATTTAATCTCCCTACAAAGACAATGGAGTAGATTTTCAACTTACAATTGTTGTAAACCTGGCATTGTGGATGGGCAGCCTGTTATAGAAACCTCACATTTTCATTTCTATTGATTTCATTGGAAATGAAAATCAGGCAATTTCTATAATTGGCGGCCATTCTGCAACGTCAGTCTTACACCTGGGCGGTAAGTTGAAAATCTATCCCAATATTTTGGCTAGATTCAACAGTGCTTTCTCCAAATAATGCCAAATAATTGATCATAATCCTTTTGTACAGTTTAAAGATGATGTATGCTTCAATCAGTGATATTGGTGTTAGACTCACTAATATTCTGATTACTAGCACCAACAATTTACCATTTAAATACATAGCTGTACAATGAATTTGTTTCAAGTAAAATAGTTCCCTACTTAATTCAGCCTGACCCAGTTTCCAATGTACTATGACAGCTATGGTAGGTTCACTAATGCGTCTGCCGCTGCAGCTGACCCTGGGAGGTGGGAATAGCTGGGAAAGAGATGCTGTAGACTAACACTAATAATGTATTTATAAATACAGTGCCCTCCAGAGGGATGGCATTACATTTTACTCAAATTTATAAAAGCACATTTCAAAGTATAATGAGATGTATGCCTTTAAATTTGGCCACAGGTGTCGCACCAGCGTTCTGGCCATTTTTATGAATCATATTTTAAATTCAATACCCCCAAGAAAGAACTGTACTATTTGGCAAGCTTGTGGGAGTGGCTTAGAGAACAGGATTGACTGGCAGGAGTTTTGAGCCAGGCTCACCTGACTAAGGTGAATTCATATGCAAATGAACATTTCACACTGACAGGCTGGGTGGAAGGGAACCCAGGCCGATTGATGCCATCACCATTTAACATGATTACTGGGAACAATACCCAGAGAGGTAACTCAGAGACACTCAGTCCCAACCGAAACTGGTGGAAGGCAGGAAATGGCCGGGCCATTGTCTTCCAGGAGAGAAGCCAGTTAAGCAAGATCGGTTTGAGGTCGAAACCCATTGCCTGCTAATCAACTCAGGAAACGACAGACACCCGGTAATCAGCACCCATTGTCTCTCCAGGTGCAAGGCCTGGGAGCGGGAAAACGAAATAGCATTTTTCACAAAGATTTCAAAGGTTATGAGTCACTCCAGGTCACCCGAGGGGGGTGGGTGGGGGGAGGGGGGGAGGTTTCCAGACAGATCACCTAAGTCAATACCTCTATCACACTATTCACCTGAGGAAGGAGGAAGCCTCCGAAAGCTTGTGGAATTTAAAATAAATTTGTTGGACTATAACTTGGTGTTGTAAAATTGTTTACAAATACCTCTATCAGTATTGGTGGGAGAAAAGATGATGGGTTTTGGGGATATAAAGAGCCGTTTGGCAACGGTTCCTCACGGCTCTGCTCTCTGCTCTCTTCTCTCTTGATGTGGAGATGCCGGTGATGGACTGGGGTTGACAAATGTAAGGAATCTTACAACACCAGGTTATAGTCCAACTCTTTTATTTGAAAATCACAAGCTTTCGGAGGCTTTCTCCTTCGTCAGGTGAGTGTGGGATTCCATGGAAGGTTACCGCATATATAATCAGAGAACAATACCTGGTGATTACAGATAATCTTTCCAACTGCCCGTTGTCAAGGCAATCAAAGTGTTCAGACAGAGAGATGTTACCTACAGGACCACCAAATATACAAATGGCCAGAACAAAAGACAGAGACAGAGAGAGAAACATCCGAAAGGAAGTTTCAGGAAAGGATGCCCCGGAGCATGGTACATTGACGAGACCATGCAGACACTGCGACAACGGATGAACGGACACCGTGCAACAATTGCCAGACAGGAGGGTTCCCTCCCAGTCGAGGAACACTTCAGCAGTCAAGGTCATTCAGCCACCGATCTTCGGGTAAGCGTTCTCCAAGGCGGCCTTCGAGACACACGACAACGCAAAATCGTCGAGCAGAAATTGATAGCCAAGTTCCGCACCCATGAGGACGGCCTCAACCGGGATCTTGGGTTCATGTCACGCTACACGTAACCCCACCAGCGAAAAAAAGTTATCTGTTTTTAATACAACGGGTTATTCTCTGTCTTTCTCTTCCTTTCGGATGTTTCTCTCTCTGACTCTGTCTTTTGTTCTGGCCGTTTATATATTCGGTGGTCCTGTAGGTAACATCTCTCTGTCTGAACACTTTGATTGCCTTGACAACAGGCAGTTGGAAAGATTATCTGTAATCACCAGGTATTGTTCTCTGACTATAAATGCGGTAACCTTCCATGGAATCCCACACTCACCTGACGAAGGAGAAAGCCTCCGAAAGCTTGTGATTTTCAAATAAAAGAGTTGGACTATAACCTGGTGTTGTAAGATTCCTTACTCTTCTCTCTTTTCCTCAGCATCAATCTACAGCGAGTCTCCCGATTGGGGCTTGGCTCGATTCAACGGAACACTGCCAGAAGCTGAGCGCTGCTCTTCATTCCTCATCAACAGACCTCGACTCAAACTGGAACTTGGATACTGCGTTGGCGGTACGGAACCAGGAGCGAGACATGCAGGAAGAATCTGCATGCAACAATGGGTGCTTGGGGTGAGCATATTGCCTGCGTCTACTCATCCACAAGACCATTTAGCTGTGTGAGGGGGTGATTGTAAGTCCCAACCAAACCTTAGAGGGTTGTAGTGCTGGGTGGGGGGGTTCTGTGTTAGTTTATTTCACAGGAGGGTTCTCTTATTAGGCCGTGGTAATTTAACACAGTGGGGCTTATTGGACAAGCCAGGGTTGTACTGTTTGTACTGTTTACTAGTGTTATTGTTAATCTTATTAAACACAATGCGGTTGTGCCCGAAAATGTGTGTCCAAGTCTGATTTGTCCTTATAATCCCTCTGGTTCCAGAATTTCTAGTAAGAGGTGTGTTTTCAGTACGCCTGAGAAAACCATTTACACAGGTTTGCATTTGTACAATTCCATTTTTTAAAAAGTTGAACTTCAGTCATATTCTTGTTTGTCAATGAATGTTTTAAGCTTAAAATAAAAAATTACACATTATGAAGGGTGATCAAATGCAAATGCAGCTATCCAATTAAACAAGGTTAACCACCCAAATGAATAGTACAAATGTGATAACAAACACTAAGTCATAATCAACTGGAGAAATGGAACAGTCATTAAAAATGAAAATAAAAGAATGATGTTGTAAGATGAAAGAACTCCTCAACTTCAAATAAGTGAAAGGATGCAAAACTATTAGGATCAAAACTTCAGTGTGCAGATATGTCGGTGAGGATAAGAAATGTTAATTTTACTTTTAATGCGGAATTATTGCTTTATGCCTCTACAAAGAGCAAATTGTTACAGAAATGATATAACAAGTGTACATGCTGCTGAAGACCAACTTTCTCAAGCACACGAATGAAACTTTTCAAGACTACTCCAACCCCCACACTGCTGGTTGGACCAAAATCCCACACCATTAATATTGTAAATGCAGTAACAAGCACCATTTTCTCTTTGGTTATGAAAGGTCTAAATTACAGATACAGTGAATCCTGCTGAGAAGTACATTATTTTTGCCAAAGAAACTGGGTTGTGTATTTAACAAACTGCATTAGGTAAATTTTACAAATCTGAATGCCCAGCATGGAGCTTCACCTGCCAGGAGTATCTATCAGGAATTAAGGTCTGGAGGTTAATGGACATCGTGCCCAAATCCCTGATGTCCGCTGCTGGTCAGTGAAGATCTGTGCCAGGAGCCCGAGTTCCACACATTTAACTTCATGGTTTTTTTTTGACTAAGACTTCTTTGTTAGTTGACCAAAATATTGTCGTAGTGCACTATGTCTTGTCTCCACAATTGAAACCTTTCCCTTTTTATCTGGAGGTAGAATTTCTGCAAAGGTTCTCTCCCAATTTCCTGCTGTAGCTTTTCTGGAACCCAGAAACCCCAGAGAACTGGCATAAGTAACTGTTTCTCCGAGATTTCCATTGACCTTCATCGAAGCTACAATGGGAAATCAGGTGAAGCTCTGTGGAAATTCCACTGCATTGATCTTTATTTTGAAGTGTACTACCCATATTTTAAACATTTAGAGCTCTAGTTTTAAACAGAAGTGTGTTTAAAGCACTGGTGAACAGAGCATGTTACCACAGAAGTTTACAGCATAGAAAGTCATTCAGCCCAGATTTTTGGTTGGTCAGGTTATCAAGGGATATGAAGCAAAGGCTGGTAAATACAATTGAGGTACAGATCAACCATGATCTAATTGAATGGCAGAATAAACTCGAGGGCCTGTACTGCCGACTCCTGTCCCTATTTTCCAATGTACCTGTGCTGTCTCTTTGCTAGAATTTTGAAAACTAATCGCACTGCCTTGCTCTCTCCCTATAGTCCTATAATTTCCTCTGCTTCACATGCATATCTACTTTTCCCTGAAAAGATACAATGGTCTCTGCCTCAACTATTTGTGTTAAAGCATTCTACGTACTGCATTATGACATTTCTACTAATCTCTCTTCAATCTCTGAATGACAATTTTAAATTGATGACCCCCTTGTCACTGACTCCCCAACTAGAGTAAATAGTCTTCACCTTTCAGCTTATCAAAACTGTTCACCATTTTATAAACCTCTATTAGGTCTATCTTTCTTCGCTCCATTCAAAATATTGCCAGTATCCTAAGTTTCTTATCAGAACTATAATTTCTCATCCCTGATATCACCCTGATGAATCTTCACTGAATAACTCTTATGGACCCAGAATTCAATTTATGGCCTGAGCACATCTCCGACATCACTGCTGGATGGAAGCTAAAAAAATGGGGTGGAACCTGGTTTTACTGGGATTCCACCACATGATGAGAAGGCTCTTTCGTCTGCTACCCACCACCCCCCCCCCCCCACTTCAATGGGGCATGTCTGGGGAAGGATCCTGTGCCTGTCTTGGAAATTCTGCCCAGTACACCACCCGATAGTCCCAATAGAATCTATATCTGTCAAGCACAAGTATAGGTTTTGTTATGGGCCTAATAAAGGTCACAAAATGACTCTAGAGGTATCAATTGCCTTACAGGGATGGCCCAATGGCTTGTTTGGGAGCTGAAGACTTCTGCTGCGCTATTTCTGTGAGGCAATTCCAGGTCTCTTGTGTTGGGTCAGAGTGGCATGGCAGTCTAGCATTCTGCCATCCATTGGGACAGCTGCCACTGATGTACCCTTACAGGCACAATTCACTTGCCATGACCATGCGAATGGTCTCATCCTTTCAATTTGTGATGGGGGACAGCATTTCTGGAAGTTGGTGCACCTAGGCCACACTTCCCTTGGGAGAGTGGAGCTAAGGGAATCTCAGCCTTTATGGTTTAATGTCCTTTGTATAATGGGGTGTTCAAAACTGCACACACTTTAAGTTGTCATTACATATTTTGTCTTGTACTCTATGTCCCTATTTACAAAGGCCAAAATACAATTGGCCTTTTGTTGACTTCAATGGAAATAAATGTTGACTCACTAATTACCCGTTTTACACAATCGCACAAAGTCAAGAACTACCCCAATCTATTTAAAATACAAGTTCCAGATCTTTAAGGTGCTGGAGAGCAGAGCATTTTGTTGAATGTAACAGCAGACGTTGCATAAAATATAACTGCCTCTGCAATGTGTTCAAATAGGAATTGATTGTCACTAGCCAGGTGAAACAGCCAAGAGTTAAGTGGCTGAGAATTTATTGAGCAATGGTATGAAATATGTTGTCTGCTTGAGGCAATGGGCTGCTGGCATAAAATCTGTGCAATTAGGTGACTGAATGGCCCATCAGAAGCTGTGAAAGTCTGTGCACTTAAATGGGATGTGCTTTCATCCAGTATCCAGTGTTAACCAGAAATCTGGTCTGACCAGATTGTCTCCATGCACTGGGTACCAATGAAGGGCCAGGTTATGAGAACGCCAACATGGAATCCCTGCCTCCAGCTCCACCCCCTCCTTCACTGATGGCCTTATTTGTGGTGGGTGGAGGCTCTGCCCCCAAAAGGCCATTGAGAAGACTTCAGCGCTCGGCCAAAACCCAACATATCCAGCCTAGTTTCTGGCCATTTCAACATTCTCCCATTGAAGGTACAGCAGGAGTATCAGAATGGCCATGGATTTTTGGGGCCAGTAAGTAGGGATGATCACAATTAACTATTTTAAATCATGTCATAAATGATGAGAGCAAAGCTCAAATGGATTGCAACTGTCAAGTGAATTCCGAGATGAATAATGGCCTTGAAATCATTTCATGACATTGAATGTTTCCAATAATTAATTCTGTAAACATTATAGACAGTTTTATTCATTATTAGATCCCACTGTATATTGATTTTGAGGCTCATTTTTGGATGACATCCAGCCCGCTCTGTCTCACTGACGTGTGTTGATATTCACACCAAAGAATTAATCTTCAAGTTATATTGCTGTAATTTTATCGATAAATAATTTGCAGTTGATCAGCTATTACAGCTATGGCTAGCTTATAGAGTATTATACAATGGAAATAGCTGTTTATACATCTCATGTTTACTATTTGACTCTAAAGCAGGTTGAGGTTGAACGTTCTTACAAATAGGGGACTGGATGGTTCTTGAGTTGGAACATTGACCAAGAAATTTGGGAGCACCCGTTTCTGGATTCAAGGAGCCCCAGATATTGAACCTGGCTCTGACATCCCCTCTTGGGGCAGCACCCTGCCATTCTGAGGTTACGATGTCTCTACAAGGCAGGTGCCCCTGTTGCCCACTATAGGCATGGGTGCCCATCCCCAGTTATTTAAATAGGCCCCTCACCAGGATTTGGGTTGGGGATGTAGGAGGATCAAAGCAGTGGGGTGGCAATTCTGCCTCGGCTCACTTCTGGTAACCCAGCAGCACCGTGGAATTTGTACCCTCTTTTATTTTACATGGTCCAATTTACAAGCTGAAAGTAAAAATGATCCAGAATATGATCTGAGACCTGTTGTGGCTGGTGAAGCATATTTGTTGGTGGATTTCTGTACAAGTTAACTCTGATTTTATTTGTAGGGTTCTGGTACTCTTTAGGAATCAACTATAACCTGAGAGCCACAGCTGAACTGACTGTCATAAAGATGCAAACTGTTAGAGGGTTGAATATTAAATCGCAGTGTTTTCAAATACAAACATGTTCCACTTTGCCTTCCCTATATCTATTCATAGCTGAAGAGTTTTTTTAATGAAAAACAATTGCATAATACACTTTTTAATAACTTGATTTTTCTCTTCTTTCCAATTTCTTCTTTGCTGAAGGAGAAAACGTAAATTTGATTGGAAAAGTCAGAATCGAATATAGCTTGCGAAACCTGTCTGCTGTCGTACATTTGATCCATTTAAGCAATGCCTTTAAGTGAAAAGTGCAAGGTCAGGCCAATTTGCGTTATGGGTAGTAAGTGGATCCAGACATATTAAGTGCTGTTATGAGTGTAATGCACTTGTGCTCTGAGAAGAAGATACTGTAGTTTCAGCAATAATGTCCCAGCAAGTGTCAGCTAACATTTCTCTCAAAGGTTTTACAAAGTTGCAATCACTAATTTAGATTTATACACTCGTGTGACCTTTTACCCTCTGAAATGTTGTTTTCATTTGCAAATAGCCATAAAATAACATGATGAACAGACCTACTTTACAAATCTCCTTCTTTCCCCCTCCCTGAGGTAATTGAAAATCTCCTAAGTGGAAACACAGTCTAAATGACAGGGGTTGTTTCTGTGCCAACTGCTTAATAGTTTTAGTCTTGGTCATAAAGCCTGTGATATTTTGCTGATTTGTGGCTGCATAGTAATTAAAAATACAATTTTTAAATGAGCTCCATATTAGAGAGCAGAAAGCAGGCAATGAAAACAGATGCATTGAAAGTATCCTCAACAGTGCTCCGAAGAATCAGCACGGAGACAGAGCTCTTTTTACTCTGCCGTACAGTAGTAGCAGAATAACGGAAGTTACCCCTCCCCTGACTCACCCTTCATCATTACACAACAATTCACCCTCAAAAAAGATGTTTTGCAGGGAATACTGTCTTCTTAAATCTACTTAATAAAATGTAATGGAGAAACTATAGATGGCGATAATGCTAGAACAATGTTTCAGCATGGAATGGCTAGAATAACCCATCCTTACAAGTGCGAAAGAACCTATGCTAAATACAATGAGTTGTTAAGGGAGAGAGGTACGAAGTATACAGAACATTTTTTCACATTATCCACTAAAATATATCTATTTACTGTAGAAGTCTTAGGGTGAGCTTTTCTGAGACCACATGCTATTGGCAAAGTTAAAAGTTTATCGAGTAATATTACCAACAAGCCAGGGGATCAACCCTGGTTCAATGAGGAGTGTAGAAGAGCATGCCAGGAGCAGCACCAGGCGTACCTAAAAATGAGGTGCCAACCTGGTGAAACTACAACTCAGGACTACATGCATGCTAAACAGCGGAAGCAACATGCTATAGACAGAGCTAAGCGATTCCACAACCAACGGATCAGATCAAAGCTCTGCAGTCCTGCCACATCCAGTCGTGAATGGTGGTGGACAATTAAACAACTAACGGGAGGAGGAGGCTCTGCAAACATCCCCATCCTCAATGATGGCGGAGTCCAGCACGTGAGTGCAAAAGACAAGGCTGAAGCATTTGCAACCATCTTCAGCCAGAAGTGCCGAGTGGATGATCCATCTCGGCCTCCTCCCGATATCCCCACCATCACGGAAGCCAGTCTTCAGCCAATTCAATTCACTCCACGTGATATCAAGAAACGGCTGAGTGCACTGGATACAGCAAAGGCTATGGGCCCCGACAACATCCCAGCTGTAGTGCTGAAGACTTGTGCTCCAGAACTAGCTGCGCCTCTAGCCAAGCTGTTCCAGTACAGCTACAACACTGGCATCTACCCGACAATGTGGAAAATTGCCCAGGTATGTCCTGTCCACAAAAAGCAGGACAAATCCAATCCGGCCAATTACCGCCCCATCAGTCTACTCTCAATCATCAGCAAAGTGATGGAAGGTGTCGTCGACAGTGCTATCAAGCGGCACTTACTCACCAATAACCTGCTCACCGATGCTCAGTTTGGGTTCCGCCAGGACCACTCGGCTCCAGACCTCATTACAGCCTTGGTCCAAACATGGACAAAAGAGCTGAATTCCGGAGGTGAGGCGAGGGTGACTGCCCTTGACATCAAGGCAGCATTTGACCGAGTGTGGCACCAAGCAGCCCTAGTAAAATTGAAGTCAATGGGAATCAGGGGGAAAACTCTCCAGTGGCTGGAGTCATACCTAGCACAAAGGACGATGATAGTGGTTTTTGGAGGCCAATCATCTCAGCCCCAGGACATTACTGCAGGAGTTCCTCAGGGCAGTGTCCTAGGCCCAACCATCTTCAGCTGCTTCATCAATGACCTTCCCTCCATCATAAGGTCAGAAATGGGGATGTTCGCTGATGACTGCACAGTGTTCAGTTCCATTCGCAACCCCTCAAATAATGAAGCAGTCCGAGCCCGCATGCAGCAAGACCTGGACAACATCCAGGCTTGGGCTCATAAGTGGCAAGTAACATTCGCGCCAGACAAGTGCCAGGCAATGACCATCTCCAACAAGAGAGAGTCTAACCACCTCCCCTTGACATTCAACGGCATTACCATCACCGAATCCCCCACAATCAACATCCTGGGGGTCACCATTGACCAGAAACTTAACTGGACCAGCCATATAAATACTGTGGCTACGAGAGCAGGTCAGAGGCTGGGTATTCTGCGGCGAGTGACTCACCTCCTGACTCCCCAAAGCCTTTCCACCATCTACAAGGCACAAGTCAGGAGTGTGATGGAATACTCTCCATTTGCCTGGATGGGTGAAGCTCCAACAACACTCAAGAAGCTCGACACCATCCAAGATAAAGCAGCCCGCTTGATTGGCACCCCATCCACCACCCTAAACATTCACTCCCTTCACCACCGGCGCACTGTGGCTGCAGTGTGCACCATCCACAGGATGCACTGCAGCAACTCGCCAAGGCTTCTTCGACAGCACCTCCCAAACCCGCGACCTCTACCACCTAGAAGGACAAGAGCAGCAGGTACATGGGAACAACACCACCTGCACGTTCCCCTTCAAGTCACACACCATCCCGACTTGGAAATATATCGCCGTTCCTTCATTGTCGCTGGGTCAAAATCCTGGAACTCCCTTCCTAACAGCACTGTGGGAGAACCGTCACCACACGGACTGCAGCGGTTCAAGAAGGCGGCTCACCACCACCTTCTCAAGGGCAATTAGGGATGGGCAATAAATGCTGGCCTCGCCAGCGACGCCCACATCCCGTGAACGAATAAAAAAAAAATCACAGGTATACTGCTCGTTATTTTCCACTATTAATATCAATAGATGGAACGTCTTTTTCTTATAAGCTGCCCACTGAATATTCCACCAGTGGCATGGAGTCTCAGAATATTTCACCCTTAATGTCATCCTCATGAGTTGCAATGCACGAAAGCATAATTATTTTAACTTTTTTATTCTTGTTTTGTATGGGGATTTCAGTTAAAAGAAATGTTGCTTAAATCTCCCGGATTTTGTAATAATGTTTCAAAAGAATATTTGTACCTGATTCAGCTGCAGGCTCAGACTCTAAAAACAAAAACAAAATGGAAAATATTAATATGAGTATGTCGGTATAATAATCAAATAAAGTGGGCCTATACAGAGTTAGCTTATTTGATACTGCACAGTGTTCAAACAACACTGCGATTTTAAATGCCTGGTTTCAAATTTTTACTTCCCGCATCCCAAAATGGAATGCATCAAAAATGAAATGCAAGCAAAACTTGATATGTTATCACAGAATATACATACTTGCTGCTTTGGCTGGAGAAGGTTTCTCTGGGAAATGAAAGCACAGGATGAGATCCCTGCTCCTTTGTCTTAACACATTTTGTTTGGCACGATAACATTTCATTGATTAAGGCTTAGAAAATCCACATAATTGGTTGGCACAGAAAGCTCGAGGCAGGCAAGCACATAGCAGCTTGACAATATCTAAAACATTAATACTAATCAATTGATTGTTTTAATGCACTGCAGGCTTCAGTGAAGCAAAAGGAACAAAGTCGAGTTTAATGCACAAAAAGTAATTGAAGTAATCATTTCAAAAAGTCACAAGTAAATCAAGAATTCTGTACTGGTTTATTGCATACTGTTAATGCATTAAATAAGCTTCAAGCAAGTTATTAAACTGACAATATGTCTCAGAAGTCATTAGAGATGCGCAGATTCTTAGATAGTCAGGTTTGCCTACTTCAGACATCACTCTCAATGGACATGTCAGGATTATACCACTTACTTTTGTTTAAATCTTCCACAACTCTTTCTGCCAAATTTGATTTGACTGAGTTGAACATTTAGCTCATATTCAATCACCAGTGTTCCTTCCCTCTAATAGTCATCTAACCTCCTGAGAGAGGCAAAATACTAGATTAAAAAAAAACCCTAGGCTAATTCAGGGAACAAAATCTGGAAAGTTCCTCTCCGACCCCCTGAGGTAATCAAAAACAAGTTCCAGGAGATCACAGTGACCATAAGATACAGACCCTAATCCCACCTACCTTCTGTACACAGTGATATTAGCCACAGCGAGAAACCCGTCCAGTTCCTTTTTGAACTGTCGCGCGAATCGGCGCTCACTACTCGAGACGGCAACTTGTTCCGGGTGTCGACAACCCTCTGCACAAAGAAAAACCTACTGACATCTAACCTAGTCCTATGCTTGCGTAGCTTATAAGCATGACCCCTCATTTTCCCTAACCTATCTAGCTGAAATAGTCTATCATTGGAACATAGGAACAGGAGTAGGCCATTCAGTCCCTCGAGCCATTCAACTATATTATGGCTGATCTGTATCTTAACTCCATCTACCCGCCTTGATTTCATAACCCTTAATACCCTTGCCTAACAATATCTATCAATCTCAGTTTTGAAATTTTCAATTCACCTAGCCGTACAGCTTTTTGGGGAAGAGAGTTCCAGATTTCCACTACCCTTTGTGTGAATAAAAACTGCCACACAGTCTTATAAAATCTCCTATTTATTCCCTTTATGTTGACCACCAGACTTCTGTCACCAGCTTTCCTTCTACTTGTATAATTTTCAGTTCCCTTCTGGATTATCCCCCATGTTAATTATATGCCCTTTTTTAAATCTCATTTTTGCTCCAACCTCTTTTTTTGAACCCCCAGTCTTAAACACATCCTCTTTACTTCTCATATTGTATGTATTTAATCTGCACTTTATTCAGCTCATTTTAAACATCTCCCACTGCTGATCTGTGGTTTGATCTACCATTTTTCCACCCAATTAATCTGGTTGGGGAAAATGAGAGGTCATGCCTACATCCCCTTGCATCCCTTATTATCATTTTTCCAGAGATTCCGTGGCTTTTCCACCAAAGTTAGAGCGGATGAGCGGGAGAACCCACACGGAAATTTACCCCCTGTATCGTGTAGTGATTTAAAAATCACCTTATCACATAATTTTGTGATGCCATTCTAAACATCATATGATCAACATCATGCATTTGCTCACACTACAAGTGCATTAATTGAAGCCACCATAGCAACACTAAGCAACGGCAAATCACCAACAATCTGCATCTTTACAAATAAATATACATTATGATATAGAAATAATGGACAGATAGAAGGGCAATGAACATAATCCAGAGGTGTGAATAATTTTTAGGAACTACTCAAACTTTGATCTCTTGGCTCACAATTCAGTTGGACCCCCTGGATGTGTTATTGTCTTATAAGTTCCTCCTGTCTGCTTTCAAAATATAACTTTAATAAATAGACAAATCAGAACAGGCTTGAGCAGCAGAAGTAAAATAAACATAAATGGTTGCATGAGTGTTAAGGTAGCATGCACTCAGTTATCACTTGCAGGCTTAATGTTCCCCAAACTACATACGTGTTGCTTTTTGCTTTGTTGAACTGGCTGAAAAAAATCGGATGACAAAGTGAATTGGAAGTTACTAAAAGTGAAAATGAAAGATTGCCAGGAATTTTATTTCTTACCTTGGTTTTCTAATCTGAATTTTAAGAGAAATGAATCCAAGATTATTTAATACAAAGAAACTAGATATATTTAATCATGTTGAAGGCATATGACACATGAATACAGCCTGCAGCTTCTGGCCTAGTTACTGAATTAAACATAAATACCTCACTTAATACATTGTGGTTCAACATTGATAGGCATACCAGCACACTTGATACATGGCAATTATGCCAGGATGATACTCAGAATGCATGGGGACTATTCTTTCTTTGTAATATGTAGTGCATTCTTATTGCTCAATAATCCATCTCAGATTAAACTCTTGCAAACACACAGTGGTGATGTCACAATTTCAGGGGAGGTTTTCCACTTTGGTGTTCTTGGCACTGAAATGTGTTCCCTGAGAGTGCATCTTGGAACATTAGGTAATCTCATCTATTGATTTTCTATACATTAATCTTAAAACAGTTAATGAGCACTTAATCATTTTTGTTGTAGTATGTAAAAAGGTTTCAAAGGACAGTTGTCAAGCAAATCTCCTTTAAGTGTTCTTTAACTATCCAATGATATAATATTAACAATGGTGGTCAAGTTCAGGAAGAGTTCATAGAATGCATTCAGGACTGTTTCCTAAGTCAGTACATTACAAGTCCAATGAAGAAATTCAGACCAGTTGCCTTGGTTCTGGGTAGCAAAGTAAGACAAGTTAACAATCTGAAAGTAGGAGAACATGTAGGGATCAATGATCATAACATAATTGGGTTTACTGTCAGAATAGATAAATAAAACTGGAGTCAAGGGCAAAGGTGTTGGAATGTAAAAGAAAACGTTTAGGGGGATGAAAGGGGACCTAGCCAAAGTTAATTAGATAAACCAGCAGTGAGAAATACTTGAGTACAATTTGGGTAGTATACAAACTAAAAACAGTCTGACCAGGGGTAAAAGGGTTGCAGCAAAGGTAGAGTTCCATGGGTGAATAAAGACATTTGGTCAAAAATAAAGTCTATGAGGATGCACACAATAAAGTGAAGATCAGTAATAGAAAAACCAGAAGAAACATGAAAAGCACAGATGAAAAGCAAAACAATGGTTAAAAAATTTTGGAGACAGTATGAAAAAATGGTGTCAGTCAACATAAAGAGTAATGGCAAAGCATTTTAAAAGCACACCAAAAGGAAAAGAATAGTCAAAAAAGGTATGGAACCAGTAAGGGGTAAAGAAGGCCATCTTTTAAAGAGAATGACAGATGATAGAGATACTTAACAAATATTTTGCCTCCTTACTTATAAAGGAGGGTATAGAAAAGACTGAAGAAGTATCAAAGGAAGAGAGGGAGGAACAACTAACAGATGAAAATAAATAGAAGAATTTGCAGTTGTGTAGCACCGTTCATTTCCTTAGGATGCCCCAAAGTCTTTCATAGCTAATTAATTACTTTTGAAGTGTAGTCACTGAAGTTATGTAGGCAAACATGGCAGACAGTTTACACACAGCACGCCCCACAAATATTGTGGTGATAACGGAGACCTGGCTCAAAAAAGGGCAGGATTGGGTACTAAATATTCCTGGATACAAGGTGTTCAGGAAAGAAAGGGAGGGAAAGAAAGGATGGGCGGCAGTGGCAGTATTGATTAAGGAGAATATTGCAGTACTGGAGAGAGAGGATGTCCTGGAGGGGTCAAGGACAGAATCTATTTGGTTAGAGTTAAGAAATAAAAGAGGTGCCATTAAACTACTGGGTGTTTTCTATAGGCCACCAACTAGTGGGAAGAATACAGAGGAACAAATTCGCAGGGAAGTTACAGAGAGGTACAAAATCTATACACTATGATAACTGGGGTATTCAACTATCCTAATATAGACTGGGATAACAATTATAATATAAGGGGAACAGAGGGGGAGGAATTCTTGAAATGTGTTCAGGAGAACTTTCTTGACCAGTATGTTTCTGGCCCAATGACAAGGAGGCATAGCTGGACTTGGTTCTAGGGAATGAGGTGGGCCAAGTGGCGCAAGTGTCAGTGGGAGAGCATTTAGGGAGTAGCGATCATTGTATCATAAGGTTTAGAATAGCAATGGAAAAGGACACAGACCACTTTAAAGGAAAAATACTCAATTGGAGGAGGGCCAATTTC
Organism: Heptranchias perlo; assembly: GCF_035084215.1. NCBI lineage: Eukaryota > Metazoa > Chordata > Chondrichthyes > Hexanchiformes > Hexanchidae > Heptranchias > Heptranchias perlo. The sequence continues at coordinate 72,774,164 of NC_090329.1, read as the reverse complement.
AATGGGATGAGAACAGATCTGGCCCAGGTAAATTGGAATCAAAGATTGGCAGGCAAAACTGTAATTGAACAGTGGGCGGCCTTTCAGGAGGAGATGGTTCGGGTACAGTCTAGGCACATTCCCACGAGGCAGAAAGTTAGGGCAACTAAAGCCAGAGCTCCTTGGATGACAAAAGAGATAGTGAGTAAGATGAAACGGAAAAAAGGGGCGTATTCCAGATATCAGGTTGATAACACAAGTGAGAACCAGACAGAATATAGAAAGTTCAGAGGGGAAGTGAAAAAGGAAATAAGAGGGACAAAGAGAGAGCATGAGAATAGACTGGCGGCCAACATAAAAGGGAATCCAAAAGTCTTCTAAAGGCATGTAAACAGTAAACAGGTAGTAAGAGGAGGGGTGGGACTGATTAGGGACCCATAAAGGAGATCTACTCATGGAGGCAGAGGGGATGGCTGAGGTACTAAATGAGTACTTTGCATCTGTCTTTACCAAGGAAGAAAATGCTGCTAGAATCTCAGTAAAGGAAGATACAGTTGAGATACTGGATGGGCTAAAAATTGATAAGGAAGAGGTACTTGAAAGGCTAGCTGTACTTAAAGTAGATAAGTCATCTGGTCCAGAAGGGATGCATCCTAGGTTGCTGAGGGATGTAAGGGTGAAAATTGCGGAGGTACTGGCCATAATCTTCCAAACATCCGTAGATACAGGGGTGGTGCCAGAGGACTGGAGAATTGCAAATGTTACACCCTTGTTCAAAAAAGGGTGTAAGGATAAACTCAGCAACTTTAGGCCAGTCAGTTTAACCTCAGTGGTGTGGAAACTTTTAGAAATGATAATCCAGGACAAAATTAACAGTCACTTGGACGAGTGTGGATTGATTAGGGAAAGCCAGCACGTATTTGTTAAAGGCAAATTGTGTTTAACTAACCTGATGGAGTTTTTTGATGAGGTAACAGAGAGGGTAGATGAGTGCAATGCAGTTGATGTGGTGTATATGAACTTTCAAAAGGCGTTTGATAAAGTGCTGCACAGTCAGCTTATCATCAAGATTGCGGCCCATGGAATAAAGGAGGCAGTAGCAACATGGATACAAAATTGGCTAAGGGACAGGAAACAGAGAGTAGTGGTGAACGGTTGTTTTTCGGACTGCAGGGAGGTGTACAATGGTGTTCCCCAGGGGTCAGTGCTGGGACCACTGCTTTTCTTGATATATATTAATGACTTGGACTTGGGTGTACAGGGCACAATTTCAAAATTTGCAGATGATACTAAATTTGGAAGGGTAGTAAACCATGAGAAGGATAGTGATAGACTTCAAGAGGATATAGAGAGGCTGGTGGCATGGGCTGACAGGTGGCAGAAGAAATTTAACGCAGAAAAGTGCAAAGTAATACATTTTGGCAGGAAGAACGAGGAGAGGCAATATAAACTAGAGGGCACAACTCTAAAAGGGGTACAGAAACAGAGAGATCTGGGGGTATATGTGCACAAATCATTGAAGGTGGCAGAGTAGGTTGAGAAGTGGTAAAAAAAGCATACAGGATCCTGGGCTTTATAAATAGAGGCAGAGTACAAAAGTATGGAAGTCATGATGAACCTTTATAAAACACTGGTTTGGCCACAAATGGAGTATTGTGTCAAGTTCTGGGCACCACACTTCAGGAAAAATGTGATAGGCCTTAGAGAGGGTGCAGGAGAGATTTACTAGATTGGTTCCAGGGATGAGGGACTTTAGTTATGTGGATAGACTGGAGAAGCTGGGATTGTTCTCCTTGGAACAGAGACGGTTGCGAGGAGATTTGATGGAGGTATTCAAAATCATGAAGGATCTAGACAGAGTAGATAGAGAGAAACTGTTCCCATTGGCGGAAGAGTCAAGAACCAGAGGACATAGATTTAAGGTGATTGGCAAAAGAACCAAAGGTGACATGAGGAAAGACTTTTTCACACAGCGAGTGGTTAGGATCTGGAATGCACTGCCCGAGGGGGTGGTGGAGGCAGATTCAATCATGGCCTTCAAAAGGGAACTGGATAAATACTTGAAAGGCAAAAAATTGCAGGGCTACGGGGAAAGGGCGGGGGAATGGGACTAGCTGAATTGCTCTTGCATAGAGCCGGCGTGGACTTGATGGGCCGAATGGCCTCCTTCCGTGCTGTAACTTTTCTATGATTCTATGATTCTAAATAGCGAATGAAATTATTGACAAAATCTGTTTTTTGGTGGTGTTGGTTGAGGAAAAATATTGGCTAGGATACCAAGAGAAATCTTTGCTCTGTACTTCGCATAGTACCATGGGATCTTTTACATTCACCTGAGAGAGCAGATGTTTTTGTGAAAGATGGCATCCCCCACAATACAACACACCCTCACTACTGTATTGAAGTGTTAGCCTAGGTTATGTGCTCAAGTCCTCGAATGGGGCTTAAATCTACAACTTCTGATTCAGAGGCAAGATTACTACCATTAAGAAAAACTATTTATGTAGATACGAAAAAGGAAACTATACTACAAGGATTAATGGCACTTCAAGATGCTAACCACCAGGGTGATCATCTGCACTCTACAATACTAGGGGAGATGAGTGAGAGGTACCAACCATCATTTTCAAAAATATTTGGAATTAGGAATTGTACCAAAGGACTGGAGGGGGCAAATGCTACAAGTTTGTCAGAATAGGGGAAAGGATTACACTAGGTAACTATTGACCAGTCAGCCTCATGTTAATAGTAAGAAAATTACTAGAGACCATCATAAGGGATAACATTACTGAACACTTAGAAAGGTATGGGCTAATCAGAGATAATCAGATTTGTTAAGGACAGACCAAACTTCACCAATTTAATCCAATTCTTCAAGGAAAGTACCAAGCACATAGATAAAATAGAACACATTAGCTGTAGTACATTGGACTTCCAAAAAGCATTTGGTAAGGTGTCTCATAAGACACATGTGAAGATTAAGATCCATGGCATTAAAAATGAAGTGGCAGCATAGATAGAGGAATGGCTGAGGATACAAATGGAGAGTCGGAATAAAAGGATGTTTCTTGGGATTGGTGAGGTATAGTTAGTAGCATGCCCATGGAACTCAGTTGGCCACTCTCTTGTTCCCCAAAAGCATAAATAATTGGGACAGTAACAGAAAGAGAATGATATTAAAACTTGCTGGTGGCACTAACTTAAGAGCATGGCAGACTTTAGAAAGAATATGGTAGACTGCAGAAGTACATAGGTTAGAGAAATGAGAAGATATATAGCTAATATAGTTCAACATGGAAAAATGTTGGGTAGTACATATTGTGAAAATGAATAGCGAATGGAAGCACTCACAATGAAGTGAAGAAACAGAGAGATTTAGAGGTACAGATACAAAGGTATGTAAATGCAGGATTGCAGGTGGAAAAATAATATAAAGAGCTAAGTGGAATTCTAGGTATATACCTGCAAAGGGGATAGAAAATCAAGGAGGTAAAATGAATCTGTGCAAGACACTGTTGGACCATAGTTGAATACAGTGTGCAGTTCTGGGGATCCTATTATAGAAAAGTTATTGTAGCCATGGAAAAGATAGAATACAGATTTGCTAGGATGATACCAGGAACAAGAGGATGTAATATTTAAGATTAATTAATACTAGAAGCATGATGAGGGTGGTGAAAAGTTTTTTTGTCATGCAAAAGGTAATTAGAATATGAAATATTTTACCACAAGTGGCCAATTCAATTATAATATATAAGAGAAAACAAGATAAATATATGAAGAAGAAAAATATTAAAGGAAATAGGAAAAGAAAAGAGAAGTGTAAATAGCTTTGGTGTGCAGTTAGCTGTGGCACAGAATGATAGCACTGAAGGAATCCATTCAGCCTGAGATTTCTTTGTTTCTCCAAAATAAATGATAAGTTATTCCTTAAATAAACAACGGATAGGAGATGGACTTCTGTCTGTGATTTCTTAAAGCACTGAGGTCCAAATTTCAGCTGTGCCACTGTGGGGAAGCACCAAGCCGAAGCCAGACCCTTCTCGAGAGAGAAGGGACAGAGGAACAGTCACTCCAAGCCGTTCTCAAGCACTTCCCAATAATGAGCTTTAGTGTTACAGTAGCTGAGATGTGAAAGTACGTCTCGGCTCCACCCTCCTGGCTATTGTGAAGTGAAGACTTAAGGAGGGAAAACTGGGGGAATAATAAAATAAATTCAAAAAGTTCAATTATAAACTTGAGCAGGCAGGACAAATGCATCTAGAACCACATTAAATAATTTTACCACCATACAGGACTTCCAGGAGAATAAATTGCCTCCGTTGTATAAAAAAAGTAAGAGTTTAAACCATAAACATGAAAATAATAAAAGTGACAGTACTATTTTGTTAATAAACTGAAAAATATTACAAAAACACATTTACTAAAATCAACATTTAACATTTAGAAAGTATTTGTTTCACTCCCTGTTTCAAACATGCTTTTGCAGACAATGATTTCAAACACCTTTGTGATGGGATACCTACGTGATATTTGGGGTATTTGTGGTTTAGCTGAAAAAAAAGAGGAAAGTGAAGTGAGTCTCACATGCATTGGGATGTAACATACTTTTCTAGTATGAAAACAGAACTTGCTGGAAATATACGATAGGTCAGTCAGCATCTGCTGAGAAAAAACAAGTAAATGTTTCTGACGTATACCCTTAATATGGACCGTTTCAACTTCAGGCGGATAATGTGCGGGCGGTGCGTGGAGTGCGCTGTGAGGCTCGAGCCTCATTTACATGCAGCTGGCGAGGTGTGGGTGCTAAGCGGGCACCCCGCTGCAACTCACTAGTTGTGAGAAGGCTGGCACCAATGCTTACCCATGCATCAGTCAGAGTCGGGGGGTGAGAGATTTCGGTCAGGCCGGCAGCAAGCCAGGTGTTATTTTTTGGTGCAGGAGCACCAAAAAACATAAAGTAAACATTTCCTGGGCTGTTTTATGAGCAGCCTACAATGGTATCTTTATGGACCGCTCGTTATAGGAACAGAGGAAGAGGAGTAGGCCATTTAGCCTCTCGAGCCTGTTCCGTCATTCAGTGAGATCATGGCTGATTTCTGTGACCGACTCCATGGGCTCGATTTTCGGACCCCTGAGCCAGCGGGTTCGTGGCGGGGGGGCTCCGAAAATCGGGGATTCCCGGGGCGGGTCTGGAGCCCGGCTCCAACCCGGCCACTTCCGGGTTCCCCAGTGACGCGCTTAGATGCGCGTGCAGCCCCCGCATGTGGGACTCCCACCGGCAATTAAAGCCGGCGGGGTGCCACTTAAGGTAATAAGTAGGTACTTCAGGTCGTTTGCAGACCTGATTGACCTGATATTTTAGGAGGGGTGGGATTTTCAAATCAACTGAGACTGTTTCCCGTACTGGGGGAAATACTCCCAGTTCAAATAGACATGTTGCAGCCATCAACCTGTGGCAGGTGCAAAGGTCCATTTGACAGGTGGTGGGGGGAGACCCTCACTCATTGCCTCGACCACCCTCCTCCTAACAATAAAATTCACAAACTTGCACACTTACCCCAGTGTCCAGACACATTTACCTACCTTGCGGACCCCCTCAAACGTACATCTTCCAGATGGGGGCCGCCGTAGCTGCAGTCATGACCTCCTTGGAGGACGAACAGCATCACCAGCCTCGCCGTCCACCTCTGACACGTGAAGCTCCACAGTGCTGTGACACATCCACCTGCACAGCATGAGGGAGGGCAACTGCAGAGAGAGATGCATCGCAGAAGGCACTACCCTCACCACAGGGTCTACAGACTGAGGCTCAGCTTCCTGGACCTCTCTGAACAACAGTGCATACGGAGGCTCAGAGTCACTCGACATGTAGTCATGGACATCTGCAGCCTCCTTCATGCCGAACTGCTCCCGGCTGGCCTGAGCACCATCTTCTTACCTGCCGCTGTCAAAGTCACCACTGCCCTCAACAACTTCTCCTTTGCATCCTTCCAGGCTGCCACCAGGGACATCGCCGACGTCTCTCAGTTGTCTGCACAAAAGAGTCCTGCAAATACACCTACACCCACTCTGCAGTGACACAATGGGTGGCACCAGTTGTGGGTCTTCATAGTGATCCTCAGGAAAGGGCATTACTGCACAAACCAGACAAGATTCGCAAAGACGTGGCAGTAGTGGTGACAATATAATATGTAATGTGAGTTGATCAGAAATCAAATATAAGTAAAAACCATGACAAACCCTCAAACACCCTTGTGCATCCCCTTCATGCCTTACGCTTCCTACTGCACATATGTGATGCATGCCCTGAGGCTGCAGCACAGGTAGTGGCAGATTGAGTGAGGCTGACCGTGAAAGAGATGCATGAGAGGGTGAGTATGAGATAGAGCCATGAGATTGTATGAGGATTGGGTTGAGTGGTGGTGGCGGGATGAGTACTGGCGAGGTGAGTAAGTGCAGGTGAGGATGAGCTTTGAGTGCGTATGAGGAGTGATGTGACAGAGTAGTGTTGGCAGTGCAGAAGGAGATGTGGGGTGGGGGCGGTGATGTGGCAGACAGAGTGTAGAGGAAAGAGTAAGTGTACTCACTTTGGCTGAGCTACTTAGGTCATTGAAGCGCCTCCTGCACCGTATGCAGGTGCGTGATATGTTGGTGGTGCAGGTGACCTCCTCTGCCACCTTGAGACAGGCCTTCATGGTGGCAGAGGCAGGCCACTTCCTCCCGTCCGCCGGGGAGATGATCTCTGTCCTCCCACTCCTCCTCACCCCATCCAGTAGGACCTGGAGTGAGGAATCATTAAACCTGGGAGCAGCCTTCCCCCTGGGCTGCTCCATGCTGTAATTTTGCCTATTTTCTGCCGCATCAGTCAGTGGAGGACTGCCCCTTTAAATAGGGCTCCTCCAGCTGACAGCCTATGATGCGCCTGCGCAGATTTAAAATTAACAATTGAGCTAGCATCAACTGCCGTTTGCGGAAGAGAGTTCCAAACTTCTATCACCCTTTGCGTGTAGAAGTGTTTCCTAACTTCACTCCTGAAAGTCCTGGCTCTGATTTTTCGACTATGCTCCCTAGTCCTAGACTCCCCAACTAGCGGAAATAGTTTCTCCCTGTCTACCCTATCTGTTCCCCTTAATAGCTTGAAAACTTTGATCAAATCACCCTTTAATCTTTTAAATTCCAGGGAATACAACCCTAGTTTGTGTAATCTCTCCTCATAATTTAATCCTTGGAGTCCAGGTATCATTCTAGTAAATCGACGCTGCTCTCCCTCCAAGGCCAATATTTCCTTCCTAAGGTGCGGTGCCCAGAACTGAACACAGTACTCCCGGTGTGGTCTAACCAGAGCTTTGTATAGCTGTAGCATAACTTCTATCCCCTTGTATTCTAGTCCTCTAGATATAAAGGCCAGCATTCCATTAGCCTTTTTGATTATTTTCTGTACCTGCTGGTGACATTTTAATGATCTATGTACATGATCCCCTAAGTCTCTTTGGACCTCCAATATTTCGAGCTTTTCACCATTTAGAAAGTATCCTGATCTATCCTTTTTAGGTCCAAAGTGGATGACCTCACACTTGCCTATATTAAAATCCATTTGCCACAGTTTTGTCCATTCACTTAATCTATTATTATCTCTCTGTAATTTTGTGCTTCCATCTACACTGCTTAAATTGCTGCTTATCTTTGTGTCATCGGCAAACTTGGATATGTGGTTCTCCATTCTGTCATCTAAGTCATTAATAAATAGTGAATAGTTGAGGCCCCAACACAGATCCTTGTGGGACACCACTGGTCACATTCTGCCAATTTGAGTACCTGCCCATTATCCCTACTCTCTGCCCCCTGCCACTCAGCCAATTTCCTAATCGGATCAATAATTTGCCTTCAATTCCATGAGCTTCAACTTTAGTTAACAGTCTCTTATGAGGGACTTTATCAAATGCCTTCTGGAAGTCCACAGAAACAACATCCATAGACATTCCCCTGTTCACTACTTTAGTCGCCTCTTCAAAAAACTCAATCAGGTTCGTCAGGCATGACCTACCCTTTACAAATCCATGCTGGCTCTCTCTGAACAGCTGAAAATTTTCAAGGTGTTCAGTCACTCTATCCTTAATTATAGACCAGTAATTTCCCGACCAGACATGTTAGGCTAACTGGTCTAAAATTCCTTGGTTTCTCTCTCTCACCTTTCTTAAATAGCGGAGTGACATTCAATTTTCCAATCTAAAGGAACGGTTCCTGAATTGAGAGAACTTTGAAAGATTATAGTTAGGGGATTTGCAATGTTCTCACCTACTTCCTTTAAAACCCTGGGATGGAAACTATCTTGACCTGGGGATTTGTCACTCTTTAGTGTCATTATTTTCTTCAATACTGTTAATTTGCCTATGTTAATTATGGTGAGTCCCCGTCCCTGATTCAAAATTAGTTTCCTTGTGGTGTCCGGCATGTTATCCTCTTCCTCTACTGTAAATACTAATGCAAAGTATTAATTTAACATGTCCGCCATTTCCTTATTTTCATTTACAACATCACCATTATCAGTTTTTAAGGGGCCCACATTGCTTTTGACCACCCTCTTTTTCCTAATATAATTGTAAAAATTTTTTGTGTTGATTTTGATATCCCTTGCAAGTTTCTTTTCATATTCCCTTTTTATAGATCTTACTATTTGTTTTGTCACCCTTTGCTGTTCTTTGTATCTCTCCCAGTCGCCAGAATCTGTGCTATTTTTTGCATTTTTGTATGCTTTTTCTTTTAGTTTTATGTTGTCCCTTACCTCTTTTGTCGTCCATGGCTGTTTTTTTGGCAGGTAGAGCTGTTGTGCCTTGGGGGTATAAACTGATTCTGTATCATATGTTAAATTCTTTTTTGAACACCTCCTACTGAGCTTCTGTTGTTTTACCCATTAACAGATTTGCCCAGTTTACTGTGGACAGCCTCTGTCTCATCATATTATGATTGCTACTAGATAAATGTTCACGCACCATTAGGCTGTTAACTAAATCTGGCTCATTACTCATTATTAAGTCTAATATGGCCTGCCCCCTTGTTTGTTCCAGGACACATTGTTGCAGAAAGTTGTCCTGAATACTCAAAAAATTCGTTACCTTTCTGACATGAGCTCGTCTGCATTTCCCAATCTTTATGAAAGTTAAAATTCCCCATGAAAACCACTCTGCCTTTGCTACATGCTTGTCTAATCTCTGCATTTATACATTCTGCAACTTCACAGCTGCTGCCAGGGGACCTATACACAATTTCCACTACAGCCTTAAATCCTTTTCTATTTCTTAATTTTATTCATAAAGTCCCCACTGCCTGCTTACATCGTGTTATATCCTCTCTTATCATTGAAGTAATTTCATCATTAATCACAAAGGCTACTCCTCCCCCTCTACCAGTTTCCCTATCCTTCCTATTGACCTTATAACCTGGTATATTCAGTTCCTAGTCCTGACCGTCTTGCAGCCATGTCTCAGTAAGGGCTACCATGTCGTACCCTCGAAGTTAAATTTGTGCCACTCGATACGTGCAAACTCCACCAATTTATAGCTCAAAATTACAATCGGGATCCTTTATATATCATAGGACCTCAATTTGCATATTACAAGTGGTCTTCCATCTGAAACAGGCTGGCGCTCCGGCCGCCCATCTTAGGAACCTATCCAAGATGACTGTAGCCAGAGCACCAGCGTAAACGAGGCAGTAAGTGACCCAATACCATTTTCAGACTGCTAACGCCTGTTTACATCAGGCAGAGTGAGTTCAAATCAGCCCTAATGTGTCTGCACAGTTCAGTGATCGTACTCTCACTTCTGAGGCAGAAGGTTGTCAATTGAAGCCCCATTGCAGGACTTGAACAGATAATATAGGCTGATGCTTCAGAGCACTACTGAGGGAGTGCTGCATTGTCAGAGATGCTGTTTCTCCAATGCGATATTAAATCAACCTGTCAGCCATCACAGATGTATGCAAAAAATCCAATGGCACTTTTTGAAGAAGAGCAGTGAAGTTCTCCTGGCAGACATTTATCCCTCAACCAAAAATAGATTAACTGGACATTCATTGCAAGGTTGTTTGTGGGACCTTGCTGTGCACAAATAGGTTGCCATGTTTGCCCACAGAATTGACTACACTTCAAAATTAATTAATTAGCTGTAAAGCACTTTGGGATATCCTGAGGATGTGAGAGGTGCTATATAAATGCAAGGGGGTGGATTTTCAACCTGCCTCCCCGACATAACACTGGTGGCGTGGATCGGTCGCCCATTAAAGAAATCGCCCAGTTTTTATTTCCATTGAAATGAAAATCAAGTGATCTCTATAATGTGTGACTAATCCGCAATACCAGTTTTATGCCTGAGTGGCAAGTTGAAAATCTACCCCAATGTCTTTCTTTCTTTCTATGAAGGGTATACATTCAAAATATTGACCTGTCTTTTTCTTTACAGATGGGGACGGGCCTGCTTTATATTTCCGGCATGTTCTGATTTTCCTTCAGATTTTCAGTATTTTTCTTTTTATTTATACTTTTCTAGTAAATATAATTACAATTATATGATCTCTCTGGGAAGTAAAATATTTGTCCCATTAAAAATTTTCCAACAAAATAAACTTCAGTCATAAAGTAGTAAAATGTCTTTCAAACACCATTATATGTACACAAAGAGGATGCAGTGTAATGATGGAATATCCAATTTCATAATAATGAATGCATCTAAGAGTTATTAATTGAATAACATGAATAACATTGAGATAAAAATATAGACTTTACACTGCAACATGGCTGTTCTGCAGCATAGGTTGTTTAAACACTAACAATATAGTTTAAACTCAATTAACAGGATACCACATTTAAGGCAATAATAAACTAGAACCACAGAGAACCATAGAAGTTTACAGCATAGAAGGAAATCATTCTGGCCATGACTTCTGTGCCGACTCTTTGATAGAGCAATCCAAAACCAACCTTACTGCCTTGCAGGGTTTTACCCCAATTAATTTTAATAGGTGGAAAATCTGCAGGACTTGTTGCCCTCCCCACCCAATATTCTTGGTGCGCATCTCCTGAAGACACCGGGGGCACAAATTTGCAAAATATACCCTTTGTTGTGTGCAGGTGGTGAAATAACACTTTTACTTACATCGATTTTGCACTGAAATTAGCTACTGCAAGAATTTCAGCCCCAGATTATCATCTACTTTTGAAAAAGGTTTTATTTGAACACAAACAGCCGTTGTTTCATTTTCTATCATTATTCCCAAAGAATTTATGAAAACATAGTAAAAGTGCTATGTTAAGAAAAAAATGCCCAAGTCAGTCTGAAAAAAGCTGGCTCAAATGGTAAGTGACTCAGTTGGACTCATTCCAAGGGGCTCAATAAAGAAACCCTGTAAATAGAATTATTGTTAAAACTGGTGGATGTAAAAATAACCAAATGCCTGAGTCATATCCCAAGTATTAACCATTCCGGTACTTAGCCCTCGAGGTTCCTTCCCCTTTGAAGAGCTGCCACTAACAATAAGCAGCTCTTTTACCTGGAGAATCAGTCTCTCTGTGCAGTTGTGAATGTTAAACATAATGCTAACAAAATTGGCCTTGGGCTCAGCTGTAATGAGCATTCAGTTGTTTTCATTTGGCTCATTCCACCCAAACTGAAGGAGAAAGATCAATTTCAGATTGTTGAACACTTATTAGAATCAAGCCGTGATCTCTTTGTATGCAAATAATACTTCCCAAATTTGATCATTCTAATGCTCCATGTAGTGGCATATCTTAGAACCTGTCATTCCAACTGACATAAGGAATTCATAAGTTTACGAAGTGTCCCTGTACAAGACAACAATAAACTTCAGAAATAATCAAGTGCCGTGCACAACACATATGACCCATGAGGCACAAAATCTCTTCAACCCACCGCTGAATCTTGCAAATATTCAGGTTTGGTCTTGCCTTTCAAAAAATTGCAACAATCATACAGTCTTATTAGTGATGGAGGATTCTCATTTGCTGCTAGTTTAACCAAGTGCCAAATAATATAAACATAGGCACGAAGATTCCACGGGGGTTCCAAAGGTCTACTGGTGGGAAACTGGTGGAACCCCTAGGAAAACAGCAGAGACCTGATTGTGCAGAGTCTCCACTGCTTCCAGTAGCTCCCCGGTTGCCTTGTGAGAGGCAAAGCCTCCACTGGGAGCTTCTACTCCTTAGGCTGGAGCAGGACTCAGTTTATCAGTGGAGGCGGCTTTTTCCCGCCTGTACCATGATGATTAGGTGCCCTCCCACTGATCCTGTTAACTCTGGGATACCAATTTGCAGATTTTTCGTTTTTTTTATTCTGTAAGACAGCAAACTGTCAGCTGTCCAAAACAATTTTCTTTAGAACATTCCCTTGGCATCACTTGCTCATGGGCTATGAGTTTGTTGTGATTCTGTGGGATACGTTTTTATCCTCTTCAAAACAATCACTACTTATGCCTTCTGTGGCACTGGGAATGATTGCAATGGACACCTTGTGTGTAAAGATACACCTGCTACTGCTGCTCCACATAATTTCTATTTTGATTATTTTAATTATCCTTTGCCATTATCTTTATTATTACATAATTCTCAAATGAATTTTACAAGACGGTCCTGTGCAGATAAACAGATTTTTATTGGACTTAGCTCCATTTCCTTTCCACTGCCAAGAGGAGATAACTGGAATGCAGAATGCTAGATCTGATAACCCATCCATCCCCAGAGACTCACTGGTAGCTTTGTATTTTTAGCGCTGGAACAATGGAGAGCTGCGAGGTTAGCAACACATGTAAATATCTAATTAGTTTAAGTTTTGTATTACCTTTCTCTGTAGGTTTTGGTTTCACTTGCTTCACGGTTTCTGCCTCTAAACATTTGGTGAACAATTGAATTAGGTTCAATATTAATCATACTTTTATTGTACATAAATATTGACAATATATTAGTCTCATGAGATCAACATATTGTACGTATACATGCAATAATTAATATTGCACTAAAATGGGGCAGTGGTGGCCACAAAAAATGGCTGCCAGTCCCACCCACTTACTGCTGCTTTTACGGGAAGTCTGATATTGCAGTGGAAATAAATCCAGGTGAGAAGCCCATGAATATATACAAAGAAGGGTCAAGTGAAGTCATTTAGACTCCAACGCCACATTTGCGCTCACTGTCTGATTACCACCAATTTCTGCTCCTGGCTACAAACCGTGGATTGTACAAGTTAGCTCATGCCACAGGCAAGGCTGTGCAGGTAGAAAGCAAGGCAGGCCTGCCTTACATTTGCAAAGCTAGCCTCCCTCCTCCTCAATTTACTGAACCTCCTATGCAGCAGAGTTTTCTTGGGGGCAGGAAATTCGGTTAGGCAGCAGTTCTTGAGGGCTGTTGCTTGCCATTAAATAAAAAGAGAATTTTCGTTGTGGTAAAGGTTGTACTTGCAGAGAAAAACAGTGACTAACTACAGCCAAACTGCATGAATCTATACATGTCTGGAAACAGGAATGTGGGGAAACTTCCTTTTACTGAGGATGTCCTGGAGGTCCTGGTACAGGAGTTGCAACAAAGGAAGTTGGCCCTCTTGGGAGGAGACGGTCACCCTAAAGCTGAGGTCAAATCTACTTGGAGGTAGCGGAGTATTGGTATATATATAAAAATATATATATATCAATATGCCTTTTATTTAAACTGTTCTTGTTCTTGATAAAGGCCGTGAGGCTGTTGGTTCCAAAGTATAATAGCTTTATTAATAAGTTATAACAAGTAACAAAGATATTTAAAATACAAGAGTACAATTAAGTATGCTGGTTGGATTGATACAACCTGACTTATTGTTCATGTAACCGCAGACCCCAGAGTGCACCACTGAAGGCCTGATCTTAATGGGCAGTCCAGCCGTGCCCTGAGAACGTTCTGGTTAGTTACAAAATAGCACCTCACTTATGGATGTTTTAAACACAGTAAGCTCTGTCTGCATGAGCTTCCCATCAATCATCCTCTCTAGCTGGAAACGAGGGGGGGCAGCTTTCAGACCCTACTCCCTACCTCCTAACATTTGACATACCAACACTCCTTTCTGATTCCCACAGCTATTATCACCATGCCAAGCATAATAAACCTTCTAATAACTCCCTTGTGCATTCCTCCAATGATACTACCACCTCCCTAATGAGTAGAGGCCTCTAGGAGGCATGGATGACACCCTTTCACTATTCCACAGACAAGGCCATTAAGATGGCCCAGGTGCTAGTTAAGCAAAAGGGGCTTTCTTTTTCACAAGGTTGTAGAAAGCTTGTTTTGATAAAGACATCAACCCCTTTGTTCACAGCTAACTAATATGTATTTTACTTTAACATGAGCCTTACAATAATGTAGCTTAGATTTATAATATAGAAAGCTTGTATGCTGCTTTTCTTACAGAGTAAATGAAGTTTCCCAGATCCATTACATGAGGAAGAAGTTTTGTTGTATGAGGAGGAGTGAAAAAATAGGTCTACTGACCTTTGCATATTTTATTTTGCTCTGAGGCACAGTTCGCATGAACCAAATCAAATTGGTAAGCTGCAAAGTTTTCACAGGGGTAGCATGCAAAGCATGAACAATCCTTTCTACAATGTCTTTTACTGCAGTGAATCTGAAGTGCACATTTTTTGTAGGTTACACAAATAACTTTCATTGTTACATACAAATGTTGAATGGTATGAAGTGTTGCTACAGAAACCTATCTCTAAGAATCCGACCTTAGCCGGCTAGGCCAGTGCATTAGTCATGCACCAATTTTTTACGGGTGAGTTGAGTACCAGTATAGGAGCTTGCTCAAAGAACATGCAACTTGAATCAGGACCTAATTAATATAATTACCATGTTGCAATGATGCAGGTAGTAGCCACAGTGAAGCCTCCTTTTGACAGTTATTTATCTCCACTATGAAAGGGTGGTGAATGTCTGGAACGAGCTGCCAGAGGCAGTAGTAGAGGCAGGTACAATTTTGTCTTTTAAAAAGCATTTGGACAGTTACATGGGTAAGATGGGTATAGAGGGATATGGGCCAAGTGCAGGCAATTGGGACTAGCTTAGTGGTATAAACTGGGCGACATGGACATGTTGGGCCGAAGGGCCTGTTTCCATGTTGTAACTTCTATGATTCTATGATAATGCACTGAAAATCAGGCATGTAGGCCGACAAGCCTGATTTTATCTCATTGAGGTGCCACAAAATCAGTGTTCATATATACAAGGCACAGTGCAACATGTCTTTATAAAAAACAATTGTCAGGGTTGTTGTGGTAGTAAGTCTAGTTATGGAGATTAATGGTCACATAGAATGTACAGCACAGAAACAGGCCATTTGGCCCAACTGGTCTCTGCCAGTGTTTATGCTCCACATGAGCCTCCTCCCACCCTACTTCATCTAACCCTATCAACATATCCTTCTATTCCTTTCTCACTCATGTGCTTAGGTGAGGAGGAATAGACTGCAGCTTGGTCATTAATGATTGTAACATCCTAACTAAAGAGCTATATCACACTAAAGTATAACAATTGTTTATTTTGAGGTGCAACACTGATAAACTCTGTGCCTTTATAAACAGAACAGTTGCAAATTTCATTCCAATCCAACCATTGAGCAAAGTTATCACAAAATTGAAACAGCTGTAAACAGAAAATTCATGCACAAATTTGATTTGTATATGCTAGCAGCTCTAATCATTCAGCTCTACAGCTTTTGTAAAGACCGGGGCCTGTCAGTGCGGACAGCACGGTGTGAGGACAACAGTGTGCTGAGAGTTCGGTACGTGTGGGAGTTGAAGGGTTAATCTCTTTAAGGGTTAATCTCTTTAAATCTAGTGCATATTGCTTCAACTGTTTAAGGTCAATTTAAAAGTTTAAATTTCTAAGTTTCTGTCTGGCTTCAGCAGAGAGCTGCTGTAGCAAGTTAATTGGTTAGCTAGATTCAATTGGTCCCTGAAGGTGGGGCAGGCCTGACTCATCTGAGTCTCAACTGTAGAAATACAGGGGCCTGTCAGTGCGGACAGCACGGTGTGAGGACAACACAGTGTGCTGAGAGTTCGGTACGTGTGGGAGTTTGCTAAAGTGGGGGAAGGAGGTGCTGCTTTGCCTTGCTTTTCCTGCAGAGCGGTAGTGGACCTGAGAGCGGTGAGCGGTGGTAAAGAGCGAGACCAGAGCGGGGATAAAAACAGCGCAGAGAGAGCGAGAGTTCAGTCGGTGAGCGGCGGGAGAGAGCGAGACCAGAGCGGAGATATAAACAGCGCGGAGAGAGCGAGAGTCCAGTCGGTGAGCGGCGGGAGAGAGCGAGACCAGAGCGGGGATATAAACAGCGCGGAGAGAGCGAGAGTTCAGTCGGTGAGCGGCGGGAGAGAGCGAGACCAGAGCGGAGATATAAACAGCGCGGAGAGAGCGAGAGTTCAGTCGGTGAGCGGCGGGAGAGAGCGAGACCAGAGCGGAGATATAAACAGCGCGGAGAGAGCGAGAGTTCAGTCGGTGAGCGGCGGGAGAGAGCGAGACCAGAGCGGAGATATAAACAGCGCGGAGAGAGCGAGAGTCCAGTCGGTGAGCGGCGGGAGAGAGCGAGACCAGAGCGGGGATATAAACAGTGCGGAGAGAGCGAGACCAGAGCGGGGATATAAACAGTGCGGAGAGAGCGAGACCAGAGCTTACTCTGAGAGCGAGACTCTGAGACCAGCGGCAGTTCGGGGTGACGTCACCAGTCAGAAAGTGACGCGGCACAGGGGAGGCAGCTGATTGGTGAGTAGGTTCAGGTGAGTATTTCTACCATTTTACTGTAAGTAAAGTAATAAGAAAGGGAAGATCTGCAGGTTTTATAGCAGATAGTGTTTTTTTTTTGTGAACCTAGGTCCCTAGTATAGTTAACATTTTCTAATTTCAACGTAATTTAAAAGGGGTAACTAAGCTAAGGCAAGTCATGGCAGCAGACCTCGCACCCGTGATATGCTCCTCCTGCAAGATGTGGGAAGTCATGGACACTACCAGTGTCCCTGCCGACCATGTGTGCGGGAAGTGTGTCCACCTGCAGCTACTGACCGATCGTATCTCGGAGCTGGAGCTGCGGGTGGACTCACTGTGGAGCATTCGCGATGCAGAGAAACTCATGGATAGCACGTTTAGCGAGTTGGTCACACCGCAGGTAAAGGGTATACAGGCAGGAAGTGAATGGGTGACCACCAGGAAGAGTAAGAGATGCAGGCAGGTAGTGCAGGGGTCCCCTGTGGCCATCCCCCTCTCAAACAGATATGCCACTTTGGATGCTGTTGGGGGGGATGACTTATCAGGGGAAGGCAGCAGCAGCCAACTTCCTGGCACCACGGGTAGCTCTGCTGCACAGGCTGGGAGGAAAAAGAGTGGCAGAGCTATAGTGATAGGGGACTCAATTGTAAGGGGAATAGACAGGCGTTTCTGCGGCCGCAACCGAGACTCCAGGATGGTGTGTTGCCTCCCTGGTGCAAGGATCAAGGATGTCTCGGAGCGGCTACAGAACATTTTGGAGGGGGAGGGCGAACAGCCAGCTGTCGTGGTGCACATAGGCACCAACGATATAGGTAAAAAAGGGGATGAGGTCCTAAAAGCAGAATATAGGGAGTTAGGAGGTAAATTAAAAAATAGGACCTCAAAGGTAGTAATCTCAGGATTGCTGCCAGTGCCACGTGCTAGTCAGAGTAGAAATAGGAGGATATTTCAAATGAATACGTGGCTAGAGGAATGGTGCAAGGTGGAGTGATTCAAATTCCTGGGACACTGGAAACGGTTCTGGGGGAGGTGGGACCAGTACAAACCGGATGGTCTGCACCTGGGCAGGGCCGGGACCGCTGTCCTAGGAGGAGTGTTTGCTAGTGCTGTTGGGGAGGGTTTAAACTAAAGTGGCATGGGGTTGGGAACCTGAGCAGGGAGAGAGAGGAAAGCGTAACAGGAAGGGACAGAAGGTATGGAGTAATAGGTAAAGTGTTAAAAAAGGAAAAAGCAGGAACTAAGCGTCACAAAACAGATTTGAAAGTTCTTTATCTGAATGCACGTAGCATTCGTAATAAAATGGACGAGTTAACGGCACAAATAACTACGTATGGGTATGATCTTGTGGCCATTACAGAAACATGGCTGCAGGGTGACAACGACTGGGAATTAAATATGCCAGGGTATTTAACAATCAGGAAGGACAGGCAGGCAGGAAGGAAGGGGAGGTGGGGTGGCTATGTTAATAAAGGAAGGAATCACTGTAATACAGAGAAATGATATTGGGACAAAGCATCAAGATAATGAAACAGTTTGGGTGGAGATAAGGAATAATAAGGGAAAAAAAACACTAGTGGGCGTAGTATATAGGCCTCCTAATAGTTGCAACTCTGCTGGAAGAAGTATTAATCAGGAGATAGTCGGGGCATGTAATAAGGGAACAGCCATAATTATGGGGGATTTTAATTATCATATTAACTGGACAAATCAAATTGGGCAGAGCAGCCTTGAGGACGAGTTCATTGAATGCATCAGGGATGGATTTCTTGAGCAGTATGTAACTGATCCTACAAGGGGGCAGGCAACCTTGGACCTGGTCCTGTGTAATGAGTCAGGATTAATTAATAATGTCCTAGTTAAGGATCCCCTTGGAACGAGCGACCACAACATGGTTGAATTCCATATCCAATTAGAGGGTGAGAAGGTTGATTCTCAAACAAGCGTACTGAGCTTGAATAAAGGAGACTATGATGGTATGAGAGCGGAATTGATTAAAGTGGACTGGGAAAATAGATTAAAGGGTAAGACGGTACATGAGCAGTGGTGTTCATTTAGGGAGTTATTTTACAACTTTCAAAATAAATATATTCCACTGAGGAAAAAAGGGTGTAAAAGAAATGACAGCCATCCGTGGCTAAGTAAAGAAATCAAGGATAGTATCCGACTAAAAACAAGGACATATAAGGTAGCCAAACTTAGTGGGAGGATAGAAGATTGGGAATTCTTCAAAAGACAGCAAAAAGTAACTAAAGGATTGATTAAGAAAGGGAAGTTAGATTATGAAAAGAAATTAGCAAAAAATATAAAAACAGATAGCAAGAGTTTCTATAGTTATATAAAAAGAAAAAGGGTGGCTAAGGCAAACATAGGTCCCTTAGAGGATGAGACCGGGAAATTAATGGTGGGAAACATGGAGATGGCAAAAATGCTGAACAAATATTTTGTTTCAGTCTTTACAGTAGAGGACACTAAGAATATCCCAACACTGGACAAACAGGGGACTCTCGGGGGGGAGGAGCTAAATACGATTAAAATCACTCAGGAGATGGTACTCAGTAAAATAATGGGACTCAAGGCGGATAAATCCCCTGGACCTGATGGCTTCCATCCTAGGGTCTTGAGGGAAGTGGCAGTAGGGATTGTGGATGCTTTGGTGATAGTTTTCCAAAATTCCCTGGACTCAGGAGAGGTCCCGGCAGATTGGAAAACTGCTAATGTAACACCGTTATTTAAAAAGGGTAGTAGGCAGAAGGCTGGAAATTATAGGCCAGTTAGCTTAACATCTGTGGTGGGTAAAATTTTGGAGTCTATTATTAAGGAGACAGTAACGGAACATTTAGATAAGCATAATTTAATAGGACAAAGTCAGCATGGCTTTATGAAGGGGAAGTCATGTCTGACAAATTTGCTTGAGTTCTTCGAGGATATAACGTATAGGGTGGATAAAGGGGAACCAGTGGACATAGTGTATTTAGACTTCCAGAAGGCATTCGACAAGGTGCCACATAAAAGATTATTACTTAAGATAAAAAATCACGGGATTGGGGGTAATATTCTGGCATGGGTGGAGGATTGGTTATCGAACAGGAAGCAGAGAGTTGGGATAAATGGTTCATTTTCGGACTGGCAACCAGTAACCAGTGGTGTTCCACAGGGGTCGGTGCTGGGTCCCCAACTCTTTACAATCTATATTAACGATTTGGAGGAGGGGACCGAGTGCAACATATCAAAATTTGCAGATGATACAAAGATGGGAGGGAAAGTAGAGAGTGAGGAGGACATAAAAAACCTGCAAGGGGATATAGACAGGCTGGGTGAGTGGGCGGAGATTTGGCAGATGCAATATAATATTGGAAAATGTGAGGTTATGCACTTTGGCAGGAAAAATCAGAGAGCAAGTTATTTTCTTAATGGCGAGAGACTGGAAAGTACTGCAGTACAAAGGGATCTGGGGGTCCTAGTGCAAGAAAATCAAAAAGTTGGTATGCAGGTGCAGCAGGTGATCAAGAAAGCCAACGGAATGTTGGCTTTTATTGCTAGGGGGATAGAATATAAAAACAAGGAGGTATTGCTGCAGTTATATAAGGTATTGGTGAGACCGCACCTGGAATACTGCATACAGTTTTGGTCTCCATACTTAAGAAAAGACATACTTGCTCTCGAGGCAGTACAAAGAAGGTTCACTCGGTTAATCCCGGGGATGAGGGGGCGGACATATGAGGAGAGGTTGAGTA
The DNA here is from genome assembly GCF_035084215.1 of Heptranchias perlo. Lineage (NCBI taxonomy): Eukaryota > Metazoa > Chordata > Chondrichthyes > Hexanchiformes > Hexanchidae > Heptranchias > Heptranchias perlo. Next base: position 72,753,659 of record NC_090329.1, on the reverse strand, counting down.
GATTGGGACTCTACTCATTGGAGTTCAGAAGAATGAGAGGCGATCTTATTGAAACATATAAGATTGTGAAGGGTCTTGATCGGGTGGATGCAGTAAGGATGTTCCCAAAGATGGGTGAAACTAGAACTAGGGGGCATAATCTTAGAATAAGGGGCTGCTCTTTCAAAACTGAGATGAGGAGAAACTTCTTCACTCAGAGGGTGGTAGGTCTGTGGAATTTGCTGCCCCAGGAAGCTGTGGAAGCTACATCATTAGATAAATTTAAAACAGAAATAGACAGTTTCCTAGAAGTAAAGGGAATTAGGGGTTATGGGGAGCGGGCAGGAAATTGGACATGAAGCTGAGTTCGGATCGGTCAATGCCCTGTGGGTGGCGGAGAGGGCCCAGGGGCTATGTGGCCGGGTCCTGCTCCGACTTCTTGTGTTCTTTAGATTTGTGGTTGGGATCAGATCAGCCATGATCTTATTGAATGGCGGAGCAGGCTCGAGGGGCCGATTGGCCTACTCCTGCTCCAATTTCTTATGTTCTTATGTTCTTATGTTGATCCCAACAAACCATTGGGCTGGATCTCACTGGTGCGGGGCATCTCATGGCACACACCGTTAGTTAGACTTTTTCCTGTGCCCTTCAGCTCAACAATTTTTTTGTGCTATAACTTACTGGAAGTGCGAGCTTATAACGGTGCGACAAGGGCTGTGGGGTGTCTGGGACCTTAGTGAATGGCGGGACCAACAATGTATCTCTTTAATCAATGAGATTTAAGGATTGAGAAAGAAACAGAGGAACAACAGAGAAGGAGGGTGAATTAGAGTCAAATCAGGTACGGAAAGAGAAATCAAGAGAGGGAAAGACAGATTGGATTAAGAGAGAGAGAAGAAAAAGACAGAAAAGAAAAGTAAGAAAAAGATTTAAAAATTTAAAATTTGACATTTTGAAAATCTCTAACAACAATTCACTATATGATATTGAAAAGTTTATATTATTCTTTTTATGGGCCAGAGAAGTTGATTGACATTGCATTAACAATTATCACATCATTAAAAGGCGCTTATGCTGTTAAGTTCCAGCACTACCTTTCTGTGGGAGTTTAACGGGCAATTGATGTGCAAATCCAGCAAGTTCTTAAAAATAACGGGGAGGTTGAGGGCGAGGTGTTGTTTGTGCAAATCAAACGGTGGAACGGTGTAAATTGACCAGCAAGTTCTGGAGATTTACAACTCACGGCGTATCTCTTAATCCCCTGAACTTGCTGGCCGATTTGCACATTAATAATGACATGCATTGTTAACACACCATTATTTTTCCAGCAAGATCTGACCCATTATTGCAGACATGAAAATAAAATTTCAATGAAAGTCATTCACTTGACACTTTTGGCTTTACTGCTGTTTAGGAAAACAAGTGATGAAAATCTGAGATAAGAAGGTACGTACATTTTTGAAAGAGGAGGTTCCCTACTACTGATGGATCAATTTGTTTTTGAATGGTGATCAGGTGCGACATCAATCAATTTTTCCCTCCTTTGATTGGGAACGATCTACTCTTGGCCCATTGTTTAAAAGAAGCTTGATGATGTCACACAATCACTGTACAATTGTATACATGTCAGCCAAGAGTATAATTTCTACTTTGCATCCAATAGTTATTCTCCTGGTCACCAACAGCAGATAAGTCCAGTCCATTGTCTTGCATTGTCTATTCCATATTTCTAGAATCCCATCCACACATATTGAGGCGTGCGACTCCTTTTTGAAAAGTTCCACAGCTAGATTTCTAAAATTCATATGAAGGCATGTTGTTGAAATCAGTGGAAATGAAAATCATAGAGAATTGTTTATCGGGTCGCTGAGCCGATATCACATATTTTACACTATTGTCCAAAGTCAAAATTATTCCCCTTCTGTGTAAAGGTACTCCTGCTGCTGTTGCGTGTAATTCCTATTTTTACTTCTGGTAGTGCACCTAACGGAACAAATAATGGCGATTCTCATATGCTACCTTTTTTGACAAGTGCTTTCAACAGTGCTAATAACATAAACATGGGCCCTAAGATTCCTTGGGACCTCCGAAGGTCACCAACCATAAGTCTGGTGGGACACTGGTGGAATCCCCAGGAAAACAGCACTGCAATGGACCTCTTGTGTGTAAAGATGCACCTGCCGCTGCTGCACATTTTTCCTATTTTCACTTCTGGCAGTGCACCGGACACGACTAACATGTGTTGATTCTATAAGTTAATCATCAATGCTCATGTTGGTACTCAAAGTGTTCAAGGAGGCAAACTTGACAGATTTTAATCTGAACATTATTTTGTTGATTATTTTAATTATACTTTGCCATTAGCTTTATTGTTATAAAATTCTCAAATAATTTTTACAAGATGGTCCTGTGTGGATAAAGATTGGTTTTAACTGGACTTATCTCCATTTTCTTTCCATTGCCAAGAGGAGGAGATAACTGGAATGCAGAATGCTAGATCTGATATCCCATCCATCCCCAGAGACTCTCTGGTACTTGTGTACTTTGTACTAGCATTGGAGGAAAGGAGAGCTGCGAGGTTAGCAACACATGTAAATATCTAATTAGTTTAAGTTTTGTGTTACCTTTCTCTGTAGGTTTTGGTTTCACTTGCTTCATGGTTTCTGCCTCTAAACATTTGGTGAACAATTGAATTAGGTTCAATATTAATCATACTTTTACTGTACATGAATATTGACAATATATTAGTCTCATGAGATGTACATTCAACATATTGTATGTATACATGCAATAATTAATATTACACAAAAATGGGGCGTTAGTGGACCCAAAAATGGCTGCTAGTCCCACCCACTTACTGCTGCTTTTACGGGAAGTCTGATATTGTAGTGGAGATAAATCCAGGTGGGAACCTTATGAATACATACAAAGAAAGGTCAAGTGAAGTCATTTAGACTCCAATGCCACTTTTAGGCTCACCGCCTGATTACCTACCGTCTGTTCCTGCTCTCGCCTACAAATCGTGGATGGTACAAGTCGGCTCATGGCTGAGCAGATAGAAAGGAAGGCAGGCCTGGCTCAATTTTGAAAAGCTAACCTCCCTCCTTCTCAGTTTAATCAGCTTCCTAGGCAAAAAAAATGAATGCAGGGAGCCTGGGCAGCAGCATAGTTTTTTGGGGGCAGGAGATTCAGTGAGGCAGCAGCTCTTAAAGGGCTGTTGCTTGCCATCAAATAAAAGGGGTGTTTTAATTGTGGCAAAGGTTGTGCTTGCAGAGAAGAACAGTGAACAACGACAGTAAAAGTGGCTAAAACTGCGTGAATCTAAAAGTGTCTGGAAATAGGAATGTGGGGAAATTTCCTTTCACTGGGGATGCCCTGGAGATCCTGGTGCAGGAAGTTGCAACAGAGGAAGTGGCCCTCTTGGGAGAAAATGGTCACCCCAAAGCAGAGGTTAAATCTGCTTGGATCAAGGAAGCCGAGTAAATGGAGTTTCCCAGATTCATAACATGAGGAAGACTTTTTGTAGTATGAGGAGGATGAGGAGGAGTGAAAAAATAAGTGTACTGAACTTTGCATATTTTATTTTTACTCTGAGGCACAGTTCACATGTGCCAAATCAAATCTGTGAGCTGCACTGTCTACAGAGCTAGCATGCAAAACATGGAGAATCCTTTCTGCAGTGTCTTTTACTGCGGGGAATCTGAAGTGCACAATTTTTGTGGGTTATACAAATAACTTTCACTGTTACATATAAATGTTGAAAGATATGAACTGTTGCAAAAGAAAACTAGCTCTAAGAATCTAATCTCAGCAGGCCAGGCCAGTGCATTAGTCATATACCAATTTTTTACGGGTGAGTTGAGTACCAGGAATGGAGGTCGCCCAAAGAACTTAATTTGGATCAGAACCTAATTTATATAATTACCATATTGCAATGGTGTTGGTGGTAGCCACAGTGAAGTCTCCTTGTAACTCATTTATTTCCACTATGAAATGTAATGCACTGAAAATCAGGCATGTAGGCCGACAAGCCTGATTTTATCTCATTGAGACGCCACAAAATCAGTGTTCATATATACAAGGCACAGTGCAACATGTCTTTATAAAAAACAATTATCGGGTTGTTGTAATGTTGAGTCTAGTTGAGGTGATTACTGGTGAGGAGGAATAGACTGCAGCTTGGTCATTGTTGTTTGTAACATCCTAACTAAAGAGCTATATTACATTAAAGCACAGGAATCATTTATCTGGGAGTGCAATACTGATAGACTCTGTGCCTTGTATATATATTAACTGTGAAGAGTAGTAAATTTGATTCAAATCCAACCATCGGTTATCAGAACATTGAAACAGCTCTAAACAGAAAATTCATGCACAAATTTGCTTCGAATAAACAAATGTAAGGAATCTTACAACACCGGGTTATAGTCCAACAAATTTATTTTAAAATCACAAGCTTTCGGAGATTATCTCCTTCGTCAGATGAATTCATCTGACGAAGGAGATAATCTCCGAAAGCTTGTGATTTTAAAATAAATTTGTTGGACTATAACCTGGTGTTGTAAGATTCCTTACATTTGTCCACCCCAGTCCATCACCGGCATCTCCACATCATCGAATAAACAAGCAGCTCTCATTATTGAACTCTACGGGCATGATTTTATCGGGGGTGCAGCGGGGGCGGGGGGGGACTTCCTGTCAGAAAATCCGGAAGTACGGGTTTCCCGGATGTCCTTACGATTTTGATATAAGGACGTCTTTTGTTTTTTTTTGACTGTTTCCCGCCCAACAGGCCAGCCTGATTGGCAGGCTGGACTCAGTCAGACGGGAGAAGAAGAAGGAAGAGGACATGAACAGGTAAGTGTTAGATGGGGGGGGGGGGCTCAGTCATTGGAGGTCACTGGGGGGAGGGGGGGCTGGGGGGTGTCAGTCACCCGGGGGGGCTCAGTCACTGGTGGGGGAGGGGGTCCGTCATCAGGGATTATCGGGGGAGGGGGGGGAAAGTCAGTCACCGGGGGGGTCATGGGGGAGGTGGGGGTTGTCAGTCATCGAAGAGAGGGCTCAGTCATCGAAGAGAGGGCTCAGTCATCGGAGAGGGGTCAGTCATCGGGGGTCGGGGGTCGGAGATCGTGGGGGGGGGTCGGTGATCGTGGGGGTTGGGGTTGGGGGGTCATTGTGGCGGTAGGAGATCGGGGGGTTTGGAGATTGTGGGGGAGGGCGGTCGATCGCGTTTGTAGGGTCGCTACAGGTAGGCTTATTGGGCCTGGAGGAAACACTGCTGCTTCACCGGGCCCACAAGCTGTGCTATAAAGGCACTTAACTGCTGATTTAGGCCTTCCCGCATCCTCTCACGTGGTGTGAATCAGGAGGCCCAGGAATCCCGGCCCCCAGGGGTTAAAAATAAAAAATCTGTCAAAATGGAGACCTGCAGCATCCTTGAAAGCTTTTACTGACCGACGTGCCTCCTGAGAGCGGGTTGGTGTCCCGCCTCCGGGAAAGCCGGAAGTGGGCGGGATGGTGGCGGGTTGGTGTCCCGCCTCCGGGAAAGCCGGAAGTGGGCGGGATGGTGGCGGGTTGGTGTCCCGCCTCCGGGAAAGCCGGAAGTGGGCGGGATGGTGGCGGGTTGGTGTCCCGCCTCCGGGAAAGCCGGAAGTGGGCGGGATGGTGGCGGGTTGGGGACGGGTTTTAGGTTTTTAAAATTTTTACTGCCCCCCCCCCCGTCCCCAACCCACCCATTTTTCCCATTTAAAATCATGCCCTACAGCTTTTGCAATGAAAGAAAGAACTCATTCCAAAAAAACATTATTGCAAACAAGAATAAAATCTCCACAAAGGTCACTCACTTGTTACTTTTGGCTTTACTACTGTTTAAGAAAAAAATGATGAAAGCTGAGATAACATTGTAGGTTTTTTTTGTAAGAGAAGATTCCCTACTACTGGCAGACTAATTTGTTTTTGAATGGTGATCAGGTGTGCCATCAATCAATTTTTCCCTCCTTTGATTGGGAATGGTTTACTCCTGGCACATTGTTTAAAAGGAGCTTCATGCTACCACTCAATCACTGTCCATTTGTAAACATGTCTGCCAGGAGTAAAATTTCTACTTCACACTCTATATTGAAATTTGTACTTCACAGTCAGGATAGTTCTGCTCCTGGTCACCAACAGGAGATATTTCCATATTCCCAGTCCACTGTCTTGCATTGTTTGTTTATGTTCCTAGAATCCCAGCCACACATATTAAGAAGTGCGACTCCTTTTTGAAATGTTCCACTGCTAGATTTCGAAAATACACATGGAGGCATGTTGTTGGGTGTTGTAGGTGCGTTATTTTAAGTCATACCATTTTAAAACAGAATTAGTGAGCAAACAGAACTGAGCTTCCTTTGTTCGCAGATGATACTTGTTTGCCTAATTTGATCATTCTAATACCCCATGTATAGTATTTACTGGCAGATGTCAGATCCTGTCATTCCTGCTGACATAACTAATTTGGATGTTTACTAAGTGTTCATATACAGGACAACAATAAAAACTTGGAAATAGTCAAGTGCTGTGTACAACACACTTGATTATGAGGCACTAAATCTCTTTAACCCAGCGCTGAATCCTGCAAAAATTCAGGTATAGTCTAGCCTTTCACAATATTGCAACAAATATACAGTCTTATTTGTGATGGAAGAAACTCATCTGCTGCTAGTTTTGCTAGTTGTTTATAACAGTGCCCAATAATATACAAATAGGTCCCAAGATTCCTTTGGGGTTGCGGATGTCTCCTGTCATAACTCTGGTGCAAAACTAGTGGAATCACCAGGAAAATGGCAGAGACCTGGTTGTGCCGAGTCTTGACCTAGTCAAGTAACTTCCTGGTTGTCTTGTGAGGGGCGAAAACTCTGCTGGGAGTTCCCGCTCCTTCAGTTGAACCAGGACCCAGTATATCAGTGGAGGTCGGCTTTTGCCTGTCTGTACCATGATATTTAGGTGCCCTCCCTTGGACCCGGTTAACTCTACGATTCTCACCTGCAGATTTACAGTACTATAATGTTTTCTATTCCATGAGAGATTTCATATGAGTTTGACAGGATTAACAACAGCAAACTTTGAGCTGTGAAAAAAAAATTCTTTAGAATATATTCACTTTCTTTTGTCATCATTTGCTCATGGCCTATCAAGTTTGTTGTGATTCTGTGGGATATGTTTTTATCCTCTTCAAAACAATCACTACTTATGCCTTCTGTGGCACTGGGAATGATTGCTATGGACACCTATACCTGCTGTTGCACATAATTCCCATTTTCACTTCTTGTAGAACTCCAGACACAATTAAATGTGCGGATTCTATAAGTTAATCATCAGTGCTCATGTTGGTGCTCTAATTGGTCAAGGAGGTAACCTTGCCAGATTTTAGTTTGAACCTTACTTTGTTGATTATTTTAATTATACTTTGCCATTAACTTTATTACTACAAAATTCTGAAAACTGATTTCAACTGGACTTATCTCCATTTCCTTTCCTATACCAAGAGGAGGAAAAAACTGGAGCACAGAATGCTAGTTTGGATAACCCATCCATCCCCAGAGACTCACTGGTAGTTTTGTACTTTTAACATTGGAAGGAAAGAGAGCTACAAGGTTAGAAACACATGGAAATATCTTATTGGTTTAACTTTTATGTTACCTTTCTCTGTAGGTTTTGGTTTCACTTGCTTCACGGTTTCTGCCTCTAAACATTTAGCGAACAATTGAATTAGCTTCAATACTAATCATACTTTAATTGTACATGAATATTGACCAGATATTAGTCTCATAAGATGTACATTCAACATATTATATGCATACATGCAATAATTAATACTGCACAAAAATGGTAGTAGTCCCAAAAACTGACTGCTAGTCCCATCCACTTACTGCTGCTTTTATGGGCAGTCCGATTTTGCAGTAGCAATAAATCCAGGTGAGACTGTCATGAATACATACAAAGAAGGGTGAAGTGAAGTAATTAGACTCCAATGCCACTTTTACACTCCCGCCTACAAACCATGCATGATACAAGTTGGCTCATGGCACAGGCAAAGCTGTGCAGATAGCAAGGAAGTCAGGCCTCACTGAATTTTGCAAAGGTAACCCTCCTCCTCCTCAGTTTAATCAGCATGAAAAATGTGTACACGGAGCCTGAGCAACAGCACAGTTTGCTTGGGGTCAGGGAACCTGGTGAGGCAGCAGTTCTTATAGGGCTGTTGCTTGCCATTAATGATAAGGAGAGTTTTCTTTGTGGCAAAGGTTGTGCTTGCAGAAAAGAACAGTGAATAACTACTGCAAAAGTGGCCAAAACTGCGTGCATCCAAAAATGTCTGGAAACAGGAATGTGGGGAAAATAAGTGTACTGAACTTGGCCCATTTTATTTTACTCTGGGGCACAGTTCACGTGAATAAAATAAAATCTGTGAGCTGCAATGCCTTCACAGAGCTAGCATGCAAAGCATAGACCACCTTTTCTACACTTTTTGTGAGTAATAGAAATCACATTCACTGTTACATAGAAATGTTGAATGGTATGAACTGTTGCTACAGAAACCTAGCTTGAAGAATCCATTCTCAGCAGGCCAGGCCATTGCATTAGTCATGTGCCAATTTTTTAGGGGTGAGTTGAGTATCAGGAATGGAGCTCACCCAAAGAACGTGCAATTAGGTTCAAATGTTAATTAATATAATTACCATATTGCAATGATGCTGGTGGTAGCCACAGTCCCTGTGACTGTCATTTATCTCCACTATGAAATGTAATGCACTGAAAATCAGGAAGCCTGATTTGATCTCATTGACTCTCCAGAAAATCAGCATTCATATATACAAGGCACACTGCAACATGTCTTCATAAAAAAACAATTGTTGGGGTTGTCATGGTGTTGAGAAGAGTTGAGGAGATTAATGATGAAAAGGAATAGAATGCAGCTTGGTCATTACTTTTTGTAATCTCCGAGCTAAAGAGCTATATTACGACAAAGTAAAACAATTGTATATTTGGGGTGGTAAAACTGAAATTCTATGCCTTGTATATATATGTAAACAATTTTACAACACCAAGTTATAGTCCAGTAATTTTATTTGAAATTCACAAGCTTTCGGAGGCTTCCTCCTTCCTCAGGTGAACGTTGTTGGAAATGTTGATTTCCATCAACGTTGATTTCCAACATCGTTCATCTGAGGAAGGAGGAAGCCTCCGAAAGCTTGTGAATTTAAAATAAAATTACTGGACTATAACTTGGTGTTGTAAAATTGTTTACAATTGTCAACCCCAGTCCATCACCGGCATCTCCACATCTTGTATATATATGAACTGCAAAGAGCAACAAATTTGATTCAAATCAAACCAGCAATTCAGTGAGCAAAGGAATCAGGAAACTGAAGGAGCTGCAAACAGAATATTCATGCACAAATTTGCTTTGTATATGCCAGCAGTTCTAATCATTTAGCTTTACAGCTTCTGTAAAGAAAGAAAGCCCTAATCTCAACAAAACATTATTGCAAACACCAAGAATAAAATCTCCACAAAAGTCACTCACTTGTTACTTTTGGCTTTACTGCTGTTTAAGAAAAGATGATGAAAATCTGAGATAAGAAGGGAGGTACATTTTTGAAAGAGAAGCTTCCCTACTACTGGTCGCGAATTTGTTTTTGAAAGGTGATCGGGTGTGACACCAAGCAATTCTGCGCTCCTTTGATTGGGAACGGTTTACTCCTGGCTCTTTGTTTAAAAGGAGCTTCAGGATTCACACAATGGGGGTATATTGACTTTGGGTGATAATGTAAAATGGGCGACATTGATTCGCCCGCCCTTATACATCGCTCCCAATTTTCATTTTTATTGACTTTAATGAAAACGAAAATCGGGAGAGGTCTATAACGGGCGGCAGATCTAATATCGCCTGTTTTACACTACCAACCAAAATCAAAAATTATCAACTTGTGTACAAAGATACACTGCTGCTGCACCTTATTCCTATTTTCAATCTGGTATTGGACCGGACACAACTAACATCAGTGGAATTTATAAATTAATCATCAATGCTCATGTTGGGACACAAACTGTTCAAGGAGGCAAACTTGCCTGATTTTAATCTGAACATGATTTTGTTGATTATTTTATTGATACTTTGCCATGAGCTTTATTATTACAAAATTCTCAAATGATTTTCACAAGATGGTCCTGTGCGGATAAAAACTGGTTTAAACTGGACTTATCACCATTTTCTTTCCATTACCAAGAGGAGCGCAGAATGCGAGATCTGATAACACAACCATTCTCACAGACTCAGTGCTAGTTTTGTACTTTTAGCTTTGGAACAAAGGAGAGCTGCGAGGTTAAAAACACACGTAAATATCTCATTGGATTAACTTTTGTGTTACCTTTCTCTGTAGGTTTTCGTTTCATTTGCTTCACGTTTTCTGCCTCTAAACATTTGGTGAACAATTGAAATAGTTTCAATATTAATCATACTTTAATTGTACATGAATATTCTCCAGATATTAGTCTCATCAGATGTACATACAACATATTGAATGTATACATGTAATAATTAATATAACAAAACATATGGGGTTGATTTTTGTCTCGTTACCACCCTTTTTGTGTACAAAAATGGGGCAGTAGTGGCCCCCACAAAATGGCTGCCAGTCCCACTACTACTGCTTTTACAGAAAGTCTAATTTTCCAGTGGACACAGAAGCATCAAGTGAAGACATTTAGACACCAACGCCATTTTTAGGCTCACTGCCTGACATAAGAACATAAGAAATAGGAGCAGGAGTAGGCCATACGGCCCCTCGAGCCTGCTCCGCCATTCAATAGGATCATGGCTGATCTTTTACCTCAACTCCACTTTCATAGAATCATAGAATCATTCTATGATTCTATTTCTATTTCCTATTTTCTATGATTCTATTTCCTGCCCTATCCCCATATCCCTTGATTTCTGACTATCACCAGTTACTGCTTCCGCCTCCAAACCATGGTACAAGTCGGCTCATGGCACAGGCAAGACAGTGTAGATAGAAAGGAAGGCAGCTCTCATTGAATTTTACAAAGCTAGCCCTTCTCCTCCTCAATTTTATCAGCTTCCTATGAATGAAAAATGGGTGCAGGGAGCTGAACAGCAGGAAGTCTGATGAGGCAGCAGCTATTAAATGACTGTTGCTTGCCGTTAAATAAAAGGTGAGTTTTCGTTGTGGCAATGGTTGTGCTTACAGAGAAGAATAGTGAACAACTACAGGAAAAGTGGCCAAAGCTGCATGTATCAAAAAACGTCTGGAAATAGGAATGTGGGGAAACTTCTGTTTACTGAGGATGCCCTGGAAATCCTGCTGCAGGAGGTGCAAAAAAGGACGGTAGCCCTCTTGGGAGAAGATGGCTACCACAAAGCAGAGGTCAAATCTGCTTGGATGGAGGTAGCAGAGTAAATGGAGTTTCCCAGATCATAGCATGAGGAAGAGGTTTTGTAGTATGAGGAGAATGAGGAGAAGTGAAAAAATGTACTGAATTTTGCATATTTTATTTTCCTACTGGGGCACGGTTGACATGAGCCAAATCAGATCTGTGAGCTGTTACATCTTCACAGAGTTAGCATGCAAAGCATGGACAACCCATTCTACACTGTCTTTTACTACAGGGAATCTGAAGTGCACACTTTTTGTGGGTTACACAAATGACTTACACTGTCACATACAAATGATGAATGATGAAAGGTATGAACTGTTGCTACAGAAAACTAGCTCTATGAATACAATCTCAGCAGGTCAAGCCAGTGCATTAGTTGTGCATCAATTTTTAGGGTCAAAATGAGAACCAGAATTGGAGCTTGCCCAAAGAACGTGCAATTTGGATCAGAATCTAATTAATATAATTATCATGCTGCAATGATGCTGGTGGCTGCCATAGTGTATTCTCCACTTGGTTCTCATTTATCTCCACTATGAAATGTAATGGACTGAAAATCAGGCATGTGGCCAACAAGCCTGATTTCATCTCATTGAGGCTTCACAACATCAACGTTTATATATACAAGGCACAGTGCGACAAGTTTTTATAAAAAAACAATTGTCAGGGTTGTCGCGATGTTGAGTCTAGTTGAGGAGATTAATAATGAGGAGGAATAGACCGCAGCTTGGTCATTACTGTTTGTAACGTCCTAACTAAAGAGCTATATTACACTAAAGTATAACAATTGTTTACTTGGGGTTGCAACACTGAAACTCTGTGCCTTGTACATATAAATAATAACAGAAAACAGTAGCAAATTTGTTTCAAATCCAATCATCATTTCAGCGAACAAAGGTATCAGATAATTGAAAGACGTGTAAACAAAAAATTCATGCACAAGTTTGCTTTGTATATGCTAGCAGCTCTAATTAGTGAACTCTACAGCAAACAGCAAGAATAAAATCTCCACAAAAGTCACTCACTTGTTACTTTTGGCTTTACTGCTGTTTAAGAAAAAAATAATGAAAATCTGAGGTAAGTACGTCTGTATATTTTTGAAAGAGAAAGCTCCTATTACTGGTGGACTAATTTGTTTTTGAATGCTGATCGGGGGCATGATTTTTACCTGTAGCTGGGAATCTAGCGGGTGGATAGATAGTCGCGTGTGAAACCCAGAAGTAAAGTGAGCACGTCGGGATCTGCGATCGCCACTAAATTGAAGGCACTTAATTTTATTTCTGGGTTTCACGTCTCCAAGCTACGCAGCGGGTGTACTGTGCACCTGCATGATGCGATCTGAAGTCCACTATCTAAAGGGCCAATCTAAAAATGGATTTTGGAGGAGAAAGGAAGAAGTGAAGCTATGGATGGACATAGAGGAAAGGCAGCATTCAGGTTCTTGGATGCGTCACTTGAAGTACTGCTGGGTGCAGTGAGAACCAGGAGGGAGATAATTTACCCAAGTGATCGGAGGAAGAAACCTGGTTCTGCCACCAAGAAGGTGTGGCTGGAGGTGGCAGAAGAGGTGAGCAACAGGAGCACGGTGCCCAGGTCATGGGTGCAATGCAGGAAGCCTTTTAATGACCTAACCAGGTCAGGAAAAGTGAATACATTTGCTGATTCACCCACATCCTGTGTTGTGCAAGAACCCTCCTCTCACTCTGCCTGGGCACGCTTACTCCACAACATCACTCCTCACACCCACTTAAGTTTCAGCATCAGCCATCCTTCACTTTCTATGCACTTCCTCATCTCCCCATTTATGCACCCACCACTGCCACTCACTCCAATCTTGATGCAATGTGATGCATCTCTCTGATAGTCTCCCTCTGAAGCGTCTGTTTCATATTCAGTCTCCCCCAAGCAATGCATCCATCAGGTGAATACGGCACCTTCAGTCACTCACAAGTCTGTTCTTTCTCCCCTTGTAGGAGAAGAGAGCGCAAAATGCAAGGGAGAGGGCGAGGACTGGAGGTGGACCATCACAAATAGTGCAGCTCACAGATGCGGAGGAGGAGGCCATGGAGATAATTGGAACAACTGCATCACTATCCATTGGAGATGGAGAAGCTGGGAACTCGCAGATGCCTGGTGACAGAACTTTAACATCTTTCATACACATGATGGCTTTATTTCATCAATGAGTGAACTTTGACAGAGCTCAGTATGGTGATTGGAAAGAATGTCACTTTGCCAATGAATAATTAATATCACTTTCTGTTGTCTTCCATGGCCTTCACATGTTCAAGAAGAATCTGCCAAAATGGAAGAAAGCGATTCCTCAGAAGACCTCATTCCGTCAGAGGTGCATCATCACAGGACATCCAGCCATGCACCAGGGCAGATACTCGCACTTCGGTGGGACCCGTTAGCCAGTTAGTTGGGTTGTTACCTGGTGATTCACCACTCACAAGTGAGCACGAGCAGACACTGGTGGCAGGGGAAGCTGTGGAGAGTCTGAGTCTCTCCAAGCTCTGCTCAGCTGGACACAGATGCTGAACCCTGGGGGCCTTTGTTGAGAAGGAGAATGATTGAGGTACAGCTGCACCTTTGCGAGGTAAAGAAAATGTGCCACTCAGACTCTCCACAATAATGGAGAGGATGGAGGAGTCTAACTCCAACACTAGTGGATTGTTGGCGCAGGTAATTGCGAAAATGTTTGCGATGGAGAGAGCTTTAAGCACGGCTCTCAAATGAGTTTACGCAGGCCATGACCATGGCCTTGCAGACTTTGAATGCCAACATGTCTGCCGCCTTAAACAGGATGACAAGACATCACTGTTCTGCACCAAGCTGCTGTCCAGCAGAGTGGTAGGAGTAATGTGGCGTTGGTCCAAGAGAGAGATGATGGTGCGAGGTGTAACTGAAGTGAGGACTCAACTCAAAGCGCTCCCCCATCTCACCCATTGCGGCCACCCCCCCGAACCAGTACCTGAAATGCTGCCTCCTCTCTCGATGACCGAGTCTGCCCCCGCACTGGTGCAGGTGGAGCAGTCTTTGGCGGGGCCCTTATGGGCTCCAAAACCCAGAGGTTGCGGGCCAAAAGCATCTCAGCAGTCAGGGCAGGAATCTGAGCAACCTGCCACTATCTCCGCTGAAGCCACAGGGGATGCACCACGTGGAAACAGTAGAAAGCGTAAGTTAAAGCAATTGTAGTTCACCAAGGTTATGACAAGGGTGTTTGAAGAAATATTATGTTGCTCATTCTCCTTTTTTTTATATTGGCACAATAGGAACATTGGAACATAGGAACAGGAGTAGGCCATTCAGCCCCTCGTGCCTGCTCCGCCATTTGATAAGATTATGGCTGATCTGTGATCTAACTCCATATACCCGCCTTTAGCCCATATCCCTTAATACCTTTGGTTGCCAAAAAGCTATCTATCTCAGATTTAAATTTAGCAATTGAGCTAGTATCAATTGCCGTTTGTGGAAGAGAGTTCCAAACTTCTATCACCCTTTGTGTGTAGAAATGTTTTCTAATCTCACTCCTGAAAGGTCTGGCTCTAATTTTTAGACTTTACCCCCTACTCCTAGAATCCCCAACCAGTGGAAATAGTTTCTCTCTATCCACCCTATCTGTTCCCCTTAATACCTTATAAACTTCGATCAGATCACCCCTTAACCTTCGAAACTCTAGAGAATACAACCCCAATTTGTGTAATCTCTCCTCGTAACCTAACCCTTGAAGTCCGGGTATCATTCTAGTAAACCTATGCTGCAATCCCTCCAAGGCCAATATGTCCTTCCCAAGGTGCGATGCCCATAACTGCTCACAGTACTCCAGGTGTGGTCTAACCAGGGTTTTGTATAGCTTTTAATACATTTATTGATCATCACCACTACCACGTTTTGCCCATTATTGAGTTCCAAGTATCAAGTCGCCATTTCATTTGCTTCATCAAGAACGCCAATACATGACGATACCCCTTGGGCGAATGTGCAATGGGTGTACACGTGGTTGAAGGGCTGTTTTGTGCAAAGTGGGGGGGTGGTGGTTGTTGGTGGTGGTTGTGACAAGCGGCCTGAGTATCCCAATTTCTTTATTTTGCAACCCTCGTTATGGTCTGGTGATGGGTACCCCATCTTCATTTTCCTCCTCGTCCTCCTCATCATCTTTTTCAACATTGCTGCCAGCAGAAGATGATGGACGAGTGTCGTCATCCTCCACCTATAAATCTCTCTGCTGCACTGTGTTGTGCAGGACACAGCACCCCACGACTATTCTGGACACCCTCGCTGGCGAGTACTGAAGGTCTCCTCCAGACCTATCCAGGCACCTGAAGCATATCTTCAACATGCCTATGGCTTGCTCAATGACATACCTGGTGGTCATGTGGCTCTGGTTGTATCGCCATTGCACCTCGTTGGTGGAGTTCCTCACAAGTGCCATGAGCCACGTTTGAAGGGGGTATCCCTTGTCTCCGATGAGCCAGCCATTAAGTCTATCTCCTGTCTGGAAGAGGTCTGGAATGCTGGACTCGCGATAAATGAAGGAATTGTGACAGCTGCCAAGGAATCTGGTGTACACCTGCAGAAATCTCCTCCTGTGGTCGCACACGAGTTGTGTATTGAAAGAGTGAAAGCCATTTTGATTTATGTGGACTCCTGGCTCATGTAGTGGTCCAGGGATTGCCATTTGGATGCAATCGATTGCGTCCTGCACCCACGGGAAGCCAGCCATAGAGGCAAAACCCACTGCCCGCTCATTCTGGCTGCTTTGGTTGCGGGGGAAGTTCACGTAATCAGACGCCCTGGCAAACAACTCATCCGTCACCTGAATTATACAATTACATGCAGACAATTGAGAGACCCCGGAGATGTTACCGGAGGCGCCCTGGAAGGTCTCAGGAGCGAAGAAATTGAGAGCAGTCGTTACTTTTACTGCGACGGGCAATGCGTGGCCACCAGGTCCAGTGGGGAACAGCTCTTCCTCAAGGAGGCTGCAGATGTCTGTGACCATGTGCTGACAGTATAAGACATAAGGAAAGGGCATACAAAAAGGCAAAAAATGGCACAGATCCTGGCGAATGGGAAAGATACAAAGATCAACAAAGGGTCACAAAACAGATAGTAAGAGCTACAAAAAGAGAGTATGAAAAGAAACTCGCAAGGGATATCAAAACCAATATGAAGAAATTTTATAGTTATATTAGGAAAAGGAGGGTGGTGCAGTGTTGGCTCCTTAAAAACTGAAAGTGGGGATATCGTCATTGACAATGGAGAAATGGCGGACATGTTGAATAATTACTTTGCATCAGTACTTACTGTAGAAAAAGAGGATAGCATGCCGGAAATCCCAAGAAAACTAATATTGAATCAGGGACAGGGACTCAATAAAATTAACATAAGTAAAGCAACAGTAATGAAGAAAATAATAACACTAAAGAGTGACAAATCCCCAGGACCAGATGGTTTCCATCCCAGGGTTTTAAAGGAAGTAGGTGAGCACATTGCAGATGCCCTAACTATAATCTTTCAAAGTTCTCTAGATTCAGGAACTGTCCCTCTAGATTGGAAAATTGCACATGTCACTCTGCTTTTTAAGAAAGGAGAGAGAGGGAAATCGGGGAATTATAGACCAGTTAGCCTAACATCTGTTGTGGGGAAAATGCTGGAGTCAAAAATTAAGGATAGGGTGACTGAATACCTGGAGAATTTTCAGTTAATCAGAGAGAGCCAGCATGGATTTGTGAAAGGTAGGCCGTGCCTGACAAACCTGATTGAATTTTTTGAAGAGGTGACTAAAGTAGTGGACAGGGGAATGTCAATGGATGTTATTTATATGGACTTCCAGAAGGCATTTGATAAGGTCCCACATAAGAGAATGTTAACTAAGATAGAAGCCCATGAAATCGAGGGAAAAGTACGGACTTGGTTAGGAAGTTGGCTGAGCGAAAGGCGACAGAGAGTAGGGATAATGGGTAGGTATTCACATTGGCAGGATGTGACTAGTGGAGTCCCGCAGGGATCTGTCTTGGGGCCTCAATTATTCACAATATTTATGAACGACTTAGATGAAGGCATATAAAGTCTCATATCTAAGTTTGCCGATGACACAAAGATTGGTGGCATTGTAAGCAGTGTAGATGAAAACATAAAATTACAAAGCGATATTGATAAATTAGATGAATGGGCAAAACTGTGGCAAATGGAATTCAATGTACGCAAATATGAGGTCATCTACTTTGGATCAAAAAAGGATAGAACAGGGTATTTTCTAAATGGTAAAAAGTTAAAAACAGTGGATGTCCAAAGGGACTTAGGGGTTCAGGTACATAGATCATTGTAGGGTCATGAACAGGTGCAGAAAATAATCAATAAGGCTAATGGAATGCTGGCCTTTATATCTAGAGGACTGGAGTACAAGGGGGCAGAAGTTATGCTGCAGCTATACAAAACCCTGGTTAGACCGCACCTGGAGTACTGTGAGCAGTTCTGGGCACCGCACCTTCGGAAGGACATATTGGCCTTGGAGGGAGTGCAGCGTAGGTTTACTAGAATGATACCCGGACTTCAAGGGTTAAGTTACGAGGAGAGATTATACAAATTGGGGTTGTGTTCTCTGGAGTTTAGAAGGTTAAGGGGTGATCTGATCGAAGTTTATAAGATATTAAGGGGAACAGATAGGGTAGATGGAGAGAAACTATTTCCGCTGGTTGGGAATTCTAGGACTAGAGGGCACAGTCTAAAAATTAGAGCCAGACCTTTCAGGAGTGAGATTAGAAAACACTTCTACACACAAAGGGTGGTAGGTGTTTGGAACTCTCTTCCGCAAATGGCAATTGATGCTCGCTCAATTGCTAATTTTAAATCTGAGATGGATAGCTTTTCGCCATCCAAAGGTATTGAGGAATATGGGCCAAAGGCAGGTACATGGAGTTAGAGCAGAGATCAGCAATGATCTTATCAAATGGCAGAGTGGGCTTGAGGGGCTGAATGGCCTACTCCTGTTCCTATGTTCCTATGACTCAATCTGAGCCTGGGTGGGCACTGGTCTTCAGAGAGGTCCAGGAAGTTCAGACTCTGACTGTATACCCTCTCAAGTGGCTAGTGCCTCCTGCGACGTTGGTCCCCTCTCTGCTGTTCTCCAGGTCCTTGTTGCAAACCTCTGTTTTGTGCAACAGCAGGTCCCAACACAGCATGATGTGTCTGCTGTGGATGTTCATTTTCCTCCACCTCAGTTGTCCTCTTGAATACATCCGTTGCGCCTCCCATCCTGATCTTGTCAGTTTGAGAGGTTCCAAGTCTTCCTGAAGCTGTCTCAACAAAGAACTCTCAGTCTCAACAAAGAACTCTCAGTCTCAGCAAAGAACGCTCAGTCTCAGCAAAGAACGCTCAGTCTCAGCAAAGAACGCTCAGTCTCAGCAAAGAACGCTCAGTCTCAGCAAAGAACGCTCAGTCTCAGCAAAGAACGCTCAGTCTCAGCAAAGAACGCTCAGTCTCAGCAAAGAACGCTCAGTCTCAGCAAAGAACGCTCAGTCTCAGCAAAGAACGCTCAGTCTCAGCAAAGAACGCTCAGTCTCAGCAAAGAACGCTCAGTCTCAGCAAAGAACGCTCAGTCTCAGCAAAGAACGCTCAGTCTCAGCAAAGAACGCTCAGTCTCAGCAAAGAACGCTCAGTCTCAGCAAAGAACGCTCAGTCTCAGCAAAGAACGCTCAGTCTCAGCAAAGAACGCTCAGTCTCAGCAAAGAACGCTCAGTCTCAGCAAAGAACGCTCAGTCTCAGCAAAGAACGCTCAGTCTCAGCAAACAACTCTCAGTCTCAGCAAACAACTCTCAGTCTCAGCAAACAACTCTCAGTCTCAGCAAAGAACGCTCAGTCTCAGCAAAGAACGCTCAGTCTCAGCAAAGATCTCTCAGTCTCAGCAAAGAACTCTCAGTCTCAGCAAAGAACTCTCAGTCTCAGCAAAGAACTCTCAGTCTCAGCAAAGAACGCTCAGTCTCAGCAAAGAACGCTCAGTCTCAGCAAAGAACGCTCAGTCTCAGCAAAGAACGCTCAGTCTCAGCAAAGAACGCTCAGTCTCAGCAAAGAACTCTCAGTCTCAGCAAAGAACTCTCAGTCTCAGCAAAGAACTCTCAGTCTCAGCAAAGAACTCTCAGTCTCAGCAAAGAACTCTCAGTCTCAGCAAAGAACTCTCAGTCTCAGCAAAGAACTCTCAGTCTCAGCAAAGAACGCTCAGTCTCAGCAAAGAACGCTCAGTCTCAGCAAAGAACGCTCAGTCTCAGCAAAGAACGCTCAGTCTCAGCAAAGAACTCTCAGTCTCAGCAAAGAACTCTCAGTCTCAGCAAAGAACTCTCAGTCTCAGCAAAGAACTCTCAGTCTCAGCAAAGAACTCTCAGTCTCAGCAAAGAACTCTCAGTCTCAGCAAAGAACTCTCAGTCTCAACACCAGAAGAACGCTCAGTCTCAGCAAAGAACGCTCAGTCTCAGCAAAGAACGCTCAGTCTCAGCAAAGAACGCTCAGTCTCAGCAAAGAACGCTCAGTCTCAGCAAAGAACGCTCAGTCTCAGCAAAGAACTCTCAGTCTCAGCAAAGAACGCTCAGTCTCAGCAAAGAACGCTCAGTCTCAGCAAAGAACGCTCAGTCTCAGCAAAGAACGCTCAGTCTCAGCAAAGAACGCTCAGTCTCAGCAAAGAACGCTCAGTCTCAGCAAAGAACGCTCAGTCTCAGCAAAGAACGCTCAGTCTCAGCAAAGAACGCTCAGTCTCAGCAAAGAACTCTCAGTCTCAGCAAAGAACTCTCAGTCTCAGCAAAGAACTCTCAGTCTCAGCAAAGAACTCTCAGTCTCAGCAAAGAACTCTCAGTCTCAGCAAAGAACTCTCAGTCTCAGCAAAGAACTCTCAGTCTCAGCAAAGAACGCTCAGTCTCAGCAAAGAACGCTCAGTCTCAGCAAAGAACGCTCAGTCTCAGCAAAGAACGCTCAGTCTCAGCAAAGAACGCTCAGTCTCAGCAAAGAACGCTCAGTCTCAGCAAAGAACGCTCAGTCTCAGCAAAGAACGCTCAGTCTCAGCAAAGAACGCTCAGTCTCAGCAAAGAACGCTCAGTCTCAGCAAAGAACTCTCAGTCTCAGCAAAGAACTCTCAGTCTCAGCAAAGAACTCTCAGTCTCAGCAAAGAACTCTCAGTCTCAGCAAAGAACTCTCAGTCTCAGCAAAGAACTCTCAGTCTCAGCAAAGAACTCTCAGTCTCAGCAAAGAACTCTCAGTCTCAGCAAAGAACTCTCAGTCTCAGCAAAGAACGCTCAGTCTCAGCAAAGAACGCTCAGTCTCAGCAAAGAACGCTCAGTCTCAGCAAAGAACGCTCAGTCTCAGCAAAGAACGCTCAGTCTCAGCAAAGAACGCTCAGTCTCAGCAAAGAACGCTCAGTCTCAGCAAAGAACGCTCAGTCTCAGCAAAGAACGCTCAGTCTCAGCAAAGAACGCTCAGTCTCAGCAAAGAACGCTCAGTCTCAGCAAAGAACTCTCAGTCTCAGCAAAGAACTCTCAGTCTCAGCAAAGAACTCTCAGTCTCAGCAAAGAACTCTCAGTCTCAGCAAAGTACTCTCAGTCTCAGCAAAGAACGCTCAGTCTCAGCAAAGAACGCTCAGTCTCAGCAAAGAACGCTCAGTCTCAGCAAAGAACGCTCAGTCTCAGCAAAGAACGCTCAGTCTCAGCAAAGAACGCTCAGTCTCAGCAAAGAACGCTCAGTCTCAGCAAAGAACGCTCAGTCTCAGCAAAGAACGCTCAGTCTCAGCAAAGAACGCTCAGTCTCAGCAAAGAACGCTCAGTCTCAGCAAAGAACGCTCAGTCTCAGCAAAGAACGCTCAGTCTCAGCAAAGAACGCTCAGTCTCAGCAAAGAACGCTCAGTCTCAGCAAAGAACGCTCAGTCTCAGCAAAGAACGCTCAGTCTCAGCAAAGAACGCTCAGTCTCAGCAAAGAACGCTCAGTCTCAGCAAAGAACTCTCAGTCTCAGCAAAGAACTCTCAGTCTCAGCAAAGAACTCTCAGTCTCAGCAAAGAACTCTCAGTCTCAGCAAAGAACTCTCAGTCTCAGCAAAGAACTCTCAGTCTCAGCAAAGAACTCTCAGTCTCAGCAAAGAACTCTCAGTCTCAGCAAAGAACTCTCAGTCTCAGCAAAGAACTCTCAGTCTCAGCAAAGAACTCTCAGTCTCAGCAAAGAACTCTCAGTCTCAGCAAAGAACGCTCAGTCTCAGCAAAGAACGCTCAGTCTCAGCAAAGAACGCTCAGTCTCAGCAAAGAACGCTCAGTCTCAGCAAAGAACGCTCAGTCTCAGCAAAGAACGCTCAGTCTCAGCAAAGAACGCTCAGTCTCAGCAAAGAACGCTCAGTCTCAGCAAAGAACGCTCAGTCTCAGCAAAGAACGCTCAGTCTCAGCAAAGAACGCTCAGTCTCAGCAAAGAACGCTCAGTCTCAGCAAAGAACTCTCAGTCTCAGCAAAGAACTCTCAGTCTCAGCAAAGAACTCTCAGTCTCAGCAAAGAACTCTCAGTCTCAGCAAAGAACTCTCAGTCTCAGCAAAGAACTCTCAGTCTCAGCAAAGAACTCTCAGTCTCAGCAAAGAACTCTCAGTCTCAGCAAAGAACTCTCAGTCTCAGCAAAGAACTCTCAGTCTCAGCAAAGAACTCTCAGTCTCAGCAAAGAACGCTCAGTCTCAGCAAAGAACGCTCAGTCTCAGCAAAGAACTCTCAGTCTCAGCAAAGAACGCTCAGTCTCAGCAAAGAACGCTCAGTCTCAGCAAAGAACGCTCAGTCTCAGCAAAGAACGCTCAGTCTCAGCAAAGAACGCTCAGTCTCAGCAAAGAACGCTCAGTCTCAGCAAAGAACGCTCAGTCTCAGCAAAGAACGCTCAGTCTCAGCAAAGAACGCTCAGTCTCAGCAAAGAACGCTCAGTCTCAGCAAAGAACGCTCAGTCTCAGCAAAGAACGCTCAGTCTCAGCAAAGAACGCTCAGTCTCAGCAAAGAACGCTCAGTCTCAGCAAAGAACGCTCAGTCTCAGCAAAGAACGCTCAGTCTCAGCAAAGAACGCTCAGTCTCAGCAAAGAACGCTCAGTCTCAGCAAAGAACGCTCAGTCTCAGCAAAGAACGCTCAGTCTCAGCAAAGAACGCTCAGTCTCAGCAAAGAACGCTCAGTCTCAGCAAAGAACGCTCAGTCTCAGCAAAGAACGCTCAGTCTCAGCAAAGAACGCTCAGTCTCAGCAAAGAACGCTCAGTCTCAGCAAAGAACGCTCAGTCTCAGCAAAGAACGCTCAGTCTCAGCAAAGAACGCTCAGTCTCAGCAAAGAACGCTCAGTCTCAGCAAAGAACGCTCAGTCTCAGCAAAGAACGCTCAGTCTCAGCAAAGAACGCTCAGTCTCAGCAAAGAACGCTCAGTCTCAGCAAAGAACGCTCAGTCTCAACAAAGAACGCTCAGTCTCAGCAAAGAACGCTCAGTCTCAGCAAAGAACGCTCAGTCTCAGCAAAGAACGCTCAGTCTCAGCAAAGAACGCTCAGTCTCAGCAAAGAACTCTCAGTCTCAGCAAAGAACTCTCAGTCTCAGCAAAGAACTCTCAGTCTCAGCAAAGAACTCTCAGTCTCAACACCAGAAGAACTCTCAGCCAAACGTTTGCCTGAGAGACCAGCTGCAATGCTTGAGCTTTTATTGCGATGTGTCATCAGGTTTAAAGGGCCAAATCAAGTTCTGCATGAATCACGTCTCCATTTCACTGGCGAGATTGACAAGCCATGGGAAACCATGCAGGTGAAGTTAAATTCATTTCAGACTTAGAATCCATAAAAAATTCAGTTCCTCAACTATTTCAATGAAGTAAATTGCCCCTTTAACATTCTGCCTGCCGGCATTAAGTGGGAAAGGGACTTTCAGGATTCAGATGTGCGCGCATCCAAACGCACCTGGGTTAATCCCGGAAGTGGGGTGCTTTGGAGCCGGGTTGCGCTCGCGCTTCAAAAGGCTATTATTTTTACCTCCCACCCGCCCCCCAACTCACCCGTTCTTTGGGGTTAAAGTTATCCCCCGGGTGTGACATCGATCAATGTTTTCCTCCTTTGATTGGGAATGGTCTAATCCTGGCAAATTGTTGAAAAAAGCTTCATGAAATTACACAACGGGGGTAATTTTGACGTTAGCTGACAGCGTAAAGCGGGTGACATCTATTCAGCTGCCCTTATACATCTGTCCCGATTTTCATTTCTATTGACTTCAATGAAAATGAAAATTGGAAGAACAAGTCGCTGATCTGATATTGCCCATATTACACCATTGTTCAAAGTCAAAATTACCAACTTGTGTGTAAAGATACATCTGCTGCTGCTGCATATTATTCCTATTTTCACTTCTTGTCGTGCACCAGATGCAACTAACATGTGCGGATTCTGTAAGTTAATCTTCAATGCTCATGATGGATCTCAAAAGGGTTCAAGGAGGCAAACTTGCCAGATTTTAATCTGAACATTATTTTATTGATTATTTTAATTATACTTTGCCATTAGCTTTATTATTATAAAATTCTCAAATGATTTTTACAAGATGGTTGTGTGCAGATATGAACAACAACAATAACTTGATTTATGTAGCACCTTTAACGTGGTAAAACATCCCAAGGCACTTCACAGGAGTGTTATCAAACAAAATTTGACACCAAGCTGCATAATTAGATATTAGGGCAGGTTTTAAGGAGCATCTTAAAGGAGGAGAGAGAGGTAGAGAGGCAGAAAGCTTTGGGGAGGGGATTCCAGAGCTTGGGCCTAGGCAGTTGAAGGCATGGCCGCCAACGATGGAGCGATTAAAATTGGGGATGCGCAAGAAACGAGGATTGGAGGAGCACAGAGATCGCGGAGGGTTGTAGGGCTGGAGGAGGTTACAGAGATAGGGAGGGGCGAGGTCATGGAGGGATTTAAAAACAAGGATGAGAATTTTAAAATTGAGGCGTTCCCGGATCGGGAGCCAATGTAGGTCAGTGAGTACAGGGATGATGGGTGAACGGGACTTGGTGCGAGTTAGGATATGGGCAGCAGATTTTTGGATGAGCTCAGGTTTATGGAGGTGAAGTTGGGAGGCCAGCCAGGAGAGCATTGGAATAGTCAAGTCTAGAGGTAACAAAGGCATGGATGAGGGTTTCAGCCGCAGATGAGCTGAGGCAGGGGTGGAGACGGGCAATGTTACTGAGATGGAAGTAGGCAGTCTTAGTGATGGAGTGAATATGTGGTTTGAAGCTCATCTCAGGGTCAAATAGGACGCCAAGGTTGTGAATGGTCTGGTTCAGCCTCAGACAGTGGCCAGGGAGAGGGATGGAGTTGGTGGCTAGGGAATGGAGTTTGTGGTGGGGACTGAAGACAATGGCTTCTGCTTCCCCAATATTTAGTTGGAGGAAATTTTTGTTCATCCAGCACTGGAGGTCGGACACACAGTGTGACAAATAAGAGACAGTGGAGGGGTCGAGGGAGGTGGTGGAGAGATAGAGCTGGCTGTTGTTAGCGTACATGTAAGGCAGAATTTTAACAGTGAAAAACGAGTGAGTTGGGGGTGGGGGGCATTGAAAATCGCAACAATTTGAGACCCACCCCCAACCTGCCTCCAACCCGCCCACTTCCGGTTTTCACCAGGGCGGGATGAGGGGTGTGCAAGCAACCCACTCTCAGGAGGCGGGTTGGTCACTAAAACCTCTCAAGGAGGCTGCAGGCCTCCATTTTTGCAGGTTTTGCAATTTCAACCCCTGGGAACCCGGATTCCGGGGCCTTCTCCTTCACACCAAGCTAAAGGAGGCAAGAAGACCCAAAACTGCAGTTAAGTGGCTTTCTGGCACAGCTTCAGTGCCCGGAGGAGCAGGAGTGCTTCCTCCAGGCCCAACAAACCTGCCTGCAGTGACCCCGAGACGACCGCGGGCCCACCCCCGATCTCCGATCCCCCTGCCAACAATTGCAGACCCCCATGATGACCCACCGAGCCCCCTCCTCAACAATTTCAGATCCCCGCGATGACCCCTGACTCCCCTAATGATCGCAGACTCCCGCGATAATCCCCTACCCCCCAACGGTCGCAGACCCCCATAATGACCCTGACCCCCACAACGATCGCGGACCCCCGAGATGACCCTCTCGTGACTGACCCCCGATCCCTTCCCCCATGATTGACTCCCCCCGTGACTCCCATGCTCATCGGTGACCCGTGCCCACCCATCAGTGCCCACCCATGCCCTGTGCCTACCCTTGCCTCCGTGCCCCCCATGCCCAGCCATGCCCCCCCCCCCACAGCCATACAAAGACTTACCTGAAGACTTACCTTTTCATGTCCTCTCCCCGAGCCCAGCCTGTTAATCAGGCCGGCCAGTCGGACGGCAAACTGACAAAAAAAAAATCAAAGACGTCCTTATGTGAAAATCATAAGGACGTCCGGGAAACCCTTGCTTTTGGGTTTCCCATTCTTTATTCAACCCCCCCGGCCCCTTCCCGGCTCGGGGTCAAAATCATGCCCGTAGAACCTGACATTGTGTATTCGGATGATATTGCCAAGGGGCAGCATGTAGATGAGAAATAGGAGGGGGCCAAGGATAGATCCTTGGGGCACTCCAGAGGTAACGGTGCGGGAGCGGGAAGAGAAGCCATTGCTGATGATTCTCTGGCTATGACTGGATAGATAGGAATGGAACCAGCGAGCGCAGTCCCACCCAGCTGGACGATGGAGGAGAGACGTTGGAGGAGGATGGTGTGGTCAATCATGTCAAAGGCTACAGACCGGTCGAGAAGGATGAGGAGGGATAGTTTACCACGGTTACAGTTACAGAGGATGTCATTTGTGACTTTGATAAGGGTCGTTTCAGTACTGTGGCAGCGGCAGAAACCTGATTGGAGGGATTCAAACATGGAGTTGTGGGAAAGATTACCATGGATTTGGGAGGTGACAACAAGTTCAGGGATTTTGGAGAGGAAAGGGAGGATGGACTGATTAAACTGATTTTAACTGGACTTATCTCCATTTTCTTTCCATTGCCAAGAGGAGGAGAAATCTGGACGGCAGAATGCTAGATCTGATTACACATCCATTCACAGAGACTGAGTGGTAGTTTTGTACTTTTAGCATTGGAAGAAAGGGGAGTTGCAGGGTTAGAAAAGCACGTAAATATCTCATTGGTTTAACTTTTGTGTTACCTTTCTCTGCAGGTTTTCGTTTCACTTGCTTCACGGTTTCTGCCTCTAAACATTCGGTGAACAATTAAATTAGGTTCAATATTAATCATAGTTGAATTATACGTGAATATTGAACAGATAGTAGTCCCATAAGATATACATTCAACATATTGTATGTATACATGAAATAACTAATACTGCACAAAAATGGAGCGATAGTGGCACCAAAAATGGCTGCTAGTCCCATCCACTTACTGCTGCTTTAAGAACATAAGGACATAAGAAATAGCAGCAGGAGTAGGCCACATGGCCCTTCATGGCTGCTCCGCCATTCATTAAGATTATGGCTGATCTGCTACCTCAACTCCACTTGCCCGTCCTATCCCCATATACCTTGATTCAATGGGAAGTCTTGGAAATAATTCCAAAGAAGAGTCGCATGAATACATACAAGGTCAAGTGAAGTAATTTAGACCCCAATGCCACTTTTACATTCATCGCCTGACTACCGCCTGTTTCTGCTCCCGCCTACAAGCTGTGGACGGTACAAGTTGGCTCATGGCATGGGCAAGGCTGTGCAGTTAGATAGGAAGGCTGAATTTTGCAAAGTTAGCCCTCCTTCTTAATTTAATTAGCTTCCTATGCATGAAAAATGTGTCCATAGAGCCTGGGCAGCAGCACAGTTTGTTTTGGGTCAGGGAATCTGGTGAGGCAGCAGCTCTCAAAGGCTGTTGCTCGCCATTAAAGAAAAGGAGAGTTTTCTATGTGTTTGCAGAGAAGAACAATGAACAACTACAGCAAAAATGGCCAAAGCTGCACAAAAACAAAAATGTCTGGAAACTGCAATATGGGGAAGTTTCCTTTTACTGAGGATGACCTGGAGATCCTGGTGCAGGAGGTGCAACAGAGAAAGTGGCTCTCTTGTGAAAAGACGGTTACCCCAAGGCAGAGGTCAAATCTGCTTGGACGGAGGTAGTGGAATAAATGGAGTTTCCCAGATCCATAGCACGAGGAAGACGTTTTATAGGATGAGGAGGATGAGGAGGAGCGAGAAAAGAAGTGTACTGAAATTTGCATATTTTATTTTACTCTGGGGCACAATTCACATGAACCAAATCAAATCTGTGAGCTGCAAAGTCTTCACAGAGTTAGCATGCAAAGCATGGAAAACCCTTTCTACAGTGTCTTATACTGCAGGGAATCTGAAGCGCACACTTCTTGTGAGGAACAGAAATAACTTTCACTGTTACATACAAATGTTGAATGTTATGAACTGTTGCTACAGAAACCATGCTCTATGAATCCAACCTCAGCAGGCCAGGGGAGAGCATTAGTCATGCACTAATTTTTTACAGGCGAGCTGAGTATCAGAAATGGAGCTCACACTGATGGAGATTGTGCAATTTCGATCAGGACTTAATTAATATAATTACCATATTGCAATGATGCTGGTGGTAGCCACAGTGAATCCTCCTTTTGACTGTCATTTATCTCAACTACAAAATGTAATGGACTGAAAATCAGGCATATGGGCCAACAAGCCTGATTTAATCTCATTGAGGCTTCACAAAATCGGCGTTCATATATACAAGGCACAGTGCAACACGTCTTTATAAAAAAGAATGGTCAGGGTTGTTGTGATGTTAAATCAAGTTGTGGCGATTAATGGTGAAGAGGAATAGACCGCAGCTTAGTTATTATTGTTTGTAACCTGCTAACTAAAGAGCTATATTACACTAAAATATAACAATTGTTTATTTGGGGGTGCAACATTGAAACTCTGTGCCATGTATATATATTAACGGAAAACAGTAGCAAACTTGTTTCAAATCCAACCATCAATTCAGTGAACAAAGGTATCAGAAAATTGAAAGATCTATAAACAAAAAATTCATGCACAAGTTTGCTTTGTATATGCTAGCAGCTCTAATTAGTGAACTCTACAGCAAACAGCAAGAATAAAATCTCCACAAAAGTCACTCACTTGGTACTTTTGGCTTCACTGCTGTTTAAGAAAAAAATGATGAAAATCCGAGATTAAAAGATAGCTACATTTTTGAAAGAGAAGATTCCCTACTACTGGCAGACTAATTTGTTTTTGAATGGTGATCAGGTGTGACATCAATCAATTTTTCCCTCCTTTAATTGGGAATGGTTTACTCCTCACATTGTTTAAAAGGAGCTTCAGGATTTCACACAACAGGGGTAATTTTGACTTTGGGTGATAGCGTAAAGCAGGTGGCATCAATTCAGCTGTCCTTGTACATCTCTCCCGATTTTCATTTCTATTGAATTCAAGAATTGTCCCCCCAGAAGAAATGTCTAACAGACCGTTGCTCCAATATTGCCCGCATTACTCCACTGACCAAAGTCAAAATTACCAACTTGTGTGTAAAGATACATCTGCTGCTGCTGCATCTTATTCCTATTTTCACTTCTTGTAGTGCACCAGACGCAACGAACGTGCGGATTCTGTAAGTTAATCTTCAATGCTCATGATGGTACTCAAAAGGCTTCAAGGAGGCAAACTCGCCAGATACTCAAAGGGCTCAATTTTGAAACGGAGCCGGGAAGAGGGCAGGGGATCCATTTGACGTCGGGAAACCCATTAGTACGGGTTTCCCGGACGTACTTACGATTTTGACATAAGGATGTCTTTTTTTTTGTTGGTTTCTCATCTGACTGACCGGCTGATTGACAGGCTGGTCTCAGTCAGATGGGTGATCAGCCAGGGAGAGGACGTCTGCAGGTAAGTCTGCGGGTAAGTCTTTGCATGGAGGGGGGAGGGTTGGGCGGGGAGCACAGGTGGGCAAGGGGCATAAGTGGGCACAGTGGGCATAGGTGGGCACGCGAGTCATTGAGGATGGGATCGGGGGTCAGTCACGGGGGGGCGGGATTGGGGGTCATCACCAGGATCCACGATCATAGAGGGGGAGGGTCAGGGGATCGGGGTCGGAGGATCGGATCAGAGGATCGGGGTCGGAGGATCGGGTTCAGGGTTGGAGGATCGGGGTCGGGGTCGGAGGATCGGGCTCAGGGTCGGGGGATCGGGGTCAGAGGATCAGGTCAGAGGATCGGGGCCGGGGTCGGAGGATCGGGTCGGACGATCAGGGTCAGATGATCGGGGTCAGGGGTCCGCAATCGGAGTGGTTTCTGCAATCGGGGGGGGGGGTCCGCGATTGGGGGGAGGGGTCGGTGAAGGTAGGTTGTTGGGCCTGGGGGAAGCACTCCTGCTCCTCCGGGCCCACAAGCTGTGCCTTTCACGAGGCGTAAAACAGAAGGCCCGGGAATCCCGGCCCCCCAGGGTTGAAATCGGGAATTAGTTAAAAATGGAGGCCTGACGCCTCCTTCAAAGGTTTTAAGGCCTGACCCGCCTCCTGGGAACGGGTTGGCCGGCCGCCCCTCGATCCGCCCCGGTGAGAACCACAAATGGGTGGGTTGGAGGCGGGTTGGCAGCAGGTCTGAAATGATGGCAATTTTCAATGCCCCCTCCACCCCTAACCCACATGTTTTTTACTTTTAAAATCAAGCCTAAATGTTCAAGGAGGCAAGCCTGCCAGACTTTAATCTGAACATTATTTTGTTGATTATTTTATTTATACTTTACCATTAGCTTTATTATGAAAAAATTCTCCAATAATTTTTACAAGATGGTCGTATGTGGATATAAACAGATTTTTACTGGAATTATCGCCAATTTCTTTCCATTGCCACGAGGAGGAGATAATTGGAGTGCAAAATGCTAAATCTGATAACCCATCCATCCTCAGAGACTGACCGGTAATTTTGTACTTTTAGAATTGGAAGGAAGGAGAGCAGCGAGGTTAGAAACACGTGTAAATATCTAATTAGTTTAAGTTTTGTATTACCTTTCTCTGTAGGTCTTGGTTTCACTTGCTTCACAGTTCCTGCCTCTAAACATTTGGTGAACAATTGAATTAGATTGAATATTAATCATACTTTAATTGTCCACGAGTATTGAACAGATATTAGTCTCATAAGATGTCCATTCAACATATTGTATGTATACATGCAATAATTAATATTGCACAAAAATGGGGCAGTAGTGGTACCAAAAATGGCTGCTAGTCCCACCCACTTACTGCTGTTTTTACGGAATTGCAGTGGAGATAAATCTGATTTTGCATTGGAGATAAATCCAGACAAGATTCTCATGAATACATACAAAGAAAGGTCAAGTGAAGTCATTTAGACCCCAAAGCTACTTTTACCTGCATCGCCTGATTACCACCAGTTCCTGCACCAGTCTACAAATCATAGATGGTACAAGTTAGCTCAGGACAGATAGCAAGGAAGACAGGCCTTGCTGAATTTTGCAAAGCTAGCACCCTTTCTCCTCAATTTAATCAGCTTCATATGTATGAAAAATGGATGCATGAAGCCCGGGCAGCAGCACAGTTTTTTAGGGGGCAAATAATCTGGAGAGCCTTTAAAAGGACTGTGGCTTGCCATTAAAGAGAAGATGAGTGTTCGTTGTGACAAAAGTTGAGCTTGCAGAGAACAGTGACCAACTACAGGAAAAGTGGCCAAAACTGCTTACATCCAAAAATGTCTGGAAACAGGAATGTGGGGAAACTTCTGTTTACTGAGGATGACCTGGAGGTCCTGGTGCAGGAGGTGCATCAAAGGAAAGTGGCCCTCCTGGCAGAAGACGGTCACCCCAAAGTGGAGATCAAATCTGCTTGGTTGGAGGTAGCAGAGTAAATGGAGTTTCCCAGATCCATAGCACGAGGAAGACGTTTTATAGGATGAGGAGAATGAGGAGGAGTCAGAAAAGAAGTGTTCTGAAATTTGGATATTTTATTTTACTCTGGGGCACAATTCACATGAATAAAATAAAATCTGTGAGTGCAACGTCTTCACAGAGTTAGCATGCAAAGCATGGAAAACCCTTTCTACCGTGTCTTTTAGTGCAGGGAAACTGAAATGCACATTTTTTGTTGGGAACACAAATAACTTTCACTATTACATACAAATGTTGAATGGTATGAAGTGTTGCTACAGAAAACTAGCTCGAAGAATACAACATCAGCAGGCCAGGCCAGTGCATTAGTCGTGCAGCAGTTTTTTTACCGGCGAGTTAAGTACCAGTAATGGAGCTCCGCCAAAGAACATGCAATTTGGATCAGAACCTAATTAATATAATTACCACATTGTAATAATGATGGTGGTAGCCACAGTGAAGCCTCCTTGTGACTGTCATTTATCTCCACAATGAAATGTAATGGACTCAAAATCAGGCATGTGAGCCGACAAGCCTGATTTCATCTCACTGAGGCGCCACATAATCAGTGTTCATATATACAAGGCACAGTGCAACATGTCACTATAAAAAAACAATTTTCAGGGGTGTTGAGTCTAGTTGTGGAGGTTAATGATGAGGAGGAATAGACTGCAGCTTGATTGTTACTGTTTGTAATTAAAGAGCTATCTTACACTAAAGTATGACAATTGTTTATTTGGGTACGCTCAGTACTGTGTATATATATTAACACAGTGCCGTGTATATACATTAACACAAAAGAGTAACAAATTTGATTCAAATCCAATCATCGATAATCATTCAGTGAGCAAAGTTATCAGAAAATTGAAATAGCTGTAAACAGAAAATTCATTCCCAATTTGCTTTGTATATAGTAGCAGCTCTAATCGTTGAAGTCTAAGGCTTATGCAAAGAAAGAAAGCCCTAATCCCAACAAAACATTATTGCAAACACCAAGAATAAAATCTCCACAAAAGTCACTCACTTGTTACTTTGGGTTTTACTGCTGTTTAAGAAAATAATAATGAAAATATGAGATAACAAGGTAGGTTTTTTTTGAAAGTGAAGATTCCCTACTACAGGTGCAGCAATTTGTTTTTGAATGGTGATCAGGTGTGACATCAATCAATTTTTCCCTCTTTTGTTTGGGAATGATCTACTGCTGGCACATTGTTTAAAAGTTGCTTGATGATATCACCCAATCACTGTCTATTTGTACACATGTCAGCTAAGAATACATTTTCTACTCTGTACTCAATGGTAGAAATTTGCTCTTAACAGTCAGGTTCGTTCTGCTCCTGGTCACCAACAGGAGATGAGATAAGTCCAGTCCAGTCTTGTCTGTTCATGTTCCCAGAATCCCAGCCACACATATTGAGACGTGAGACTCCGTTTTGAAAAGTTCCACAGCTGGATTTCTAAAATTCATATGGAGGCATGTTGTTGTGTGTTGTGGGCACTATTTTAAGTCATATCATTCTAAAACAGAATTAGTGAGAAAACAGAACTAAGCTTCCTTTGTTCGCTGATGATACTTGCTTGCCAAATTTCATCATTCTAATACCCCATTTACAGTATTTACTGGCAGATGTTAGATCCTGTCTAAGTAATTTGAAAGTTTATTAAGTGTCAATGTACAGGACAACAATAAACCTTTCAAATAGTCAAGTGCTGTGCACAACACATTGGTCTACGAGGCTCAAAATCTCTTTAACCCACCACTGAATCCTGCAAAAATTCAGGAATTATATCATCTTTTACAATATTGCAATAAACATACAGTCTTAATAGTTTTGCCAAATGCTTTCAACAGTGATCAATAATTCCTTGGGTGTTCAGGAGGTCTCCTACTGGTGGGAAACTTGTGGAACTCTCAGGAAAACAGCAGAGACCTGGTTGTGCAGGGCTTCCACTGCTTCCAGTAGTTTCCTGGTTGCCTTGTGAGGGGCAAAACCTTTGCTGGGAGTTCTCGCACCTTAGATTGGACCAGGACCCAGTATATACCTGGAGGCCGACATTTTGCCTGGCTGTTGCATGATAATTAGGTGCCCTCCCACTGACCTTGTTAACTCTTGAGAGCTCGATCTGCAGATTTTCAGTCATATAATTTTTTTTATTCTGTGAGAGATTTCATATAAGTTTGACAGGATTAATAACAACAAACTGTGAATTGTCCAAAACAATTTTCTTTAGAACATACTCATTTTCCCTTGGCATCATTTGCTCATGGCCTATCAAGTTTGATATGATTCTGTGAGATACTTTTTCTATCCTCTTCAATACAATCACTATTTAAGCCTTCTTTAGCCCTGGCAATGATTACAATGGACACCTGTGTGTAAAGGTGCACCTGTTGCTGCTGCAGATAATTTCTATTTTCACTTTTTGTAGTACACCAACTAACAAATGCTGACTCTTTAAGTACTCAAAGTGTTCAAGGAGGCAAACTTGCCAGATTTTAATTTGAACGTTATTTTGTTGATTATTTTAATTATACTTTGTCATAAAAAAAATGTAATGCTAAAGGAATCAAGGGATATGGGGAAAAAGCGGGTACAGGGTACTGAGTTAGACGATCAGCCATGATCATTTAGAATGGCGGAACAGACCCAAAGGGCCGAACGGCCTACCCTTGCTCCTATTTTCTATGATTCTATGATTAACTATATTATTACAAAATTCTCAAATGATTTTTACATGATGGTCCGGTGCAGATAAAAAATTATTTTAAATGAACTTATCTCCATTTTCTTTCCATTGCCAAGAGGAGGAGAAAACTGGAATGCAGAATGCGAGATATAATAACCTATTCATTCCCAGAAACTCACTGGTAGATTTGTACTTTTAGCATTGGAAGGAAAGAGAGCTGCGAGGTTAGAAACACATGTAAATATTTCATTTCTTTAACTTTTATGTTACCTTTCTCTGTAGGTCTTGGTTTCACTTGTTTCACAGTTTCTGCCTCTAAACATTTGGTGAACAATTGAATTAGGTTCAATATTAATCATACTTTAATTGTACATAAATATTGACCAGATATTTATCTCATAAGATATACATTCAACATATTGTATGTATACGTGCAATAATTAACATTACACAAAAATGAGGTGGTAGTGGTCTCAAAACTGACTGCCAGACCCACCCACTTAGTGCTTTTATGGGCAGTCTGATTTTGCAGTAGAGATAAATCCAGGTGAGATTGTCATGAATATGTACAAAGAAGGGACAAATGAAGTAATTTGGATCCCAATGCCACTTTTACACTCATCACGTGACTAGCGCCAGTTCCGGAACTTGTCTACAAACTGTGGATGGTACAAGCTGGCTTGTGGCACGGGCAAGGCTGTGCAGATAGAAAGGAAGGCTGAATTTTACAAAGCTAGCCCGCCTCCTTCTCAATTTAATCAGCTTCCTATGCATGAAAAATGGGTTCACGGAGCCTGGGCAACAGGACAATTTGCTTGGGGTCAGAGAATCTGGTGAGGCAGCAGTTCTTAAAGGGCTGCTGCTTGCCGTTAATGAAAAGGAGAGCTTTCTTTGTGGCAAAAGTTGTGCTTGCAGAGAAGAACAGTGAACAACTACAGGAAAAGTGGCCAAAAGTACGTGAAATCAAAAATACCTGGAAACAGGTATCTGGGGCAGCTTCCTTTTACTGAGGGTGCCCTGGATGTCCTGCTGCGGGAGATGCAACAAAAGAAGTGGCCCTCTTGAGAGAAGATGGTCACCCCAAAGCAGAGGTCAATTCTGCTTGGATGGAGGTAGCAGAGTAAATGGAGTTTCCCAGATCCATAGCACGAGGAAGAGATTTTGTAGGATGAGGAGGACGAGGAGGAGTCAGAAAATAGGTGTACTGAACTGTGCATATTTTATTTTACTTCAGGGGCACAGTTCATCTGTGAGCTGCAACACCTTCTCAGAGCTAGCATGCAAAGCATGGGCAATGCCTTCTACAGTGTCTTTTACTGCAAGAAACTGAAGCGTACACTTTTTGTGAGAAACAGAAATAACTTTCACTGTTACATACAAATAATGAAAGGTATGAACTGTTGTTACAGAAACCTAGCTCTATGAGTCCAACCTCAGCAGGCCAGGCCAGTGCATTAGTCATGCGCTAATTTTTTACGGGCAAGTTGAGTATCAGGAATGGAGGTCGCACAAAGAACGTGCAATTTGGATCAGAACCTAATTAATATAATTACCATATTGCAATGATGCTGGTGGTAGCCACAGTGACTCCTCCTTTTGATTCTCATTTATCTCCACTATGAAATGTAATGGACTAAAATCAGACATTTGGGCCAACAAGCCTGATTTCATCTGATTGAGGCTCCACAAAATCAGCGTACATAAACAAGGCACAGTGTGACATGTTTCCATAAAAAAACAATTGTTGGGGTTGTTGTGGTGTTGAGTCTAGTGGAGGAGATTAATGATAAAGAGGAATAGGCCACAGTTTAGTCATTACTATTTGTAACCTCCTAACTAAAGAACTATATTACACTAAGATATAATAATTGTTTATTTGGGAATGTAACACTGAAACTCTGTGCCTTATATGTATATTAATTGTATAGGGTAGCAAATCCGACTATCGGTTATGATTCAGTGAGCAAACTTATCAGAATATTGAAGCAGCTGCAAACAGAACATTCATGCACAAATTTGCTTCGTATAAACTGACAGCTCTAATCATTGAACTCTATGGTCTTGTAAAGAAAGAAAACCCTAATTCCAAAAACACATTATTGCAAAAACAAGAATAAAATCTCCACAAAAGTCACTCACTTGTTACTTTTGGCTTTACTGCTGTTTAAGAAACAAATGATGAAAATATAAGATAACAAGGTAGGTACATTTTTAAAAGAGAAGGTTCCTTACTACTGGTGGACTAATTTGTTTTTGAATGATGATCTGATCTGATGTCAATCAATTTTTCTCACCTTTGGTAAAGGTGTACTCCTGGCACATTGTTTAAAAGGAACTTCATGACAACACATAATTTTGACTTTGGGTGATAGTGTAAAATGGGCAACACGGATTCAGCCGCCCATTAAACATAGAATCATAGAATCAAAGAATGGTTATGGCACAGAAGAAGGCCATTCGGCCCATCGAGCCTGCGCTGGCTCTCTGCAAGAGCAATCCAGCTCGTCCCACTCCCCCGCTCTTTTCCCGTAGCCCTGCAAATTTTTCTCCTTCAGGGACCGACCTAATTCCTTTTTGGAAGCCACAATTGACCATGCTTCCACCACCCTTTCAGGCAGTGCATTCCAGATCCTAACCACTCGCTGCGTAAAAAAGTTTTTCCTCATGTTGCGTTTGGTTCTTCTGCCAATCTAAAACCTGTGTCCTCTGGTTCGCGACCCTTCCGCCAGTGGGAACAGTTTTTCTTTATTTACTTTGGCTAGACCCCTCATGATTTTGAACACTTCTATCAAATCTCCTCTCAACCTTCTCTGCTCTAAGGAGAACAATCCCAGCTTTTCCAGTCTATCCATGTAACTGAGGTCCATCATCCCTGGAACCAATCTAGTAAATCTCTTCTGCACCTTCTCTAAGGCCTCTCTCCCAATTTTCATTTTTATTGACTTCAATGAAAATTAATATCAGGAGAGACATATGGGCAGCTGATCCGATATCGCTCATATACACAATCGTCCAAAGTCAAAATTACCAACTTGTGTGTAAAGATACATCTGCTGCTGCTGCATCTTATTCCTATTTTCACTTCTTGTAGTGCACCAGACGCAACTAACATGTGCGGATTCTGTAAGCTAATCTTCAATGCTCAGGTTGGTACTCAAATGTTCAAGGAGGCAAACTTGCCAGATTTTAATTTGAACGTTATTTTGTTGATTATTTTAATTATACTTTGTCATTAAGTTTATTATTACAAAATTGGTCCTGTATGGATAAACATTGGTTTTAACTGGGCTTATCTTCATTTTCTTTCCATTGCCAAGAGGAGGAGAAAACTGGAGTGCAGAGTGCAAGATCGGATAACCCATCCCTTCCCATCCACTCACTGGTAATTTTGTACTTTTAGCTTTGGAACAAAGGAGAGCTGAGAGGTTAGAAACAAACGTAAATATCTCATTGGATTAACTTTTGTATTACCTTTATCTGTAGGTTTTCGTTTCACTTGCTTCATGGTTTCTGCCTCTAAACATTTGGTGAACAATTGAATTAGTTTCAATATTAATGATACTTGAATTGTGCATGAATACTGTCCAGATATTAGCCTCATAAAATATACATACTGCATGTATACATGCAATAATTAATATACAAATTCACATGGGGATGATTTTTGACTCATTACAGCCCTTTTTGTGCACAAAAACGGGGCGGTAGTGGCCCCCCAAAAATGGCTGCTGGTCCCACCCACTCACTGCTGCTTTTAAAGGCAGTCCAATTTTCCAGTGGTGGTAAATCCAGGCAAGAGTCTCATGAATGCATACAAAGCAGGGTCAAGTGAAGACATTTAGATACCAATGTCACTTTTACGCTCATCGCGTCATTACCACCAGTTCCCACTTCTGCCCACAAATCATGGATGGCATAAGTCATCTCACAGCACGGGATAGGCTGTGCAATAATAAGGTAGGCAGACCTGGCTCAATTTTTCAAAGCTAGCCCCTTGCCTCCTCAATTTAATCAGCTTCCTATACATGATAAATGGGCGCACGGAGCCCGGGCAGCAGCATAGTTTTCTTGGGGGCAGGAAATTCAGTGAGGCAGCAGCTCTTAAAGGCTGTTGCTTGCCGTTAAATAAATGGGTAGTTTTTGTTACAGCAAAGGTTGTGCTTGTAGAGAAGAACAGTGAACAACTACAGGTAAAGTGGCCATAACTGTGTGAATCAAAAAATGTCTGGAAACAGGAACGTGTGGAAACTTCTGTTTTCTGAGGATGCCCTGGAAATCCTGGTGCAGGAGGTGCAAAAAAAGTGGCCCTCTTGGGAAGAGACAGTTACCCCAAAACAGAGGTTAAATCTGCTTGGATGGAGATAATGGAGTAAATGAAGTTTCCCAGATCCAAAGCATGAGGAAGAGGTTTTGTAGTATGAGGAGGAAAAATCTTCCCTGACAACAGGCGTGATGCTGGAGGATTAGAGGATTGCTAATGTTGTACCATTGTTTAAAAAGGGAGAAAGAACTAGACCGAGTAATTATAGGTCAGTCATTCTAACCTCAGTGGTGGGCAAATTATTGGAATCGATTCTGAGGGACAGCATAAATCGTCATTTAGAAAAGCATGGGTTAATCAAGGATAGTCAGCATAGATTTGTTAAGGGAAGTTCGTGACTGACTAACTTGATTGAATTTTTTGAGCAGGTAAAAAGGAAGTTCGATGAGGGTAACGCATTTGATGTAGTCTACATGGATTTTAGCAAGGCTTTTGACAAGGTCCCACATGGCAGACTGGTCAAAAAAGTAAAAGCCCATGGGATCCAAGGGAAAGTGGCTAGTTGGATCGATGATTGGCTCAGTGGCAGGAAGCAAAGGGTAATAGTTGACGGATGCTTTTGCGACTGGAAGGTTGTTTCCACTAGGGTCCCACAAGGCTCAATACTAAGTCCCTTGCTTTTTGTGGTATATATTAATGATTTGGACTTGAATGTGGTGGGCTTGATCAAGAAGTTTGCAGATGATACTAAAGTTGGCCATGTGGTTGATAGTGAGGAGGAAAGCTGTAGACTGCAGGAAGATATCAATGGACTGGTCAAGTGGCAAATGGAATTCAATCCAGAGAAGTGTGAGGTAATGCATTTGGGGAGAGCAAATAAGGCAAGGGAGTACTCAATAAATGGAAGGATACTGAGAGGTGTAGAGGAACAAAGGTATCTTGGAGTGTATGTCCACAGATCCTTGAAAGTAGCAGGTCAGGTAGATAAGGTGGTTAAAAAGGCACATCTTTTAGGTTATGCTAGAACTGTATAAAACATTGGTTAGGCCACAGCTTGAGTACTGCGTGCAGTTCTGGTCACCATATTACAGGAAAGATGTGACTGTACTAGCGAGGGTACAGAGGAGATTTACAAGGATGTTACCAGGGCTGGAGAATTTTAGGTATGAGAAAAGATTGGATAGGCTGGGGTTGTTTTCTTTGGAACAAAGGAGGCTGAGGGGAGATTTAATTGAGGTATATAATGTTATGACGGGACGAGGTAGGGTGGATAGGGAAGACCTATTTCCCTTAGCAGAGGGGTCAGTGACCAGGGGGCACGGATTTAAAGTAATTGGTGGAAGGATTGGAGGGGAGCTGAGGAGAAATTTTTTCACCCAGAGGGTGGTGAGGGTCTGGAATTCACTGCCTGAAAGAGTGGTAGAGGCAGAAACCCTCAACTCATTTAAAAAGTACTTGGATGTGCACTTGAAGTGCCGAAACCTACAGGGCTATGGACCAAGTGCTGGAAATTAAGCTGGATAGCACATTTTCGGCCGGCACGGACACGATGAGCTGAATGGCCTCCTTCTGTGCCGTAATTTTCTATGATTCTAAGAGGAGCGAAAAAATACGTGTACTGAACTTCACATATTTTAGTTTACTCTGGGGCACAATTCACAAGAACCAAATCAAATTTGTAAGCTGCAACCTCTTCCCAGAGCTAGTATGCAAAGCACAACAACTCTTTCTACATTGTCTGTTACTTCAGGGAAGCTGAAATGCACACTTGTTATAGGTTACACAAATAACTTTCACTGTTACAGACAAATGTTGAAAGATATGAAGTGATGCTACAGAAACCGAGCTCTAAGAATTCAGCAGGCCAGGCATTAGTCATATGCCATTATTTTACAGGTGAGTTCAGTATCAGGAATGGAGCTTACCCAAAGAACGTGCAACTGGAGCAGAAGCTAATTAATCTAATTACCATATTGCAATTATGCTGGTGGTAACCACAGTGAATTCTCCTTGTGACTGTCAATTATCTCCACTGAAATGTAATGCACTGAAAATCAGGCATGTGGGCCCGACAAGCCCACTTTCATCTCAGAGGCTTAATAAAATCAGCATTCACATATGCAAGACACAGCGCAACATGCTTTTATTAAAAAAAACAATTGTTGGGGTTGTTATGGCGTTGAGCCTAGCTGAGGTGATTAATAGTGGTTAATGCAGAAATAGACTGCAGCTAGGAACATTGGAACAGGAGTAGGCCATTTAGCCCCATGAGCCTGTTCCGCCATTCAATGAGATCATGGCTGATCTGTGACCTAACTCCATATACCCGCCTTAGCCCCACATTCCTTAATACCTTTGGTTAACAAAAATCTATCAATCTCAGATTTAAAATTAACAATTGAGCTAGCATCAACTGTCGTTTGCAAAAGAGAGTTCCAAACTTCTACCACCCTTTGCGTGTAGAAGTGTTTCCTAACTTCACTCCTGAAAGTCCTGGGTCCAATTTTTAGGCTATGTCCCCTAGTCCTAGACTCCCCAACCAGCAGAAATAGATTCTATGTATCCTATCAGTTCCCCTTAATATCTTGAAAACTTCAATCAAATCACCCTTTAATCTTCTAAATTCCAGTTTGTGTAATCTCTCCTCGTAATTTAACCCTTGGAGTCCAGGTATAATTCTGGTAAATCTAGGCTGCACTCCCTCCAAGGGCAATAAATCCTTCCTAAGGTGTAGTGCCCAGAACTGAACACAATACTCCAGATGTGGTCCAACCAGGGCTTTGTATAGCTGTAGCATAACTTCTACCCCCTTGTATTCTAGATCTCTAGATATAAAGGCCAGCATTCCATTAGCCTTTTTGATTATTTTCTGTACCTGTCTGTGACATTTTAATGATCCATGTACATGGACCCATAAATCTCTTTGGACCTCCACTGTTTTGATCTTTTCACCATTTAGAAAGTACTCTGATCTATCCTTTTTAGGTCCAAAGTGGATGACCTCACACTTGCCTACACTGAAATCCATTTGCCACAGTTTTGTCCATTCACTTAATCTATTATTATCTCTCTGTAATTTTATGCTTCCTCTACACTGCTTACAATGCTGCCTATCTTTGTGTCATTGGTAAACTTGGATATGTGGCTCTCTATCCTGTCATCTAAATCGTTAATAAATACAGTGAATAGTTGAGGCCCCAAAACATCACTAGTCACATCCTGCCAATTTGAGTACCAGCCCATTATCCCTACTCTCTGTCTCCTGCCACACAGCCAATTTCCTAACCAAGTCAATAATTTGCCCTCAATTCTATGAGCTTCAACTTTATCTAACAGTCTCTAATGAGGGACTTTATCAATTGCTTTCTGGAAGTCCATATAAACAACATCCCCTCTGTCCACTACTTTTGTCATCTCCTCCAAGAATTCAATTGGGTTTGTCAGGCATGACCTACCCTTTACAAATCCATGCTGGCTCTCTCTGATCAGCTTGGTCATTACTGTTTGTAATATCCTAACTGAAGAGTTATATTACATTAAAGTATGACAATTAAAACAAAAGCAAATGGGAAATGCTGGAAATGGGAAATAAAAACAGAATCTGAAATAAAAACAGAAAATGCTCGAAACACTCAGCAGATCAGGCAGCATCTGTGGAGTGTGAAACAGAGTTAACGGGGGTAATTCAAATCCCCCAGGACAGGTGAGGGGGAGGCAGGCTTAAAAATAAAAAATGGCAAACCCGACCCCAGCCCACCTCCAACGTTTTAACGGAGGCAGGTAGAGGGGTGGGCGACTAACCTGCTCTCCGGAAGTGGCCCATCCTTAAAATATTTTGATGAGGCTGCTTGCCTCAAATTTAACCTCTGTTTCACATTTAACTCCTGAGGAACAGGTTTTCTGGGCCTTGGGAAACCCGGCAACTGAAGGGAGGCGAGAACGGCTGGATGGAACAGGTAAGTGTCTTTCCAGCACTGTTTGTGGGCCAGGAGGAGCAGGACTGCTTCCCCCTGGCCCACCAAGCTACCCTGTAAACCACCCCGCAATCCAACCCCCTCAATCGGCGATTGGACCCCCTCCCCCACCCCCAGCGATCGGACCCCCGATGTCTGACCCCCCACCCCCGATATTCAACCTCCGATGTCTGACCTTCGATGTCCGACTCAACTCCCCTGATGCCCGGTGTCCAATTCCCCCTCCGACCTCCGATGACCAACTCACCCCCACCCCGATGCCCAATGTCCGACTCACCTCCGCTCCGCTCCCCGGCTGCCGACCTGCCGAACAGCCAGCCACCTAGACTCTCAATCTGGCTGGCTGCGGCTGGGAAACTGATTCGAAAAATTTAAATCAGGTCCTGCCGTTATGTTCGACGGGACCTCCAGGAAACCCATATTTCCGGGTTTCCCAGCCGTTAAATCTCCCCATCCCGCTCCCTTCCCGCCTCCCCGTTGTTATCAGGGCTAACGTCTCAGGTGATGAAATTCTGTTTCTCTCTCTGAGTGCTGAGTATTTCTCGCATTTTCTGTTTTTATTGAAGTATAACAATTGTTTATTTGGGAGTGCAGCTCTGAAACTCTGTGCCGTGGATATATATTAACTGTGAAGATTAGCAAATTTGATTCAAATCCAATCACCTTTTATCATTCCGTGAGCAAAGTAATCGGAACATTGAAAGAGCTGTAAACAGAAAATTCATGCACAAATTTGCTTTGTATATGCTAGCAGCTCCAAACATTTAATTCCAAAGCTTTTGTAAAGAAAGAAAGGTTTAATACCAACAA
The DNA here is from genome assembly GCF_035084215.1 of Heptranchias perlo. Lineage (NCBI taxonomy): Eukaryota > Metazoa > Chordata > Chondrichthyes > Hexanchiformes > Hexanchidae > Heptranchias > Heptranchias perlo. The sequence goes on along the minus strand of NC_090329.1, from coordinate 72,710,612 downwards.
AACAGTATTGCAAACACCAAGAATAAAATCTCCACAAAAGTCATTCACTTGTTACTTCGGGCTTTACTGCTGTTTAAGAAAAAAATAATGAAAATATGAGATAACAAGGTAGGGTTTTATTGAAAGAAAAGGTTCCCTACTACTGGTGGACCAATTTGTTTTTGAGTGGCGATCAGGTGTGACATCAATCAATTTTTCCTCCTTTTTGTATCCATGTCTGCTAAGAGTTTTCTACATTTGCACAGTCGGGATAGTTCTGCTCCTAGTTACCAACAGCAGATTATGTCTAGTTCTCTGTCTTGCATTATTTGTTCATGTTCCTAGAATCTTAAACTACACAAATTAAGACTTGCAACTCCTTTTTGAAAAGTTCCACAGCTACATTTCAAAAATCCGTATGGAGACGTGTTATTGTGTATTAAAGGAACACCATTTCATGGCTGTACCATTCCAAAACAGAATTAGTGGAAAAAACAGAACTAAGTTGAATTGAGGCAAAACTTTCTCATAAACAACATACATATTTTTAAATCAAAAAGGCAGATAATCCTTAAATGTTTCAAGTTTGAAAAAGAAAACAGATTAAATAAATGTAATCTAAGCAGCCTCAACGTAACGCATTCCTGGTGAGTGCAACCCATCAACTGAAACTAGTACTTCATCTTTTGTTTACTTTTACTAGCTGAAAAGTACTTAAAACCTTTGGGGGGAATTTTAACCCCCCAAGCACATGTGGGTTGGAGGTGAAAATTGTATTTTTATCGATCACGACCGCAACCCGGCTCCAATGCGCCCAATTCCGGGTTTAACATTGGCGTGTTTGGATGTGTGCACGGCACCCAATCGCCAAGGTCGCGTCCCCAATTAATGCCGGCAGGCGGGTCATTAGCAGAGCAATTAATGTAGTTAGGAGCCGTCAACTACCTTATTTTAAATTGATTTTAACACAACATCAAAATTAAATTCTCGAGCACACATTTTCCGGGGCTTCTCAATCTCGCCAGTAAAATGGAGGTGAGATTGAGCTTCAGTTCATGTGGGTATTTAAACTTTTAATTGCCCCATCTGACTAAAAGCTCAGTTATTGGAGCGGGTCTCGCAAACACTTGTCAAGAGAGTTCTTGTGATGAGACAGCTTTTGCAAAACTTTGGAGCCTTTCAAACTGACAAGATCAGGATGGGGGGAGCAATGGGTGCATTCGAGAGGACATCTGAGGAAGAAGAAAATGACAAATCCAAGGCAGTCACGTTGTACTGGATTGAGATCTGCTGGTGCACAAGAGTGAGGCGCACAACAAAGATCTGGAGAACAGTAGAGAGGGGAGCTGAGTGGAGAACAGCAGAGAGGGCAGCAGCAGAGGGGCCGAGGTCGCAGGAGCTACTATCCATGTGAGAGGGTATGCAGGCAGAGGCTGAGCTTCCAGGACCTCTCTGAAGACCAGTGCCTACGCAGGCTCAGATTGAGCCGACAGGTGGTCAGAATGGTTTCACTTATTTCACTGTGTCAGCATCTGAAAGTTACTAGGCAATTGAAAATAATTTATAACATTATGCACTATAACTGTTCACGAACACTTAGAAAACCATGACACCCCTTTTACACCAAAGCAAATAACTGGGTTATTGGTTTTGAATAAAGTGTTTTGTGTTCCTTGCTTTGATCTAATACGGCTGCAGTTTGTCATAGTTACCACTGAAGCTTCATAGAAACATCATTATGAACAGTAAAGGTGGAAAGCTTGGGAATGCAACATGATGATATTTAATAATGCTGCACTACTGAGAGATCAAGTGCGCTAAATTGGGCCGTGTAGCGCCCATTGTTTCGGCGCTACGTGGCCTCTTGAACATCCAAGGTGCGTCTCAGCTGCACAGGCACATTTCCAGCGGACGCCATCTTGGTATAGGAGTTAGCTCATGTGCAAATACCGAACGCCAGAAGAATGTAAAGTAAGGAGAAAATGGACACAATCGGTGTGCAACGCTGATTTAAAGTGATAGATACCATTTTGGGACTTAACGCTCAACTCAACACACAGGGCCTGATTTTAGCAGGCCTGCGGGTTTCCGGCGGGTTGGGTTTCGGGAGCGTGGTCAACACGCTCGGTGAAATTAGTGGGTTGCCCGCGCGATCGTCGCAGGCAACACACTAACAGAAATCAATTACCTGCTCCTCCGGGGTCCACGCTGCTGGTCTGCGCGTCGGGTGGGCTGCGCATGCGCAGTACGATCTGTCAGCTGGAGGCTCTCTAGTTAAAGGGGCAGTCCTCCACTGACAGATGCTGCAACCAATGGAACAAATTGCAGCATGGAGCAGCCCAGGGGGAAGGCTGCTCCCAGTTTAATGATGCCTCACCCCAGGTATCATCAGATGGGGTGAGGAGGAGGGGGAGGACACAGATCTTCCACCCGGCGGTCGGGAGGAAGCGGCCTGCCTCTGCCACCAAGAAGGCCTGGCTCGAGGTGGCAGAGGGGGTCACCTGCGCCACCAACATATGGCCCACCTGCATACAGTGCAGGAGGCGCTGCAATGACCGCAGTAGGTCAGCCACAGTGAGAACACGAAGTCTTTCCCCTACACTCCGTCTGCCACAACACTGCCCCCACCCCACATCTCCTTCGGCACCGCCAACACTACTCTGTCACATCACCCTTCATACCCACTCAAACCCCATCCTCATCTTACCTCCACCTACTCACCTCGCCAGTACTCACCCCGCCACTAACACGCAACCCAATCCTCATACAATCTCATTGCTCCATTCCATACTCACCCTCTCGTGCATCTCCCTCACGGCCAGCCTCACTCAACCTGCCACCACCTGTGCTGCAGCCACAGGGCATGCATCACATATGTGCAGTAGGCAGCGTAAGGCAAACGTGTCGTGAGCATGAAGGGGGTGCACAAGGGTGTCTGAGGGTTTGTCATGGGTGTTACCTATATTGAATTTCAGAGCAACAAACAGCACACATTATATTGACACCACCACTGCCACGTCTCCGCGAATCCTGTCCGCTGTGTCCAATAATGCCCGCTCCTGGGTATCACTATGAGGACCCACCACTGATGCCACCCATCGTGTTACTGCAGAGTAGGTGCAGGTGTATTTGCAGGGCTCGTCCGCGCAGACGACTGAGAGACATCGGCGGTGTAGCCGGCTGCACCCTGGAAGGATGCGGAGGAGAAGGTGTGGAGGGCAGTGGTGACTTTGACAGCGACAGGTAAGCAGTTGGTGCTGGGGCCAGCCAGGAGCAGCTCGGCATGAAAGAGGCTGCAGATCTCCACGACTACATGTCGAGCGAATCTGCGCCTCTCTGTGCACTGCTGCTCGGAGAGGTCCGGGGAGCTGCGCCTCGGTCTGTGGACCCTGTGGCGAGGGTAGTGCCCTCTGCGATGCGTCTCTCTCTGCGGTAGCCCTCCCTCCTGCTGTGCAGGTGGGCGTGCAACAACACCGTGTTGGGGGGCTCCACGTCTCTGCGGCGGACGGCGTGGACTGCGAGGCTGCTGGGGCTGGTCATGCTATTCGTCCTCCGAGGGTGTCCACACACCACCCATTTGGCAGGTGTTGGTCTGAGGGGTTGTGCAGGGTAGGTGGGTGGTTCCTCGGACTGGGGCTGCGGTTTCGTGTCGGTCTGTCCTCTGGCTTGGCGGGGGGTGGTGGGGGGCAGGGGTTGCCCTATGTGACGCGGTGGCCTCCTGCGTGGGTGAGGGCTCTCCCCCGTGGAGTGCACCTTGGCACCTGCCACAGGCTGCTGGCTGCAACACGCCCGGTTGGAGAGAGACTGTTTCACCCAGTGTGTGAAACTCACTGCCTTGAACCTAAAATCCCACACTTCCTCTTTTGACAGCTGATTCAGCTCATTAACTGACCTCAACAAGCAAGGTAAGTACTCTCAAGTGGAACCCCACTGGCTTTAATTGCCTGCGGGATTCCCACCAGCGGGGCTTGCGCGCGCAGCCCCGCACGTCAGCGTGGTACCCGGAAGTGGCCGGGATTTCGTCGCGATCCGGTCACGTGACCGGATATCGGGATTTTCGGGGGCCCCCCCCGCTGGAAACCCGCCAGAAACCCGACGCCAAAATCGAGCCCACAGTCTTAACCCCGACCATCTGAACGTGTTTTAGAGTGCCTGGATGACCCCCGCCAGCGCTATTTAAAGGGACCATGCAGAATTTACAGGTTAGTGGCTGGATTATTGCTTCGGACTGCTGAGACATTTGTAACTGTTTTTGGAGGTCTCCTATACTTGAATACTAGGACGCAGGGACATCGCCTAACATTTAGAGCCAGGATGTGCAGGAGTGAATTTAGGAAATGCTGCTACACGCAAAGGGTGGGAGAAGTTTGGAACGCTCTTCTGCAAATGGCAGTTGATGCTAGCTGAATTGTGAATTCTAAATCTGAGATTGATAGATTTCTGTGATGATATAATGGATAGGAGGCTAAGGCGGGTATATGGGAGTTAGATCACAGGTCCGCCATGATATCATTGAATGGCGGAACAGGCTTGAGGGGCTAAATGCCACTGCCACTTGCTGCTTCCTGTTATGTGCCACCTTCTCCTGCAAGAAAACGGGACATATGTCTGGGTGATGTGCCTGTCATAGTTGAATAGCTGCCAGTGTGTGTGGCCTATGAGTTGTGGGTGGGCAGCTTGCAACAGTGGTAATGTGTAAGGGTGAGAGGAAGCATCTGATTGGAAGAGTTGAGCACTGATTGAAAGAGTTTGTTGGTATGGTAGTGCATCATCTGAGAACCTTGGTGTATGCTCTCTCGCAGGCCTGATACAAACTCAGATCGACAGATTGGTGAGGTCTGGCATGCACATTGGAGGATGTGGGATTTAGTAGTGCACAACCTTTATTCAATGTTTTAACATAACTCATCAGTTTGTAAACATAGGGACGGGTCCTGCATCTGCGTTTTACGTGTGCGATGTCTGATCTCCGTTCATGCTCCGTGCAGACAACAGATTGTTATTTTTTAGCAAATAACATGTACTGGCTACCTTTAAGAGATTTTAAGCGACAGCCTTGCCTTTAAGAGACTGGGGATCCCCGCTGGTGGAAAGTGCGAGTTGCATTGAATCCTTGCGTCAACGTTGATTTCCAACGCAGATTGAAGGTAAATCCTCAGGCCTCACAAAAGTCTTGTCCTGCCTGTGCAGGAGCCATTGGGTGCAGGTTAATAGCGGATCGCGCTACCAACGCCCAATAATAGGCCTTGTCGAATTTTCCCCCCTAAGTGCTTACGATTCCTCACAAAGCAAATCTCCAATTTGAAGCAGGTAATATGGAAGGATAATGGCTACTTACTGGCCACAATGGCACCAGAGACACAAGAGAAAATCAGAAGTCATGATTACCCCTTTTGCTCTTGTATATCTTCTATCAGATTCTTACAGAGAAGCAGCAGCAGAAAGTTGGAAATACCTAATCAGGTATTTGGACCAGAGCAGAGTGTGGCAGAGAATAATTTAAGATGGTTCAGAAATGAACATAACAAAAGGATGCAGGAACAAATGAAAAATTGCATCAGAATGCCAGCTTTAAATTGATCAAAAATGGCCTGGCACAGTTTTCTACATATTTTATTTTGTCCTTATTCATAATCATATTTTCCAGCAGGCACTTTGCACTCATTCACGGTAAATCTTCCCACTGTGACTGCCTTTCTAACATGACATATAAAACAGAAAACAAATCTCATAAAGAAATTTGTTGTTTTAGAATTAGTTAACAAACTCAGAATGTCTCAAACCTATTAACCAATCCCAAAATACGTCAATAGCAGATCAATGGCGGTGATAGTAGATTTACGAGAAAGACAATATACTGGGGCAACATCAATACTGCGACTATATTGCCAGAAAATATGGCATGTTCAACTTAGATTCACTTAGATTCTGAGCGTTTCCAGCATTTTCTGTACTTATTTCAGATTTCCAGCATCTGCAGTATTTTGCTTTTTGAGTACCAATTAAACCATTTTGTTAAATTTCTGATGAAGGGTCTACACCTGAATCGTTAACTTAATTGTTCTTTCCACAGATGCTGACTGACCTGCTGATGCTTGCAGAATTTCTGTTTTTGTTTTAAATTTGCCCACCTTCCTTTCCTCTCCCACTACTCATCGACAAGGCTCCCACTTGTTTTTTTTAATGTTTCAGGTACAAATTTCTCCCTCAATTAAGGTGAGGATATTAATGCTTCGGAAACCAGTAGTGTGCCTCAGCCCCAAATTCAAGAGTCCCCTCTACTACACCCAGTTCCTCTGATGAAATCTCTGAAAATAGCATTCTATATATCTACATCATTACATTACATTAGAAATTAATGAGTGGGAACCAAGAAAAACATTTTAATTTGCAATGCTCTCTGAATAAACTACAATAAAGTTTTATCATGTGTTTTTTATTTTGGAAAATTAATTCTGTTGCATATATTAGTGGGCTTATTATATAATTTATTTGAATATACAGAAGAGAAAAAAAATTGGGGCCTTTTCAAACCTGAAGTATCAGAACCTCTTCAATATTTGAAAAAGTAGGGCCTATTTATCATTTTTAAAATTGGGGCTTACTAAAGGTAATAACATTGGGACTTGTGTAGTTTTTAAAATATCATAATCAATATTAGAAAAGTTGGGATTCCTCATTCATTGAAAAATTGGAGACATCCCCACTATTTCAAACTACCCACACTGAGCAGTTTTCCCCCCATCCCTCACAGATACTTTTCCAACCCCACCTCACTAAAGTAATGTCCCCCATCCCTCACAGAGGTACTTTTCCAAACCCCCACACTATAGTTTTTCCAACTCCTCCACTACTGAAGAAATGTTTCAGTGCCCTCCAGCTGAGGCACTTTTCTAACACCCCACCCCCCTGCTGAAAAACATTTCCTACACCTCCCTCCCACAGAGGCAGTTCTTCCCATCCCCATCTCCCTCTCCTGTTACTTTCAGCTCACTTCCCTTTCATCCGGGAGCCAATGTGGGTCAGCGAGCAGAGGAGTGATGGGTGAACGGGACTTGGTGCGAGTTAGGATACGGGCAGCAGAGTTTTGGATGAACTCAAGTTTACAGAGGGCGGAAGGTGGGAGGCTGGCCAGGGTATCATTGGAATAGTCGAGTCTGGAGGTAACAAAGGCATGGATGAGGGTTTCAGCAGCAGATGAGCTGAGGCAGGGGCGGAGACGGGTGATATTATGGAGGTCGAAATAGGCGGTCTTGGTAATGGAGAGGATATAAGAGAGAAAAACTTGCATCAGGTTTCATAGGACTATACTGCAATGACACTACCTATCTCTGCTTTTAAAAATATAGGGCCCTCAATTCTTACATAAATTATGAACAGATGGTTCACTTTCTTACAAAATATTAAACAACAATGTTGAAATTATTCATTACAATTTTGTTCCCATACGTGTTCCTTATTACCTTTTGTTGTAGATGCTGGAGCTGATTTTGCTTTTTTCAGCTTTTCTGGTTCTGTAGATAATATTAAAATACACATTAGTAATTATGTAACAAATATATTATTCATACACACCCTCCAGGAATAACCATTCTTAATTAAAATCCATTATGAATGGAAGAACTCATTAGCAATGCCTCATAAAATCAGCAACAATATTTAATTAATTTTGAGTCTTGGCTGTAAAACTGGCCAAAATATTTAAATGGACATTGTCAGTGTGTTGGGAAGTTTCCACAGGCTAAGTTCCTGGAACACTAGAAGCAATTTAACATGAAAACTCTGCTGAAATTCTACCAGGCTAGCTGCCAAGTAGGATTTCAGCTGCATTAAACAACTGCAATCTATTTTTTCTTTGTAATTCAAACCTTGAAAGGTGCCTTATCAGATGTCAATTCCCCTTTTAAAAAGGTGCCCAAACATATGATTTTCTGTTAGAAATGTTCCTTAAGAAGAACGTTGTGAGATTATCACAAAAATAATTCAGACTCTGAACTCTGGTATAATTCCTGCTCGCCAAGGATGTTAGTATTGGAAAATGGAATAATTCCCATTTCAGGCAGCCAGTATTAGCACCAAGCATTCCCAGGTTAGGTGTAGCACAACCAAAACTGGAATAAAGTTCCCTCTATTCTGCCTCAACAGCAAACTTCAATCCCGGCCTACTGCAGCAGTGTGACATTCTCTCTATTTCCCACACACGTTCTATGGAATGAGATTATCCAAAAGTGCCAAGTTAGAATCAGTTTTGTGTTATAGGCCATGCTCAGTGGGAAATAGATTGATGGTGTCCAAAATCATTTCATCTCAGGTCCTTATAGTCAACAGCCAGCAGGCAGGAGAACCTTTCATTCCATCAGTCTGGACTGTGTTTGTACTCGGGCCTCAGAACAAACAGCCAGTAACTAACCCACTGCACACGTAGTTCCTCAGTAGAATTTCATTTAAAGTAATTTTCTCCCTTTTTAATCTCCTGCCTCATGGCTGATCAATCAAAACTTCAGTAACGATTTGAGTGAAGTAACAGTTTGAGTGAACGTAATATAAGTCACTGACTCCAAGATTCAAGAGAACAACGATGCTCAGCTGATAGGACAGTGCCTGCTACCTGGTGGGATTGATCATTTCTGAAATGTTATGCTCAGTGGCTCGGTAGCTCAATAAATACCCTCTGAAGTTGATTACAGATATGTTGCTGATGTTTTTAAGTGTCAGCCAAGCCAAAGGTTTAACCCAAGATCATGGCCAGCTAAGAGCACGGGATCAATTTTAACTCTACCTGCCTGGTGGAAACTTGGCAGATAGCCAGTGAATAAGGAATAGCTTTCTTACGCTCTCCTAACTGAGCAGTTCTGAATTTTAACCTGCAGGGTTTGGCAGGTAGATGAGATTAGATGCCTGCCTAAAACAGGCAGGATCCTAATAGATTTATGGAAATCGGGGTCCTATTACATTAATTGGAACATGATTGCATTTTAACTGAGGCCTGAGCGGGGAAGCCATGGCGGCTTTCACGCCAGGCTGAAGGAGGTCTGCAGCTATTCTGCAGACAGAAGAAGCTCTCTGAGGTAAGTGTAAAACCTTCCTTTATGGGGCATGAGGAGCCGGAATGCTCCTTCGGGCCTCACAAGGAAAGTCGTGACCTCTCTTGTCCTGGTCTATTTCCTCTCACAAGGCCCTCCCAAAACCCCCTCCCCATCACATACCTGCAAGCTGGCGGGTGGGCCTTGGCCGTCCGATCCTCACCTGTCGGCAGTCGCTCTGTGCGTTCTTCCTGCTCGGAACGGGTGGGGATCTGAACAGCAGCATGTAAACAAGGCCCGCTGGGTAAAATCGCTGTGGTCTCATGCTGGCCCTGGCAGGTAGGAAATTAACTCACTGGAGCAGTTTCCCACTGGAAACCCGTTCGGAGCTAAAATCCTGCTCCATGTCTTAACCACTCAGCCACCGATCCACAAACAATGAGAATCTTTTAATTTTACCACCGAAAGCTTCTCTGCGGTGGGATCTTCTTAAGGTTGAACCTTCCTTAAAGCTGTGCAGAGCAACAAAACATGGGGCTATGAATTGGGCCGTGTAGCGCTGATTTTGTAGGCACTACGCGGCCTCCTAAGGGCCCGAAATAGCATCTATCGTGACGTGCGCTGGACGCCTTCGCGCACGCGCAGATAGCGATCACCGGCAGCTTGTAAAGTAAGGAGAATATGCGTTAGATCAGTGTGCAACGCTAACTTAAAGGGACAGATACGATTTTGGAACTCAACGCTCCAGCCAACATTTTAAATCTGAGATTGATAGATTTTTATCAACCAAAGGTATTAAGAACATAAGAACATAAGAACATAAGAAATTGGAGCAGGAGTAGGCCAATCGGCCCCTCGAGCCTGCTCCGCCATTCAATAAGATCATGGCTGATCTGATCCCAACCACAAATCTAAAGAACACAAGAAGTCGGAGCAGGACCCGGCCACAGAGCCCCTGGGCCCTCTCCGCCACCCACAGGGCATTGACCGATCCGAACTCAGCTTCATGTCCAATTTCCTGCCCGCTCCCCATAACCCCTAATTCCCTTTACTTCTAGGAAACTGTCTATTTCTGTTTTAAATTTATCTAATGATGTAGCTTCCACAGCTTCCTGGGGCAGCAAATTCCACAGACCTACCACCCTCTGAGTGAAGAAGTTTCTCCTCATCTCAGTTTTGAAAGAGCAGCCCCTTATTCTAAGATTATGCCCCCTAGTTCTAGTTTCACCCATCTTTGGGAACATCCTTACTGCATCCACCCGATCAAGACCCTTCACAATCTTATATGTTTCAATAAGATCGCCTCTCATTCTTCTGAACTCCAATGAGTAGAGTCCCAATCTACTCAACCTCTCCTCATATGTCCGCCCCCTCATCCCCGGGATTAACCGAGTGAACCTTCTTTGTACTGCCTCGAGAGCAAGTATGTCTTTTCTTAAGTATGGAGACCAAAACTGTATGCAGTATTCCAGGTGCGGTCTCACCAATACCTTATATAACTGCAGCAATACCTCCTTGTTTTTATATTCTATCCCCCTAGCAATAAAAGCCAACATTCCGTTGGCTTTCTTGATCACCTGCTGCACCTGCATACCAACTTTTTGATTTTCTTGCACTAGGACCCCCAGATCCCTTTGTACTGCAGTACTTTCCAGTCTCTCGCCATTAAGAAAATAACTTGCTCTCTGATTTTTCCTGCCAAAGTGCATAACCTCACATTTTCCAATATTATATTGCATCTGCCAAATCTCCGCCCACTCACCCAGCCTGTCTATATCCCCTTGCAGGTTTTTTATGTCCTCCTCACTCTCTACTTTCCCTCCCATCTTTGTATCATCTGCAAATTTTGATATGTTGCACTCGGTCCCCTCCTCCAAATCGTTAATATAGATTGTAAAGAGTTGGGGACCCAGCACCGACCCCTGTGGAACACCACTGGTTACTGGTTGCCAGTCCGAAAATGAACCATTTATCCCAACTCTCTGCTTCCTGTTCGATAACCAATCCTCCACCCATGCCAGAATATTACCCCCAATCCCGTGATTTTTTATCTTAAGTAATAATCTTTTATGTGGCACCTTGTCGAATGCCTTCTGGAAGTCTAAATACACTACGTCCACTGGTTCCCCTTTATCCACCCTATACGTTATATCCTCGAAGAACTCAAGCAAATTTGTCAGACATGACTTCCCCTTCATAAAGCCATGCTGACTTTGTCCTATTAAATTATGCTTATCTAAATGTTCCGTTACTGTCTCCTTAATAATAGACTCCAAAATTTTACCCACCACAGATGTTAAGCTAACTGGCCTATAATTTCCAGCCTTCTGCCTACTACCCTTTTTAAATAACGGTGTTACATTAGCAGTTTTCCAATCTGCCGGGACCTCTCCTGAGTCCAGGGAATTTTGGAAAACTATCACCAAAGCATCCACAATCCCTACTGCCACTTCCCTCAAGACCCTAGGATGGAAGCCATCAGGTCCAGGGGATTTATCCGCCTTGAGTCCCATTATTTTACTGAGTACCATCTCCTGAGTGATTTTAATCGTATTTAGCTCCTCCCCCCCGAGAGTCCCCTGTTTGTCCAGTGTTGGGATATTCTTAGTGTCCTCTACTGTAAAGACTGAAACAAAATATTTGTTCAGCATTTTTGCCATCTCCATGTTTCCCACCATTAATTTCCCGGTCTCATCCTCTAAGGGACCTATGTTTGCCTTAGCCACCCTTTTTCTTTTTATATAACTATAGAAACTCTTGCTATCTGTTTTTATATTTTTTGCTAATTTCTTTTCATAATCTAACTTCCCTTTCTTAATCAATCCTTTAGTTACTTTTTGCTGTCTTTTGAAGAATTCCCAATCTTCTATCCTCCCACTAAGTTTGGCTACCTTATATGTCCTTGTTTTTAGTCGGATACTATCCTTGATTTCTTTACTTAGCCACGGATGGCTGTCATTTCTTTTACACCCTTTTTTCCTCAGTGGAATATATTTATTTTGAAAGTTGTAAAATAACTCCCTAAATGAACACCACTGCTCATGTACCGTCTTACCCTTTAATCTATTTTCCCAGTCCACTTTAATCAATTCCGCTCTCATACCATCATAGTCTCCTTTATTCAAGCTCAGTACGCTTGTTTGAGAATCAACCTTCTCACCCTCTAATTGGATATGGAATTCAACCATGTTGTGGTCGCTCGTTCCAAGGGGATCCTTAACTAGGACATTATTAATTAATCCTGACTCATTACACAGGACCAGGTCCAAGGTTGCCTGCCCCCTTGTAGGATCAGTTACATACTGCTCAAGAAATCCATCCCTGATGCATTCAATGAACTCGTCCTCAAGGCTGCTCTGCCCAATTTGATTTGTCCAGTTAATATGATAATTAAAATCCCCCATAATTATGGCTGTTCCCTTATTACATGCCCCGACTATCTCCTGATTAATACTTCTTCCAGCAGAGTTGCAACTATTAGGAGGCCTATATACTACGCCCACTAATGTTTTTTTCCCCTTATTATTCCTTATCTCCACCCAAACTGTTTCATTATCTTGATGCTTTGTCCCAATATCATTTCTCTGTATTACAGTGATTCCTTCCTTTATTAACATAGCCACCCCACCTCCCCTTCCTTCCTGCCTGTCCTTCCTGATTGTTAAATACCCTGGCATATTTAATTCCCAGTCGTTGTCACCCTGCAGCCATGTTTCTGTAATGGCCACAAGATCATACCCATACGTAGTTATTTGTGCCGTTAACTCGTCCATTTTATTACGAATGCTACGTGCATTCAGATAAAGAACTTTCAAATCTGTTTTGTGATGCTTAGTTCCTGCTTTTTCCTTTTTTAACACTTTACCTATTACTCCATACCTTCTGTCCCTTCCTGTTACGCTTTCCTCTCTCTCCCTGCTCAGGTTCCCAACCCCCTGCCACTTTAGTTTAAACCCTCCCCAACAGCACTAGCAAACACTCCTCCTAGGACAGCGGTCCTGGCCCTGCCCAGGTGCAGACCATCCGGTTTGTACTGGTCCCACCTCCCCCAGAACCGTTTCCAGTGTCCCAGGAATTTGAATCCCTCCACCTTGCACCATTCCTCTAGCCACGTATTCATTTGAAATATCCTCCTATTTCTACTCTGACTAGCACGTGGCACTGGCAGCAATCCTGAGATTACTACCTTTGAGGTCCTATTTTTTAATTTACCTCCTAACTCCCTATATTCTGCTTTTAGGACCTCATCCCCTTTTTTACCTATATCGTTGGTGCCTATGTGCACCACGACAGCTGGCTGTTCGCCCTCCCCCTCCAAAATGTTCTGTAGCCGCTCCGAGACATCCTTGATCCTTGCACCAGGGAGGCAACACACCATCCTGGAGTCTCGGTTGCGGCCGCAGAAACGCCTGTCTATTAAGGGATATGAGGCTACGGTGGGTATATGGAGTTAGGTCACAGATCAACTGTGATCTCATTGAGTGGCAGAACAGGCTCGAGGAACTAAATGGCCTACTCCTGTTCCTATCTTCCTATAATAAAGTTTCAATACTTCACAGAGAGTGGGCTGACTAGCTGACAGGCAATTGCAAAAGCACTGGCGGAGTGGCAGTGGTGGGACAGGAATGCTCTCAACCTAACAGCAGGTTCATGTTCCATGGAGCCGCTGCCACTTGCTGCCTCCTGTTATGCGCCACCTTCTCTGTTTGGGTGATGTGGCAGTCATGGTTAAATAGCTGCCAGTGCGTGTGACCTGTGAGTTGTGGGTGTGTGGCTTGCAACAGTGGTAATGTGTGAGGGTGAGAGGAAGCATCTGATTGGAAGAGTTGAGTACTGATTGAAAGAGTTTGTTGGTAGGTGCGTGACAGGGGATGTAATGTGTGGAGCAGTGGATGAGGCTAGTGGTGGAGTTGGTAGGAGACACCACTTGACAGTTGACCTCACTCACCTTGACCACTCGTGTCAAAGCATTGAACTTCTTCCTGCACTGCATCCATGTTCACGGTGCTATGCACCTGACACTGACTTCATCCCCTACTGCCTCTCACTGCCTCTTAAGCATATGTCTGGAGGGCCTCTTGCCCCTCTGCGGATATAGGATGCCCCTCCTTCTGTCCACCTCTTGCAACAAGGCCTCTAGTGCATCATCAGAGAACCTTGGCCTGGTACAAACTCAGATCAGCAGATTGGTGAGGTCTGGCCTGCAGATTGGAGGATGTGGGACTTAGTCGTGCACAACCTTTATTCAATGTTTCAACAATGTTTACATAACTCAACAGTTTGTAAACATAGAGACGGGACCTGCATCCGCGTTTTACGTGTGCGCTATCTGATCTCCATTCAGACTCGGTACAGACCCATATCTTATATTTTGCAAATAAGAGGTGCAGGCTGCCTTTACGTGGTGCTAACCACTCACGCGTTATCAGGGCCCCCTGCTGGTGAGCAGCACTCAACAGCACAGCCAAGGAATCAGGTGAATGACAAGGCAGCATGAAAGTCATGTGCAGCCTGCATCTCAACAACCGGGCGCAGATTAATCGCGCACCACGACCCCCACGCCTGGATTTGGGGGTTATCCAATTTAACCCCCATAATCTGGGTAATAGTCCACTTCATGTTTAAAGTTTCTCTGCTAAAACCTATTCTTCTCAATAATTTGATACCAACCAGCTGCTAATATGACAGGCATCAAAAGTTAAATAAAACAAAATTTTAAAAAATTGTATTAATTATTGAGTAGAATTCCGTACCTAATGTGCCGCCCGCCATATTGGAAGTTTAGAAATGCATTTCCACAGCAACACAACAAACTTTATTACCTTTCTCCTTTGCCTGGATTGTCGCCTTTCTCTGCTTTGCTTTTTCAATCTCTACCAAATAAAATGAATGATATAGTTATTCAAAATATAGATTAATGTATATAATACATATTTATCTGAAAAATATTAATAACCCTTTTTCTTTGATACCTATGACTTTCACAGGGAGCTTGGGCCTGAGAAAAATTTAAATTATATTTTAGAAAATAAATGTAATTACTAATTTGTGCAATAAGGATCCACAGAAACACATGTCCAGAACACAAAGTTATACCTGAAGTCTTTGGGCCATTTATAATAACAACAATTTGCATTTATATAGCCTTTAACATAGTTAAATATTCCGAGGGGATTCACAGGAGCGTTATCAGACAAAATTTTACACCGAGTCGCATAAAGAAATATTCGGACTGGCTTGGTCAAATAGGTTTTAAGGTGCTCTTAAGGAGCGTCTTAAAGGAGACGCTCCTTAAGAGGTGGAGAGGTTTAGGGAGGGAATTCCAGAGCCGTTCTGAATTTTAACCCGAAGCAGCTGAAGGCACAGCTGCCAATTTTAGGGTGATGAAAATCGGGGAAGCACAAGAGGCCAGATTTAGAGGAGCAGTCCAATATATATATGTTACTGTTAGCTTGTGCTACCAATAGTGTAACAAATTATGCAGATACAGAACTATATAAAGCTAGTGCAACCTTTTGTAGAATTCACCGCTCCAGTAATCGTGTCAGATGAATATCCAGTATATATTTTTGGTATGGCTGGGTCCTGGTCCTAAAGGAATTCTGTAAGCTTTGATTAACTAAATATGCACAGTGCCAGCAGCTGACTTTCACTGTTTTCATTCAATGTAAGGAATCTTACAACACCAGGTTATAGTCCAACAGTTTTATTTGAAAATCACAAGCTTTCGGAGGCTTTCTCCTTCGTCAGGTGAGTGTGGGATTCCATGGAAGGTTACCGCATTTATAGTCAGAGAACAATACCTGGTGATTACAGATAATCTTTCCAACTGCCCGTTGTCAAGGCAATCAAAGGAGTCGAATAGTGTTCAGACAGAGAGACATTACGCACAGGACTACTGAATATACAAACGGTCAGAACCCAAAGACAGAGAGAGAGAGAGAGAGAGAGAAACATCCGAAAGGAAGAGAAAGAGAGTGAATGACCAGTTGTATTAAAAACAGATAACTCTTTTTTCGCTGGTGGGGTTACGTGTAGCGTGACATGAACCCAAGATCCCGGTTGAGGTCGTCCTCATGGGTGCGGAACTTGGCTATCAATTTCTGCTCGACGATTTTGCGTTGTCGTGTGTCTCGAAGGCCGCCTTGGAGAACGCTTACCCGAAGATCGGTGGCTGAATGTCCTTGACTGCTGAAGTGTTCCCCGACTGGGAGGGAACCCTCCTGTCTGGCGATTGTTGCATGGTGTCCGTTCATCCGTTGTCGCAGAGTCTGCATGGTCTCGCCAATGTACCATGCTCCGGGGCATCCTTTCCTGCAACGTCGGGAAACACTTCAGCAGTCAAGGACATTCAGCCACCAATCTTCAGGTAAGCGTTCTCCAAGGCGGCCTTCGAGACACACGACAACGCAAAATCGTCAAGCAGAAATTGATAGCCAAGTTCCGCACCCATGAGGACGGCCTCAACCGGGATCTTGGGTTCATGTCACGCTACACGTAACTCCACCAGCGAAAAAAGAGTTATCTGTTTTTAATACAACTGGTCATTCTCTCTCTTTCTCTTCCTTTCGGATGTTTCTCTCTCTCTCTGTCTTTGGGTTCTGACCGTTTGTATATTCAGTAGTCCTGTATGTAATGTCTCTCTGTCTGAACACTATTCGACTCCTTTGATTGCCTTGACAACGGGCAGTTGGAAAGATTATCTGTAATCACCAGGCATTGTTCTCTGACTATAAATGCGGTAACCTTCATGGAATCCCACACTCACCTGACGAAGGAGAAAGCCTCCGAAAGCTTGTGATTTTCAAATAAAACTGTTGGACTATAACCTGGTGTTGTAAGATTCCTTACATTCCTCCATCCCAGTCCATCACTGGCATCTCCACATCATTCATTCTAAGTAACACACTATCACAAACACTAGTATTTTATTATATAGTTTAGTACAGAACAAAAATTACTGGCGGATTCAAGTGAACAAACAGACACCCACTAGTTGTGAGGTTAAGTTGAAAATACATAGGCCTAGAAACTTGATGGCACCACTCCCTTTTATCAAGGGCAAGAATGCACTTAAGCCTCCAATATGGTGGGCAGGGTGTGCTCTCGTGAGCTGGAAGTGTACCATCTACCATATTGGTAAAGGCAAAAAAATGGGTGTCCAGTGCCTGCGCCTGAAGCAAGCATTAGGTCCTTTGCATATGCAAATAAGGGGTCTAATACCTGTTTGCAGTCCTCTGTGCAAAATTGGGTTGCCCTGAATGCAGCCGTTGCCAGGCTGGCTGGGTTCAGGAAAACCAGGTCTAAATGTGGCCCAACCACGAAAATGACGTTTTTAAAAAACAATTACTTGAATGTTGAACCGGGAGGTGCCTTTTTATTTTATTCGTTCATGGGATGTGGGCATCGCTGGCAAGGCCAGCATTTATTGCCCATTCCTAGTTACCCTTGAGAAGGTGGAACGCTGCAGTGCGTGTGGTGAAGGTTCTCCCACAGTGCTGTTAGGAAGGGATATCTACCCCATGCACCTACAGCAAAGAACGGTCTGCGGGACTGCACTTGAGGAGGGCCTCTCCCTCCTCCAGTGCAGTCCCGCGGTCTGTTGCCAGCCCCCGATCATGCCCTCTCCCAATCACCTTCCAGCCTCATTGTCCAGCCTCCTGATCACCTTCTGTTCCTCTTTAAACACTTACCAGAGGCCTCTGCCAGAGATGCAGTGGCCCGCAATTTCAAGACTCTTGTCTGGAGATGCCCAGCATGTGTCCGCAGCTCACCTGTCTCATTTAAAATGGGACCCGAGGCCCAATATCATGTGCACCTAGGGCCTACCTGTTCATGTGCTGATTTATAGGCCAACTACTTTATTTAAGGTATATAAAATTTCCTATGATTTCACATATGATTCATCTTGGCCTTTTTCACTTGCTTCAGCAGTATTTTTTTTTATTCGTTCATGGGATGTGGGCATCGCTGGCAAGGCCAATATTTATTGCCCATCCCTAAATGCCCTTGAGAAGATGGAACGCTGCAGTCCGTGTGGTGAAGGTTCTCCCACAGTGCTGTTAGGAAGGGATATCTACCCCATTCACCTACAGCAAAGAACAGATGGTTTGGGGATAGGTGGGAGATTAAACTAACAACATTTTAGATCGCGACTGCAACATGACTCCAACGTGCCCACTTGCGGGTTTAACGTGGGTGTGTCTGGATGCGCGTGCATCTAAAACCTGGAAGTCATGTCCCCACTTAATGCCGGCGGGCGAATCATTCATAGCCCAATTTACCTACTTGTAGTACTTGAGGTAGGTAATTTTTTTAATTGATTCTGAACCAGAAACAAATTTTACTTCACCAGCATGGGTTTCCCATGGCTTCTGAATCTTGCCAATGAAACGGAGGCGAGATTCATGCAAAAGTTGATTTGGCCCTTTAAACCTATGATTGATACAGCTCAATAAAAGCTCAGGCATTGCAGCTGGTCTCTTAGTTCTCTCAGGCAAAAGTTTGGATGAGAGTTCTTGTTGAGACTGGGAGTTCTTGTGTTGAGACAACTTTAGGAAAACTTTGGAGTCTCAAGATCAGGATGGGAGGGCACAATGGATGTATTCCAGAGGACATCTGAGGAGGAGGAAAATGAACACCGTCATCAGCCACGTTGTATTGTGATGAGATCTGCAGGTGCATAAGACAGAGGTGCGCAACAAGGACCTGAGAACAGCAGAGAGGGACTAACAGAGGAGCCGAGGTCGCAGGAGGCACTACCCACGTGAGAGGGTATACAGGCAGAGGCTGAGCTTCCTGGACCCCCGAGAAGCAATGCCTTTGCAGGCTCAGTTTGAGTCAGCAGGTGGACGGAGACATCTGCAGTCTCCTTCAGGAAGAGCTGTTCCCCACTGGACTACGCATTGCCTGTCGCAGTAAAAGTAACGACTGCCCTCAATATCTTCACCACTGGATCCTTCCATGGTGCCACCAGTGACATCTCCAGAGTGTCTCCATCATCTGTGCATAAGTGTATAAGGCAGGTGATGGATAGGTTGTTTGCCTGGGCATCCAATTACGTGAACTTGCCCCCTGACGACATCAGCCAGAACGAGCGGGCAGTGGGTTTCGCCTCTCTGGCTGGAGCATGGGTGCAGGGCGCAATCGATTGCACACATGTGGCAATCGGAGGACCACCACATAAACCGAAAGGGCTTTCACCCCATCAATGCACAGCTGATATGTGAAGAGATTTATGCAGATGTCCGCCAGATTTCCTGGCAGCTGTCATGGTGCTTTCATTCTGCGCCAGTCCAACATTCCAGATCTCTTCCAAACAGGAGACAGACTTAAGGGCTGGCTCATTGGAGACAAGGGATACCCCATGCAAACATGGCTCATGTGAGGAACCCCACTAATGAGGTGCAACAGCGATACAACCAGAGCCACATGATCACCAGCTGTGTCATTGAGCAAGCCATAGGCATGTTGAAGATATGCTTCAGGTGCCTGAATAGGTCTGGAGGAGACATTCAGTACTCGCCACGGATGGTGTGCAGAATCATCATGGTGTGCTGCGTCCTGCACAGCCTAGCACAACAGGAGGTTTAGAGGTGGAGGAGGACAAAGGCACTTGTCCTTCATCCTCTGTTGGTGACAACACTGAACAAGAGGAAGAGGATGAGAAGGACAAGGAAGAGGACGAGGAGGAGGAATATGATGACGGTGCACCCGTCGCCAGACCTTCCACGCAAATTGTTGTCTGGGATGCCAGGAATGCTCTCATCTATCATTGGTTCTCATAATAAAAGTGTCAAAATAAAGACATTGGGACACTGACGTCGGCTAGCACAACCGCCACCCCCCCCCCCCCACTCCCTTTGCACAAAACAGACCTTCACCCACGCGTACATCCATTGCACATCCGCCCAATGGATACCGTCATGCATTGACATTCATCATGAAGCAAATGAAAGGGCGACTTAACACTCTGGCCCAATAATGGCCAAGACGTGGAATTGGTGATAATCAATAAATTTGATTGTGTCAATATAAAAAAAGGAGCTATCACAAAATGATATTTCTTCAAACACCCTTGTACATATCCTTGGTGAACTACAATTGCTTAAACTTAAACTTCTTACTGCTTCTACATGGTGCTGCCCCATTGGCCTCAGCAGATGTAGTGGCAGGCTGCTCAGATCCCTGTCCTGACTGCTGAGATGCTCTCGGCCTACGACCTCTGGGTTTTGGAGCCCGTAAGGGACCCTCGACTGCTTCACCTGCACCTATGCAGGGTCGGACTCGTACATCGGGTGAGGAGGCAGCATTTTGGGTACTGGTTGGGGGGGTGGGGGGAACGGGTGAGACGTTTGAGCCTTTGAGTGGAGTTCCCACTTCCATGTTCCCTTTTGCCTTCATCCCTCTCCCGGGCCAATAGCACATCACCCCTGCCACTCTGCTGGACAGCAGGTTGGTGAACATATGTGCTGCCTTGTAAGGCCACCGATAAGGTACCTGTCATCCTGTTTAAGGCGGCATACATCTCTTGCACGGCCGTGGTCATGGCTTGTATGGACTTATTTGAGTGCCATGCCTGAAGCTCAGTGATGGTGGCCACTCTCTCCACTACAGACATTCTCGCACTTACATGTGACAACAACCCACTAGTGTTGGAGTTGTACTCCTCCATCCTCTCCACTATTGTGGAGAGTGTGCAAAGGTGCAGCTATACCTCAATCAATCTCCTTCTCAACGATGGCCCCCGGGGTTCAGCATCTGTGTCCAGTTGACCAGAGCTTGGAGAGGATTGCGCCCTCTGATATGGACTCTCCACAGCTTCCCCTGCCACCAGTGTTTGCTTGTGCTCACTTGTGAGTGTTGAATCACCAGGTGACAACCCAACTATCTGGCTAACAGGACCCACAGAAGTGCGAGTCTCTGCACTGATGCATGGCTGTATGTCCTGTGACCCTCAGAAGGAATGAGGTCCTCTGAGGAATCACTATTTTTCATCATGCTACATTCTTCTTGTGCATGTGAAGGCCCTGGAAGACATCGGAACGCGATATGAATTAGTTGTGGAAAAGTAACAATCTTGCCAATCCCCATATTCAGGTTTCTCATACTTCAGTCATTGATGAAATAAAGTCATCATGTGTGTGAAAGATGTTAAAGTTCTGTCACCAGGCATCTGCGGGTTCCCAGTCTCTCCATCTCCGATGGATAGTGATGCAGCTGTTCCACTTATCTCCATGGCCTCCTCCTCTGCATATGTGAGCTGGACTATTTGTGGAGGGCCACCTCCAGTCCTCACCCTCTCCCTTACGTTTTGCGCTCTCTTCTCCCACAAGGAGCGAAAGAACAGACTTGTGAGTGACTGAAGGTGCTATATTCACCCGATGCATGCAGTGCATTGGGTGAGGCTGAATATCATACAGATGCATCAGAGGGTGACTATCAGTCAGGTACATCATATTGCATAAGGATTGGGGTGAGTGGCAGTGGTGGGTGCATAAATGGGGAGGTGAGGAAGTGCTTAGAAAGTGAAGGATGGTTGCTGGTGACACTTACGTGGGTGTGAAGAATGATGTGATGGAGTATGTTTGCCAAGACAAAGTAAAAGGGGGGTGTTGTACAACACAGGATGTGGGTGAATCAGCAAATGAACTCACTTTTCCTGACCTGGTTAGGTCATTAAACCGCTTCCTGCACTGCTGCCAAGACCTGGGCACCGTGCTCCTGCTGCTCACCTCTTCTGTCACCTCCAGCCACACCTTCTTGGTGACAGAACCAGGTTTCTTCCTCCCATCACTTGGGTAAATTACCTCCCTCCTGGTTCTCACTGCACCCAGCAATACTTCAAGTGAATCATCATTAAACCTGGGTGCTGCTTTTGGTCTCCTGGAATCCATACATTCACTTCCTCCTTTCCCCTCCAAAATCCATTTTTGCATTAACCCTTTAAAAAGTGGACCTCAGATCGCGTCACGCGGGTGCTCAGTACACCCGCTGCGCAGCTTGGAGACATGAAACCTGGAAGTAAAATTAATTGCCTTCAATTGAGTTGTGATTGCAGATTCTGACGTGCTCATTTCACTTCTGGGTTCCCCACAAGAAAATCTACCCCCCCCCACCCCTACACCCCGGCTGTCTTCCCATTATTTTGTCCCACTTCCTACTAATTTCTACTCATATTGTTTCTGCCATCTCATTTTCTGATGTTAAATACACCCTTTATAGCTGTAATACCATTCCTTAACACTTCAAGAATTGATTTACCATTCATTTTCAACTTGTGCCAATACTATCACTTACATGAACACTGATATATGCACATTATTCATCATTGTCAAATTATAACCAGAAAAGTGATTTGTTGCGGTGCAACGTTCCTCAACAAACACTATGAAATTCGCCTCCCAGCACAAATCCCTGATTTCTCCCTTCACCAGCACTAAAGAATACCAAAGTGTTGGTGTACTGCATTTTTCAGCCTGCCTAACAAGTGAATCAAATATCCATCTAGTTACCATACTAGCTGCTCATACAGTCACCAATCACTCAGTACACTAACACTGTTTCAAACTACAGTCTGAATTAAAGTGCCTGTTAACCAAACGTTCGGTAAGGATATCAAGGAATACGGGGCAAAGGCGGGTAAATGGAGTTGAGGTACAGGTCAGCCATGATCTAATTAAATGGTGGTACGGTCTCGAGGGGCTGAATGGCCTAATCCTTTACTGTGTTCCTATGCTAACTATAACAGCAGCTGTTACAATAACCAGAGGGAAACTTCCTTCATTCTTAAGCGAACTGAAAGAGAACGAAACACCAACACTTTAAAACATGCCGGTGGTTAAAATTGAAATGATGATGAGGGAAAAACTAAGTGGAAGTGCAAGAAAAATATCTCTTTCCAGTTACCCATGAATTTATAATTTCCCCGGCATTTCTTTGTGATTTTGGGCAGCTTTTCCTTAATCATAACACATATATTTGGCTCCCAAGAGTTATGCTTTATTGAGGGCCTTATGGTTTCTTTAAACCTTGAGGGATCAATCTTGATTGATCATCTAATAATCCCATTTTTTCCTGAATTTACCATTTCTGATTAAGTGCTAGTTTACAATTCAAGAGGGTTGTGTTCTGGTTTCTTTAATTCCTCAATTCTATTGAACTACACATTCTCCTCTGGGAGGGACTGGAAATAAACTGTGAGAACAGGTCACATTTCATTTGTAGTTTCTTATGTTTAAAGAGTATCATTAATAAAATTAGCATTCTGTACACACTAATGAGTTTTGCTCAAGTTTTAAATTAACCACTGCACATGAACGTATTCCGGCAGCAGGACTTTGAAACAAAGCTGGCTCTGAATACAATCTGGTATTTATCATTGTGACTTTGTACGAAGGCAGGCATTATAATTCTCATTTATCCTTTGGTGAAACACTGAAATTAAAATAAAAGCAGAAAAATTATTCTCTCTTTTGAGTTATTTTAGGAAATAATGCAGGAATGGAAGGACTAATGCTACCCAGATGGTACTTTATTCAAGTCTGTGCTGGTAAAATGGATAATACAAGTTTTGCTGCTTTATAGGATCATCATAAATGCCAAATACAGCAAGATTTGGGTGGTATAGTGGGTTAGCACACTGTGCTTTCACCTCTGGGACCTTGGTCTAAGCCCAGGCCAGACCACTAAGATGAAATTATTGTCTCTCTCAGCTATAATGATCCTCCATGAAATTAATTTGAGCAGCCTGAATCCAGTTCTTAATAGGGTAGGTCTACTACACAAAACTGCCTCTAATTCAGTGTGCATAGGTATTAGCTAGCAATCTAATTCAAATGGATCTTAACTATACTGACAATCATGAGGTCCTCTGTCCAAATTCCAAATGTGTGCTCCTGATGTGCAAAGCTTGGGGCCAAGAGCGCTGAAGGTGGAAATTTTCACCAGGAGTTCTTGATACTGAAGCTGGTTAAAAAAAGTGAAAGTGTTCTATTCTCCTGTACTGACATTCTTCATCTTGATGAGCACAACATTTTCTTTTCAAATGCCACACATGGTCAAGCTCTTCGCTTTGACCAATCATCATACCTGGTCGTGCGAGATGTGACTTTTTCTCTTTTACAACTTTTGGCTCTGTTTGACAATAATGAAAGGGGTAATGTTTGATAAATTGAAAATTATTTCAGCGTATACGTGCACGATAATCTATTCAAAGAATTACATTTTGTTCAACATCTATGTACAGACCTTACATATAATAATCCACAAAAAGCTTATGAATAATTATACTGCTTGATGCTAAGTCTGACCCAGTTTAAACAGATACAGCATCATATGACATATGTAAAATTGTTGAAGACATGCAGTATTTTATATAGATTTAACTAATAAAACTCTGCCATGCAACAAACTATATTAACAGAAGTCCAAGATTCTGTAGTCTTTCCCCATAAATCAGTAATTCTGGGTGCTTTAGTGAGATTGCAATTTGATGCCAAAATGGAAAGTTCTTTGCTGTTCACCCATACCACAAGGAACGGGGTAAGATTATCAAAACTCATTTCACATAGGGTCTTTGCAGCCAATAAATTGAGGTTGGATTTAAACATTATCCCAGAGATCAATGTGGTAACCCATTGCATTATCTATCCTTTTTCTTGTTTTTAATTTCTGCAAATATACTGCACCCAGGCCCCATGTTGCACACGCAATGCAGACATATTGATTTAAAAATAAGCCCACTGTTTTTCCATTACTATTTTAAGCCCAAACCAAGGCACTGTTTAAACCATTTAGGCAGAGGCACAATTGTGAGTGAAAGCTAGGAAGGCTGGCAGCAGCCATATTTTTTACTGACATGCCAATAATCTCTAAATTTAAACAAGGTATAAATGTCTGTGCAGATTTAATCCATGTGAACAGTGCTGAAACTACGTAGCCTAAACTCAACTACAATGTCAAATCAAAAAAGATTGTGACTGTGTGTTGCTGCTCACTCCAAGCTTAGTCCTTATTTACTAATAATCACCAGCTTATTCTATCCTTTTCTGCCAATGCCTGTGGCCACTTTCACAGATAGCTCCTTAATATGGCAGGAGATCCCATTTAATTACATCAGAAAGCTGCTGATTCTGAGAAAAATGGATTGGAGATGGCTATTGGATCAAGGTGATCATAAGGACACTTTTCACTATAGGAGTCCGTTTACTTTTACAGTTCTATCATTTTTAGTATCGGCCTATTCATGCTCTGGGGAAGGGGCTGGTGTTTCTCAAAAACTGATTATCTGGTATGTAATATGAAAACCTGAATTTTATGAAATTCAAAACTCAATAGAGAAAATCAGCTCAGAGTCTTGAAAAATGACTAAGAGTTCAGATATTGCATACAATGCAGAAAAAAAGTCCAATATATTTAAACAATTGAAAGGCAGATGCATATTAGTGAAGCTCTTCCCTGAAACCATACTTATAACTGATCACCAGATTACAGTTTAGCAGCATGGTGATTTGAGAGGCTGCTCTATTATTTTCATCAAATGGGATTAGATTATTCATCAATCACTTTGAGATAGGTCACTGTTTGGTCAACATAACTAACACAATATATGAATGAGTGATGGCCAGAACCCATTCTATGAGATTGCTAGTCTTTGATGAACAATAAGTTGCTTCTGTATTATTAATATATTCTCATTTAACATAAGGCCAACTTGAATTATTCACCATTAATGTTGAGATATATGTAATCATACAATACACTATAAAAAGACTGTGAATGAGACAAAGAATACAGGGACTGTGTAGCGTGCTCCAGTTCTATGTAGATGTTGCAACTTCAACTATGAAACGTGAGCCTATAATAAGGTTGTTTGAATTTATTAAAAAATGCACATGCTATATACTATTTACATGAAGGCAATAATTTTAGTTTTTCAATCAAGAAGATCAATTCTACTTGTATAAAATGTCATTGTTCCAGCCTGCTTACATATAGCTGATATCTTATCAATTAGTTTTTTGTCAATGGATTTAATTATCTACATTTGTCAACAAATCTCCAAATAACCTATTATCTAGAATTTCCCTACATCTTGGGGTAAGAATCGTAAACACATTCTTTATAAATAATTTTGCTACAAATAGGCCACAGAGGAAATCTTCCTTGCTTGTGCACTTAAAGGCACAAATGTAGTGACTAATTCCTGTCACAAAAAGTCTGCCAATTAGTTTAACAACCAGTTTGCTTGACTTAACACAATGTACAGAAACAGCCAATTTCTCTAGAAATAAATCAGCATTGCCATTGCATTACAAAATCCTGCAAGCGAAAGATTAAAACAAGAAAAAAAAGACTGATCAGTCAGCAGTGAATTTATCATCACACCACACACAACTCCATGTAAATAGTGTCAATGGAAGGCAGAGCACAATTGGGCATACTTACTTTCTGGTTTGGCTTTAAAAAGAAAGAACACAAGAAGAAGCATAGTCAGTGAGGATACTGGCATTAATGTTACAGTTAGTTGACAAATCTGCTTCTATTCAGTTCAACACACGAGCAAAAAATAAGTAATCATAGCTGGTTTAAAACATTTTTGTTATTCCTGTTTACAAACCATCTCTATTATATTATTTTATATATTATATTTCTACACATATTTGAGTGATATACACTAATAGTGGCATCCTGGTGTTTTTCTTACACAAAAGGCAGTTATGTTTTGTGGTTCAACCCCATAATTCAGGTCCATTGATTTTATGGGTAAATTTATATCTTCAGCACTCCAGGAGCACATATCAGAAATTCATGTGAAAGCCCCCATGATTTCCCATCCATTCATTTCACTTGTATAGGCCTTGATCTCTGCCAAAGCCTACAAGGCTACAGCTCCTTCGGTCTTCGGGTCCTTCTGCCTCTTTAACTGTCCAGCCGCATCTCTTGGCTTTGCCCCATTCCTGTTATGAAATATACAGGAAAACACGTCTCTTCTTCATCCTTCTCACCTTGTGGTTCGGTTTCTTCCTCAGGTTCCCCATCAGAATCGACACAGTAGACCCTGTAATTTTGTCTTTTCTTCTATCGATTCCTCACAGCACTATGATAGGCCTTAGGGGCCTTCTTTTCTTCTATTTTTCTCCAAGCTAGTAGCACCTACTGGCTTCTGGCAACACTTAGCTAAATGGTCCGATTCCGCGCAGTCATGATATTTAACCTTCTCACAGAAACACGGGTCTGGCTGATGATTATTTTTACCACACCTTCAACATGTTTGAGTGACTGTTCATTCTGGAGCTGTTGGAGCCTGTGGCATGTCTGGCAGCAGTCTCCATCCCAAGTGCTATTTCCAGAACTCTAGCTGACGTGAGTTTCCCCTGTATTGATGTTTCTTTCAAACTGTGACTCTTACCATCGAGAAACCCACCAAAAGAAAGGACCATAATTTGCTGTAGCAGGGAGCCTAACGGCATCTGCCATTAGTTAGACTTGCCCTTGCACGTTTAGGTTTTTATTTTTTTTTGCGCAGAAGTAGCTGGAAGTGCGAGCTGATAACATCACAGTGAGGAAAACCAGGCAGCTGGGACCTGAGTGAACAGGGCAAGCAACTGTGTATTTACTTAACCAGTCAGATTGAAGGATTGTGAAATAACCAGCGGAAGGACTGAGAAGGAAATGTAAATTAGAATGGGTGAATTCAATGTCAAATCAGGTACAGAAAGAGAGGGAAAGAAAGATTGGATTAAGAGAGAAAGAGAAAAGAAACAAAAAGAAAAAGTAAGAAAACAAAATTTAAAATCTGACATTTTTAAAATCTCCCCGAAAAATTCAAAATCAGAAGGAATGAGACTCCACACTTGTAATAGTTAATTTTCAGTGCCTGAAACATTGATTGGCAGTAATTAACACTTACCACATCATTAAAA
The DNA here is from genome assembly GCF_035084215.1 of Heptranchias perlo. Lineage (NCBI taxonomy): Eukaryota > Metazoa > Chordata > Chondrichthyes > Hexanchiformes > Hexanchidae > Heptranchias > Heptranchias perlo. The sequence goes on along the minus strand of NC_090329.1, from coordinate 72,682,684 downwards.
GACTACATAGACTGCAATGGACAAGGATTAACTTTCTGTGGTGAGTTTAGTTCATATCTACTGCACAAATACAGCAATGTCATGTCATTCAACGCATTTCAATGGTGAGGTAGAGAGTGAGATGCCGTTTTCGCGAAACTAATGGTGGAACAGTGCAACTTGGACCAACAACTTATGGATATTTGAGTTTAATTGTGCATCTGCCCCTCGCCTGAAGTTGATGTACCATTTGCGCATAAATAACAGCGAGTGCCATTAGCCTCACCGTTATTTTGACAGCAAAATCTGGGCCAACATGTTGCAAACAGTTTGCTCAGTTCTGCCATAAACTGAGATACATTTTCATCATCTCTTTGCCTCCCCTGATGCCAACATGATAAAAAGAAATTCAGTAACATGGAGACCACTACCTAAGTAACAAAAATATCAAATATTCAATTTTAACAATACACTATCTGTTATCCTGGTCACCACTGTTATGTCTGAATAAACACTCATATTTGGTGTGGTAATAATCAGCTGCTTTTATTTCCAGACCTTCTAGAGTATTCTGTCAAAGAATAACAAAGGAACACAAGAGGAGATCATGGGGCAGAAATCGCTTGGGCAATAATGGAGAGCTCAACAGTGCTCTCTGGTGTTAGTGGCGAAATGGAGGAGCAAGTTCCGACATTTGCACATGCGCAATGAAATGTGAAAATCCAGAACTTGCTCCTAGTGGTTCACCGGCAATATGACAGCTTCAAATTAAAGGGCCATCGCACACTGCAATCAGAGGAATCACTGAAAAAGCGCCAACTTGCTTATCTGCCCAGCTGGAAAGTAACAAATTATGCCACCAAACAGGTACACTTAAAAAATACGGGTATAAACTTAGTTTTAACAGCACGGTAAGTCTTAATGACTGCCAAGCAATTAAAAATTAACTTTTAAAAATATGGAGTTTCATTACTCCTTATTTTAATAGTTTTTGGTCATTAAAAGAAAAATGTAATTAAAAAATTTTTTTTTTTTTACTTTTCCCTTCTGTCTCTTTTATTTAATTCGATAATTTCTCACCCTCTCTTTTTTTCGCTTCTATAACTGTTTTTACATTGGTTTAAAACGTTGTACCTTTCACTTCCTGGTTTAGCGTTCCAAGCTGGCAGAGGCAGCTGTCAAAAATGCTGTGATCTGATTGGTCGAGAGAAGAGCTCAATCCTCTCGCTTCTCCCTGGGTGCTAGCTTCGCCTGAACTGACGCTGGGCTCTTCTCCTCTTCCTATTCCAGGAAGTGCCCGAAGTAAAGACAAGTAAGTTTGTGGGTTAGTATAAATCTATGGAGTGGCAAGCAGTGTTGGTTCACAGCTCTGAGCAATTTCTACCCAATTGCAGTATATTTGGGGGGGCATCTAGTGTTCAGTTAATATGCAAGCAGCATACATTTCATCTGTGAATAAAGACACAACCTGATAATGGACTACAACTTCCAGAATGCACTAGTGTCATTCTTTAAAAATACTGTGTGGAACACTGCTCCAATTTCACGAAGACCCACTAGCAGCAGAAGTTCTTGCTGGCAGCAGAAGCAGGTTGGAAAGCTGATTTATGAGGTGTCAGATTTTCCAATGGGTATTTTTGGGGGTAAAGCTGAAGCTGTGCTACCTGGCTTTCAAAAATTATGCAAAATTGTTGATTTGGCCTATTTCAGTTAAGGGCATTTCTTAAGATTGGCTAATTATGAAATCACCCATTCTGCAACAATGCATTGTGCCTATGATAGATAAACTGCATAACATTCAATAATTATCCCAAAAATTGAGTTAGTGTCAAAATAATGCTGCAATAAGTGCTAAATTATTGCTAACATTAGCACAAGCAGGATAATTCCACATACTTTTATTTAAACATTAATATTATGTAAGGATACTGGAGATCAATAACTCACAAGGGTCCTCGTTAAACCTCTAATAAAGTTGTTGAATCTTCCATTGGTTTCTTACTTTTTTCTGTTTGAGATCAAATGATTTGAGGTTCATCAACAATGACTTCCTTTAGAAGTAATGGGTATAAACTGGAATGGATATGTATTCACTGGACCATCACGACGTGGACATGCAAGTTGCCAAGAATGAAATCCAAGGTAATTCCTAACTTGATTGTCTTAATAACTTACAAGAACCTCTATCCCCTCTGAGATGCTAGGTGATTATATGAAAGTATGATTCTATATAGATTCAGTCCACTAACAAGTTCCCTTGATGAAGCCATAAATCATGAGCTAGCAAAATCAATAATGCATCAAGGAGACAGACTGAACAATCTATTCACTCTTTTGAAGAACTGCTTGAATATGGAAATAAGTTGTCCGCAAGTTTGGGAATACTGACATAAAGAGGATCTTCTGAATGGAGGCCCTGTCATTTTAAGCAGTATATCACGTCAATCATCTCTGGGTAACATTACAAGCTTAATGAGGCAGAGCAACATATGGGTATGCTCCAAGCTACTTAACACTTTGGGGTTAACCACAAGTGACATGATGTCAATATCTTGCAAATGACTTTCAGCATCATTAGTTGTTTCCTTCCTGCATTTATATAGTGTTAATTTTTTTATAAGCGCTTGAGGTACCTTAAATTTGACAGCAGAGGGACAAATATACTTCTGTACTAAACTATTAATTGAAGTAGGGATATTTCTGGAAAATTATACCTTAAAATCCATTGTAAAGCTCTTGTTTTCATATAGGTTGTTACGGCCTGCAAACATGCAATGTAATGTTGAAATCTGTTCAGAAAAATTTTTACACCAATGCACCAAAAAACTTTTTGGTTTGCACATTCATCTGCATTTTAAAGTGGCTAATGCTTACCCTGTGGGTTTTAGCTGCATGATATGTGCCATAGTTTATTATTTGTAAATGTCACAAAACAATGTCAACAACAATAAGGGCATCTCTGACCACTTCCTTATATCCCCCACCACCCACCTCTTCCTACTGTCTTTCAACCCCTCTTCTGCATTCATCCCACAAACTTTGCTAGATCTGGTCCAACCACTTCAAGCTTTACCAGATGTCACTCTCCTTTGCCAAAACTGCCCACTACTCTAGGGTCATTCAGAGGGCAAAGGTATCCAGGTTCCTCTTCTTTTCTACTAACTGCCTCTTTAAACCCCTCTCCCTTGCCCGCTTCCTCCTCACCTCTAACAGTGTGAGGAGCTCATGGATTTCTTTGTCACTGTAAGAATATGGTTTATAACCAAGCATGGTCAAATATCCCATCTCGCATAGCTCACATAAAGCTACCAAGCATCTTAGCAAGAGGACGGATGTTAAAGGGGGCGGAGAAGTCGTGTCTTGATGTGTGTGAACAAGACAGTTTATAAAAGACATAGAATGCTGAAACGTCAGAACTATCAAACACCCAAAGGTCAAGAGATGGCCCATATCTAGATTCTATTAATGCCAGAAGGTAGTTTACACCAAAACAAGAGATGTGGTTGCTATGAAACCGACGTTGGTGGGTCATGCAAAGCCGAATAGGGGGGCTGTACTCAGATAAGAAAGGCCACACATTCCTCAGAGGAACATAACAGCTTGTAAACAGAGATGAGGGTTGAGGTAATTAGTTACGTTATGTAAAACAGCTTATCTTGAGTTGCTAACGTGGCATCAGCATGATGGGAGGACTTATGACTAGAAGGCCGGAGATGCTTATATACAGAACATAGCAGCCAAATAGTATAAAGATAGAGCATGCGCCCACCCAAAAGTTAGAGCTCTCGAGAGGACAGTCGGAAGTTCATTTGAGTTTGCGGGCAAACCAGCTTGTATTGATCGCTTGTCATTTAATGTAATCTGAAGACAGTTGTATTATACTACAAAACTGTTGTGAGTCAATCTATTAAAACTTGTTGTTTAATAACCAGTCAGGTCAGAATCAAGCGAAAGTTATTGTTGAAGAATTAACAACCCTTTGGTTACAACAGCATCAGAAATATCTGCTAACGGTCACCAAAATACACACCATCAGTTCAGCAACCTTTGCTACTTGCTCCCTTTCCCATCCTGAAAGTGTGCGGTAGTACAATGGTTGTGGACTCATAATCCAGCAGCCTAGACTCATTATCCAGAGAACATGAGATCAAATCCTGCTATGGCAGCTTGAGAATTTGAATTTAGTTAAAAAAAATCTGGAACTAACAAGCTGGTATCAGTAAAACGTAACCATGAAGCTGCTGGATTGCTATAAAAACCCAATTGATTCATTAATGTCCTTTTGGAAAGGAAATCTGCCATCCTTACCTAGTTTGGCCTCCCACTCGAGAGACTTGAGCACATAATCTAGGCTGACACTACAGTGCAGTACTGAGGGAGTGCTGCACTGTCGGAGGTGCTGTCTTTCGGATAAGCGTTAAACCGGGGCCCCGTCTGCCCTCTCAGGTGAACGTAAAAGATCCCATGGCACTATTTCGAAGAAGAGCAAGGGCGTTCTCCCCGGTGTCCTGGCCAATATTTATTCTCCAACCAACATCACAAAAAAACAGATTATTTGGTCATTGCTGTTTGTGGGACCTTGCTTTGCGCAAATTAGCTGCCATGTTTCCTACATTGCAACGTGAGATTCGTGCTGCCTGGTCATTTACCTGATTCTGGTGAGCAGCCAGGCGTGGCTGCGCTGTTGAATGGCTTCTCTCCAGGAGGGGGGCCCTGATATCGCGTGAGTGGCTCACATATCTTAAAGGCAGCTTGCATCTCTTAAAGGCAGCCTGCACCCCTTATTTGCAAAATATAAGACACAGGTCCGCACGGAGTCTGAACGGAGATCAGACCTCGCACACGTAAAACACAGATGCAGGTCCCATCCCTATGTTTACAAATCGTTGAGTTATGTTAAAACATTGAATAAAGGTTGCGCACTACTAAATCCCACATCCTCCAATCTGCACGCCAGACTTCACCAATCTGCCGATCTGAGTTTGTACCAGGCCTGCGAGAGAGCGTGTACCAAGGTTCTCTGCTGATGCAGTAGAGGCCTTGGTGCAAGACGTGGAAGGAGGGGCTTCCTATATCCACAGGGGGGGCAAGAGGCAGTTCAATGCTTTGACATGAGCGGTCAAGGTGAGTGAGGTCAACTGTCAAGTGTCTGACCAACTGCATCACTAGCCGCATCCACTGCTCCACACACTACAAACCCCATCACCCACATACCAACAAACTCTTTCAATCAGTACTCAACTCTTCCAATCAGATGCTTGTTGTAAGCTGCACACCCACAACTCACAGGTCACACACACTAGCAGCTATTCAACCATGACAGGCACATCACCCAAACATCCTACAGGACACTCACTGACATAAGTCCCGTTTTCTTGCAGGAGAAGGTGGTGCACAACAGGAGGCAACAAGTGGCAGTGGCATTTAACCCCTCGAGCCTGTTCTGCCATTCAGTGAGATCATGGTTGATCTGTGACCTAATTCCATATCCCTTAATACCTTTGGTTAACAAAAATCTATCAATCTCAGATTTAAAATTCACAATTGAGCTAGCATCAACTGCCGTTTGCAGAAGAGATTTCCAAACTTCTACCACCCTTTGCATGTAGAAGTGTTTCCTAACTTCACTCCTGCAAGTCCTGGCTCTAATTTTTAGGCTATGTCCCCTCGTCCTAGTATTCAAGTATAGGAGACGTCCGCAAACAGGCACAAATGCATCAGCAGCCAGAAGCATTAATCCAGCAAATAACCTTTAAATTAGGTTTGGGCCGTATTTATAGCCCATGATGTATAATCCTTGGTCCAGAAAATAACTTTCTCAACATATAGAAAAAGGCTGATGAAACAAAAAAGCTTACTCACTTTTTATTACTAAATTTGTCTTTTGCTGCATAGTGTCACTTATAAAATAAATTAAAAATACATAACAAAATAAAATTAATCAAGGTAGAAGTTCATTCAACCTTTGTACTCCTTTCATTTAAACTTATCAGGATAGATTTTCTGAGTCCTCACTCAGGGCGAGGTAGCTGGGCCACTGCAAGTGTGGTTTGGAAAATCATAGTTAGCATGTCCATGATTTTCCAATTCGTGCTGGGCTAGGTATCTCATCATAAGTGAGGACTTGGAAATTCTACCCAATCTAGTCAACGTTGGAGAGAAAACTAATCAAAGACAGAAATCAAATATGTGGAAATTATTGAATAAAATAGCACACACGCAGTTTAAAGCTGCAAAACGTAATCTTAGAAACACACATCTGGGCTGTTCAGATGTCTTAAATGTGCAAACTAATTTGTTATTAATATTTTTGGAAATATGAATCTAGGTATCAAGTGACTGCACCAAGCAGAAGTGGTAAAATGTAAATTTAAATGAGTTTAGTTACAACACAGCTTCATAGCAGCAAGTTTTCTTCAGAAGAGTGAACTTTAGTTGAAATTGCTTATGAGAACAGCTCAGATCCTTGGCAGCACATATTTGTGTAATTCATAGCGTAACAGGAAGATAAAACAGCTTGTGAGGGTCAATGGTAAAGGTATGTTAAGAGTGCTGTTAAAAAAAAGTGAATGACTTAGTTATTTATGACATTATAAATCATTTTAGCATGGCCGAACCAATCAGGATTAGGTGCTCCAGTCCTCACAGGGCATTTTCAGTGAATGAAGAGGTGCCTTGAATGTGTGCACTCAACCGTGGTGTGATTTCAGGTTTTCATGGTACCTCTTTATGCGCTGGTTTGATTTATGAAAACAATAGATGCCGCTGGGAAACATTTATCCAAGTTGAGAGTGCCCTTGCTTTACTCTGGCACATAGTTTGAACACCTCACAATTTCAAAGCATGTGGGTGAATCTCGTAAGGTCCCCATTAGCACTAATGTAGGTGTTGCCAGGCACCATTATAAAATTATGTCATATCATTTCATTACCAGTGAACTCAAAGATTGCTCTCAGAAGCTGTAATATGTTATTTATTATCATTCCATGGGGTAGAAATTCATCTTGAATGGTGGCGCAAGGCGGATGGTATCGCTTGGGCCGTCTGTTTTACACCCTGCCCGATATCCTGTTCCATTGAAGACGTAACACTCCAGTACATTGTTGAGGAGTGCTACATTGTCAGAGGTGCAAGTCTTTAGATGAGATATTAATCAAGGCCCCATCTGCCGGATCAGGTGGGTGTAACAGGTCCTGTGACACTTTTTGAAGAAGAGCATAGAGTTCTCATGGCATCCTGGCCAACATTCTTCCCTCAACCAACACCAACAAAAAACCGATTCATTGTCATTCAATTCATTGCTGTTTGTGGGATCTTGCTGTGTGCAAATTGGCTGCTGCATTTGCTGACATAACAACAGTGACTGCACTTCATGTGAAGCACTTAGAGATGTTTCTCAGAAAAGTGATGAGGTGCTGTATAAATTTAATCCTTTCTTTATCTCTAATAACGATCAACTTGAAGTTTAGAAATGCATTTCCACAGCTGCACAGCAAACTTTATTACCTTTCTCCTTTGGCTTGATTGTAGCCTTTCTCTGCTTTGCTTTTTCAATCTCTACCAAATAAAATGAATGATGTAGTTATCCAAAATATGCATTAATACAATACATATTTATTTGAGAAATATTAATAACCCTTTTGCTTTGACACCAATAACTTTCACAGGGAGCTTGGGCCTGAGAAATCTTTAAAGTATATTTAAGAAAATAAACATAATTACTAATTTGTGCAATAAGAATCTACAGAAACACATATCTAGACCACAAAGTTATATCTAAAGGCTCTGGGACCTATATGTATTGGAGACTGTTACTGTTGG